>NW_024080762.1:617501-1091571 GCF_003009895.1 Hyaena hyaena
TTCTTGATCCATTCATCTGTTGATGGACACTTAGGCTCTTTCCATGTTTTAGCTATTGTGGAGAGTGCTGCTATGAACATTGGGGTACATGTGCTCCTATGCCTCAGCATTTCTGTATCCCTTGGGTAAATTCCTAGCAGTTCTAGCAAAGTAAATTTAAACAAATCCAAGAAAATAGAAACTGTAATCCAAAGAATACATTTGGGAGGAAAGCACAGCATATGAGGAAGAAGGCAGTGAAAGTATGATAAACTTTTTAATTATTTGGTGAGAGAGATCATGGTTAACCCAAAGTGCTGCTAAAATACAAAAACAAAAACAAAACAAAAAAACAACTATGGTAACACTTTTACAGTCTGAAAGTTTTAACGATAACCATTTGATAAATAGAAACAAATTAGGATGGGTCAACAGGACTCAGGATATAAAAACAGTAAGTGTAAAGCTGTCTATAGTCCATAAAATAAGAGAACACCAAAAGTTTGAAAATAAAATATATACCAGGCAATACAATTAAAAAGAAAGCAGGTGGGGCGCCTGGGTGGCTCAGTTGCTTAAGTGTCTTGACTCTTAATTCTGGCTCAGGTGGTGATCTTACAGTTCATGAGATGAAGCCTGGTGCTGGGCTCTGTGCTGGCAGCACATAGCAGAGCCTGCTTGGGATTCCCTATCCCCCTCCCTCCCCGCCTCTCCCTCACTTGTGCACTCTCTCTCTCAAGATAGATAGATAGATAGATAGATAGATAGATAGATAGATAAAGTATAGTAATGTCAATATCCAACAAAACATAGTTGAAGGTAACAAGAATTAATCAGGGCAAAATGAATGTTTCTTGCTGATAAAATGCCACATTTTCTAGATTCTATGATATTCTTTTTTACATTCTAAGATTTCTGAAATCAGGATGCATCTTATCATCTTAGATTTGATGAAACACAGCAATCTACCAGGAAAATAAGTCATGATTCCTAATGCATTAATAACAGCTTCTGAATATACAAAGCAGTAATAGTTAGAAATACAAGAATTGAACAAATTTGCAATCGTATCTTTCTTAGAAATGTATTTTCCTAGAGATTGGCAGACTAAGTAGACAAAAATTAGGTAAGGCTCTAAAGAATTTTACAACACAATTAACAACTTTGAGATCATAGACACTTACAAGCGGTAATATCTAGCAAACATGATACCTGTAGAACTCTCACCAAAAAACTGTATATTACATCACAAAAACAATCTCAAATTCCAATGAAATGAGAAATGTGGTCATCTTCTGGCATTAAAACAGTAGGTTTGAAGAGCATGAAGGTTTAAAATAATTGATATACAAGAAAGGGGAGGAAGTTGACTAGAAAAAACTAATAGGGTTGTCCAGGAGTCTGAGGCCCAACTGAAGTTGGTGCTTATGAATTTATTAATGGTCTTCTAGGATTGTGAGAAAATAACATACTCCAAAATGAAATAATTCAAATCTATGCAAATATCTGAAATGTCCACCAGCACAGTCGTTAAACAGCTAGGCGACTGGTTAGGGGCACAATGCAATGTAAACATAAGCTCACAAAAATACTTTGTCAAGGCTACATATTTTGAGTATTCAAACAATTTCAAAGCAAGGGAATGAAAATTGCATGTGATGATTCCACAGACTTTAGAGCTCTTCCTCTGAGGAACTAAATCCCAAAGGTAGAGAAGAACTAATCTGATATCAGAGGAACGCACTCTATTGGGGAGTTTTAGTAGGCATGTGTTCAGATAAGCAGCCCCTGCAGTGAACTGCTGGTTTAAATAAATGATTTATATAAACAATTGAAGGAAGTTATAAAATAAAATGAACACAAATACTCCTCCCATTCTTGTGTGCAGGAGATATGTTTCAATTTTAAGGAAGTCATCTGACATTTTCCTGACATCAAAGGCATTCATTAAAAAAGGTGTGCCAGATGCTAATGACGCACCTGCCACAGCAGTGAGCCCAGAAAAAAAAGATAGCCTTCTCTCCTTTCATCCTAAATCAAACGGCTGTCTCCTCAATAAGATTATAACATTCCAGAAAAAAGGAAAGACAAAATGAGTAAAGATATTTTTGCTCATTACCCATTTAGACCAATAAAAAGAGAAAACTGACTTTGTTCCAATGCGCTTAATGATTTATATAAACTCTGATCATAACCAGTCTTCCAAGACATAGTGAAGAGATAAAGAGCATTAGCATTTTTTAAGATTCAGATTTAGAAACCCAATTCTAGCAGCTTTTATTTCCTCAGATTGTGTAAAAAGTGATAGAATTCAAGTAGTACCTAATCTGGATCTTCAACCAAGTTCGACAAAAAGCTCCAACTACTCAAATGTGTAAAGGAGTGTAAAGTGAAGAGGAATCCTAAAAATTAGGAGAAAATTGTCATCCAACTAGAATCCAGCTAAAAAGTCTCTCATATTCTTTTTGTCATTTGTTGTTGTCTACAACGCTCAGGTACACAATGTATACGAGGAAACTCAGAGGGTGATTCTGGTGGTGAACAAAGGTCTTTTTTTTTTTTTATACGCATACACACACACACACACATATGAAGACAATATTATACTAGTTATAAGGTAGTAGTAGCATTTAAAATGCTAATACTACAGAAAAATGTAACTCAAATGCATATCAAATTATATCATACTCTTTAATTTCTGGTGCTCTCTTAAGTATGTATCAAATGGGAGATGTTTTCAGCACTAACAACACTATAACCTAAAATGAAAAATACACTGATCCAGCACTGAAATATATGAAATAAAGTCTACAAGCAACCAGACTGTCAGTGATGTCTTTTAGTCCTAAACAATATTCTGCCAACTATGACATTATTGTATAATTTATCATCTCTTAAATATAGCTACCAATTAAAAGATATTCAGACATACTATCTTCCTTCTGGTGTTTTAGCACTGCATAATAGATTCTTTCTTTATAACAAAATAACAGCATTAAATTCAAATTCAAGCTTGCTCTCTGATAATATCTAAATTCATCTTTGTGTCCAGAAAGGTCATTTGCAGAACTTCTATTTAATTGCTTGAGACCAAAAGTCTATAATTGAGGCACTAAGTTATTACCCAGACCTCACAAGTTCTGGCCTCAAAATTCATGACTTTTGTCAAAGATGAAATGTTAAGCATTCAACAAACGAATTATACTTAAATTATATTTCTACCTCTCCAAAGCTCTCTAAAAACAGCACTCATTACAGCACAACTCAACTGTAATGGGGACAAACTTTCTTAATCTAACTAGACTGAGATCATATCTTGGACTTATACAGATAATCTCTACTTGATTTTAGTATGAAACTTAAATCTTCTCCCCCTTACCCTAAATATTCCCCCTCAAAATCACAAAGCTTGTCCTCTCTTCCTTTGTAGGAACATCTATCTAACATTTATTAAATGTTTACCATTGAGGGATAAAAAGAGTTTCTCTTTCCACTGTCAATGCCTAGTGCAGTCTTAAATCTGATATGGCACAGAATTCCAATCAGTACCACAGATTTCCTATTTTCCTCTCTAAACTCACTCAAGACACCTCTGATAGACTAATCCTTGTGTACTACTTGTACACAAAGTGCTACTTTTTTCTGTACCTGAAAATTGTTGGGGTATTTTAGCTACTCAACAAACCCCAATCTTTTTAGCTGGTACTATCTGGCCTATCTGAATTTGGGGATGTATATTCTTATATTCTTACTTTCTGAACACTGGGAAGCTAAGCTGCCCGTATTCTTCAAATGCACTTTGAGCCTTCTTACTTATACATCTGAAATGCCATCCTCTTTCATCTTTGTGTAGCCTGACCAATCTACAGTCCTACTCTTCCTTCTATGTTCAGCTCAAATGCCATATTCTTCAAGGAGCCATCCTTGTCTGTCAAACCGAACAGGAGTCCTTTTTCCCCCATTCAGAATGACAGCAGCACTCTGGCATTTAGCACAGCTGGCACTGCAATTCTTTAGATTCATAATCCCAAATCTCTACCCTCGTACTGTTCACGGCTTTTCAGATTCAATAGACTGGCAATAATTGGAGCAACTGCAGAATATACTGTCCACAGCCGAACAATTTGGAGAGTGAAAAGAAAGCACTTTTGGTAATTATGCTGGGACAACAGACCTCAACAAGGGCTGTCTCAGGCACACCAGATGCATGATCACCCTTGCAAAGTGGTACGCATGACCAGCCTTGTCAATAAGTACAGCAATAGACTCAAAGGAATGAACTTGAAATTAAGAGAATGTGGATGATCTTTGTCTTAAAGACCTTAAATTTGCTAGAGTGGCACAGTGAATTCTGAAACTGAAAACATAGTTATCAGTCCTGACTCTGATGCTAACTAACGATGTGATATAAGGTAAGTCACTTAACTGAGCCTCCAACTCAGCTAAACTGGATTCTAGGATTTTATATTCTCTCTCTTGCTGGCCTATGTGATAGGGTCTCCGCCAGGTAACTAGGAAGCTCTATTTATACACTATACATAATAAAATACTTGTTGGTTTAACAAATTTGCTTTAATATTTTGATAAATTATACCTAACTGCCTTAGCACTTATATGACATGATTCATCTTCCAGGGGTGAAAAGCTATAATAGAAGATATTTGAAGATAAGAAAATATTTGGAGATAGTTGCCAAATACTTTGAGTACCTACTTTTTCTCCAATAGCATTGTCTTCAAGAAATAAAAATTCAAACAGTTTTAAACTATCCTGAACAAAATAAAAATCACTATGTATACAGACCTAATTGCAATATTCCAAATTTAATTTCTAACAGATTTTTTATTTGGCTTTTCAAATACTTATAAAACATTGTCCTTCCCTTCCCATCTTCAGACATTTCCAACCCCATTCCTCAGATTTAAGCACAATTAACAGATTGTTGTGTAGATTTATAAAACTTTCTTACAAGCATATATACATCTACAGTAGACCGTTGAACAACACAGGTTGGAACTGCATGGGTTCACTTATACGTAATTTTTTTCAATAAATATATTGGAAATTATTTTGGAGATTTGTAAATAATTTGAAAAAACTCACAGGTGAACTTCATAGCCTAGAAATATACAAAAAAAATTAAGAAAAAGTTAGTTATGTCCGGATATATAAATTATATGTAAATACTAGCCTATTTTATAATTTACTACCATAAAATACACACAAACTTAAAACACACCAAGTTAAAATTTATTAAAATTTATACACAGACTATATACATGGTGTCACTTGCAGCTGAGAGAACTGTAAACAAATGTACAGACAGTATTAAATTGTAACTGCTGGCGGGGCGTCTGGGTGGCTTAGTCGGTTAAGCGTCCGACTTTCACTTAGGTCATGATCTCGCGATTCGTGGGTTCGAGCCCCGCGTCGGGCTCTGTGCTGACTGCCAGCTCAGAGCCTGGAGCCTATTTCGGAGTCTGTATCTCCCTCTCTCTCTGACCCTCCCCTGCTCACGCTGTCTCTCTCTCTCTCTCCTAGAAATAAATAAAAATATAAAAAAATAAAAATAAAAAATAAATTGTAACTGCTGGGGCACCTGGGTGGTTCAGTCTGTTAAGCCTCCAACTTCGGCTCAGGTCATGATCTCACAGTCTGTGAGTTCGAGCCCCACATCTGAGCCCCACTTCAGGCTCTGGGCTGACAGATCAGAGCCAGGAGCCTCCTTTGGATTCTGTGTCTCTTCTCTCTGCCCCTCCCCTGCTCATGCTCTGTCTCTGTCTCTCAAAGATGAATGTTAAAAAAAAAAAGATGTCATTAGGCTCTCTGCTGTCAGCACAAAGGCCACTTTGGATCCTCTATCCCCCCTCTCTCTACCCCTTCCCTGCTCACATGTGCTCTCTCTCCCTCAAAAATAATAAATTTTTTAAAATATTTAAAAATTTTAATGCCTTAAAAATAGAAAAAAAATAAATTGTAACTACATAAAATTAACTGCAGTACATACTGTACTACTGTAATAATTTAGTAGCCACCTCTTGTTGCCACTGTGGTGAGCTAAGGTATTGCAAGTATCTGCTTGATAAGCTGTGTGAAGCTAATGACGGTTGTATGACATTAATTATCTCTGTGTAAGCAGTCCATTTCTCCAGCAAATTGTGTACTGCAGTAACAAGTCATCTCTCATGGTTCTCACAATCAGTAAAGTTTTTAGGGAGTCAAAAGTTATAGGCAGATTTTTGACCACACCGGAGTTGGTACCCCTAACCCCTGTTCAAAGGTATTACTCAAATATCCTTCTATCTTACCTCTTCTACAAATGAAATCAGACTGTATATACTTTTTTAGAACTTGCTTTAATAATAATATAACTCACAGGGCATCTGGGTGGCTTACATGATTAAGCTTCTGATTTTGGCTCAGGTCATGACCTCACAGTTCGTGAATTTGAGCTCTGTTTGGGCTCTATGCAGACAGCTCAGAGCCTGGAGCCTGCTTCGGATTCTGTGTCTCTCTCTGCTCCTCCCCAGCTTGCACTCTGTCTGTCTCTCTCTCTCTCAGAAATAAATAAAACATTAAAAAATTTTTAAAAAATAAAATTCAGATATTTTTCCATATCTACCTTATATTTTAACAGCTACCTAGTATTCCACTGCATTCATGCTATTTAATCAGCCCCCTTACTAACTGTATTGACTACACTGCTTCCAGATTTATTCTCGTCTAACATAAATATCTTTAAATATTTGGTAGCTATACATGTAAATTATTATAAAGAGTTATTCGATGAAAGCAGATATGAATTCTAAATCATAAAACTGCATTTCAAAAAAATTTCCACTGCTGTCAAGAGCATGAAAACACGTCTCCTCATACTCCAGTCCGATGATAATGGAAAAGGTAAAAAAGAAAGTAAACCTGTAAGTACCAGTATGTCCACAAAATATTGTTCAGTAAAGTCACAGAAAAATATGATTTCACTTCTGCAAATAAAAAGGTTATACATGCATATACACATATCAATATAAAATGTACACACACAGGCTTCTAATGCTCAAGTCTCAACTTACATATCGCATCAGAAAGGCCCTCTCTGTCCATCCTATTTAAAACTCTCAATATACCCTCAATAATTCTTTTTCAGAGCCTAATATTCATTTCCTTTAAAAGGCATAAAATTGATAATTACGTTTTTATTTACTTACTCGATGTCTGTTTATGTGTATAGTACATAAACACTATAAGGGCAGAGAATCATGCCTCCTTGTTGGCTATGTCATCCCCACCACCCAGTGCAGTTGAATATACAATTTTAAATAGTATATAGATTTTGTTCAACAAATACTTGCTAAATAAATACACAATGTTTGCTAACATGGGCTATCTCTTAGGAAGTGGGATTAAGGGAAGGGGTAAAAGATACATTTACTTTTATTTTGGTCAATTATGCATTCTTATTTTGACAATGAACATGGGTTATATTTATTTAAAACTATTTTATGCAAGTTTAGTTTTAAGCAAACCATTTCAGATGCCTTTCAATCCGTTCATATAAGATTTTTTTTCTTGTTTGCAAATTTAAATGATCTAACTGAATATCAAATAGATTATTATTGTCTACTTGAAAAAATTCTCAAACCTTGCTTCATGAAGTTAACCTTTTTTTTTTTTTAAGGTTCACTTATTTTTGCAAGAGAAAAAGAGAAAGTAAGCATAGGAAGGGCGGGGGTGGGGGAGGATCAAAAGCAAGCTCTGTGCTGACAGCAGAGATCCCAATGTAGGGCTTGAACTCATGAACCGTGGGATCATGAGGTGAGTTGAAATTGAGACGCTTAACTGACTGAGCTACCCAGGTGCTCCCATGAAGTTAACCTTCTATTTTCATTTTAATTTAGTTTAATGCTGACTACTAAATTCCCATTCAGTAGCTTTGCCTTTGTACATTCTTTCAAATTACTCTTACGTTAGAGTTGCAGAGTACTTATGATTTACAAAATACTTTACATACACAGTTGACCCTTGAACAACATGGCTTTGAACTGGACTGGTCCACTTACACACAATTTTTTTGTTTTGATAAATACAATATAGTACTGCAAATGTATTTTCTCTTCCTTATTCCTTTCTTTCAAGTAGGCTTCATGCCTGGCACAGAGCCCAATGAGGGGCCTGAACTCAAGACACCAAGATCAAGACCTGAGCTGACATCAAGAGTTAGATGCTCAACTGACTGAGCCATCCAGGTGCCCCTCCTTATTATTTTCTTAACAGATTCTGTCCTCTAACTTACTTTATTGTAAGAATGTAGTCTAAAATACATATAATATATAAAATATGTATTAGCTCACTGTTTACTGGTAAAGGCTTCTAGTCAACATTAGGTTATTACTAGTTAAGTTTTTGGGGGGACAAATTATATGCAGATTTTTGATTGTGCAGAGAGGTCAGTGCCCCTAACCTCCATGTTGTTCAAGGGTCAACTTTATTACTCTTTTGCCCCTCAGAGGTGTGCTGTGCAGATATTACTGTTTATACTTATAGATAAGGAAAATGATACTCAGAGAAATTAGCTACCTCTGCTGTAGTGAGGTTGGGACATGAAGCCAATAATTCAGGTTGTTAGTATGAGATCTGTGTCATTGTACACACTGTGGCAGGTAACTGGCAATGCCTCAATCTTTCTGCAAACAATATATCTATTTTAATACTTAAATAGAAAAAATATTTTGAAATGCATCTTATATTTAATGCATGTATTTCTATAACAGCTGCATTTAACAGAGTATTTGAGTGATAAGGAAGTCAAATAATCTAAATCCTTCATTTTACAGAAAATAAAGAATTTCACTACCTGATCCAATCACTCAGTAAGTTAATGGCAGACAAGAACTAGAACCCACGCATTGATATTAGATGCATTTTCAATCACAGAAAGTTCCTGGACATGGAATTCATGATTAAGAAGTCAAATTTCATCATAGTTGTCTTGAGTTAAAACTTTTCTTAAATGTATAATTACTGCTACAAAAAGGCAAAATAACTGATTAGAATTTCTCCTTTGATTAAAATCAACACCAACTATCATATATCCTAGTGCTTCAGATTTAAAATATTCCACTAATGACTAATGATTTCCTGCTATCTAGCCAACTTTTAATCATGCCAGGCCTTAGTCACTTATTCCACAACTTCTGTTATTCAATATTTACCTTAGATACTACATGGAATTTTTTGCAAATGTTTCTGTCACACATAAAAAAAGAGAAGTTCAATATGTATCTTTATCTACCATGGCCATAATATCCTAGAAGTCATTTAATGAGCTGGTGAAGTATGAATTTCCTTTACTAAAAACAGGCTCATATTACTCCCTTTTCACTAGCCCATCTTCCCTTACTCGAACTAAAACTGCCAAGTATCAGACTTGATATGAATGAATACAGAGAAAAAAACTCTTGTGTTTTTAAGTTTAAATCTTACAAGATAATTTTGGAATCTATTTTTAAATTCAAACTGACAGGAAGAAAGGCTAATAAAAAGTTAATAGACAAAATACATTTTACTTAATTCTTACTACTCTTAGCTGCCATAATTTATAATACCAATGTTTAAAAAAATTATTCAGTAGACAATAAGACATAGAAAATATTTCGGCACAAAATGACAGATACTATTAATTTAACTGGCAGCAAATAAAAATAACAGTTATGAGTAATATTTTTAAAACTACAAGAGACCCTAAAATCAAGAGTTGCTATTCTCAAAATGCATAAAAGTAAATATTAAAAACAGCATTGGGGGGAGGGAGAGAAGAGAGGGAAACAAACCACAGAGACTTTTGAATGATAGAGAACAAACTGTGGGTTGACAGAGGGAGGGAAGAGGGAGATGGGCTAGATGGATGATGGGTACTAAGAAGGGCAGTGGTAGTGATGAGCTCTGGATACTGTATCTAAGTGATGAATCACTGAATTCTACTCCTGAAGCCAATCTTGCACTGTACGATAACCAAAATTTTGAAAAATGTACTCACACACACATGAGATTGAATATTTTAAGAACATTATGTTTGGCATTGACTCATGTTGCATGAGAAATGGAGTAGAATAATGATTACTAGAACTGAAGGCTGGGGGAAATAGGGAAATGTTGGTCAAAAGGTACAAACTTCCACTTACAAAGGAATAAGATCTGGAGCTGTAATATGCAGCAAAGTGACTCTAGTAAACAATACTGTACCGTGTACTTGAAGTTGTAGGAGAGGTGAACTCACCATAGTCTCACCACAATAACAAAATGGCAGTTGTGTGAGGTAGTGAATGTTAACTAACCATACTGTGCTAAACATTTTGCAATATGTACAAATCATCACATTTTACACCTTAAATTTACACAATGTTAAATGTTAATTACATCTCAATAAAGCTGGAGGAAAAAAAAGGAAGGTATGTTTGAAACATATACATTCTCAAATTCTAATTCCCAATTAGAAACTCTGTTTTCTAGTTGTGTTGCATACATGTTTTATATATTATAACTATAATTACAAAGTTTCATTTAACGTTCAAAGGTGACAATTAACTTAAAACCATGCCATCCAAATTATATCAGAGGCCAATCATGGGTGCTCCGAACTATCTTCTTGCAATGAAGCACTAGCCAGCAGGTAGCCAGTCAGCAGCAGAAAATTCCTTCTACAAAAATAAGGCTCAGTCTCAACGATGCCAAATACGTCCAGTATTATTTTTAAACCTGATGCATGAAAGTAAACATCATCATAAGAGATTTCTTTATACTTTCAATAATTTACTCCACAGGGTTTCTGGTACTTAACTGTCTCTCAGATGTCAGCCACAAAGATGTGCTAGCAAACTCTTGTAATTTGTAGTTCTCTCGTTAACAGCTTCTCCCTGCAGTCCGTCACCATGGCACGTCGTTACACACCACGTCTGACATTCTTCTGTTATCCTTATGTTCTTCACTCTCCTGCCCTTCTTCAGCCTTTTCCCACCTACCCCCACTTTGTTCATTTTAAAACTTTTACCCGAAACATACTTCCAGTGACCAAAAATAACTTACGATCACAAACTATCAGGGCTGAACGATTCCTATCATTTATGTCTATGTTCGGCAAACTTCTGTAAGGGATTAAACATTTCAGGCTTGGTGGGACATATGGTCTGTGTTGAAACTACTCATCTCTGCCACTGTAGTGTGGAAACACCTACAGATCAGACACAGACAAACAGTAAACAAGCATGGTTGTATCCCAATAAAGTTTTATTTAGAAAAACAGGAGGTTGGCTGGACTTGGCCTGTGGGCTACTGTTTGCCAACCTCAGTTTTGTCCATCTGCCTTTGAATATCTCTATATCAGTGTTTCCCAAATTGTGCCCTTTAAGATATTAATGAGTCGACTTAAAAAAGACAAAATCTCCATGGTCAAATTTGGGAATGCTACATATTTGCATTCTATTTTACTCTTGGAGATTCACAATGGTAATGAATGTGAAGGGAAACAGGCTCAAAGTAGGCCAGTTTCCATCCTTCCTCGTCCAGGCTGCTCAGAGCTCTAGTACCTGTCCTACCAAATCAGGGATAGCAGTGGGTCTGCTGGTAATTGTTCTGTTCACTTCCTGCAGTACAACCCAACTCTTATGAAGGGAAGTGTTTGTAATTCCAAGACGTTTTTGGCAGAAAGTCCTCAAAATTATGCGTTTGGTGCATTTTCTAAATTTTAGCCATGTATTAAGTTAAAAAAAAAAAAAAACCTTTACTGGTTATAGAAGGAATATATGGTTATTTTAGAAAACTGAAAAATATTAGTATCCAAAGATAACCACTGTTAATGTTTTGGTATGGCGATGTCTACATGTATGTAAACAAATTTTTTAATTAAATTCAGATTATTTGGTATACAGAACTTTGTATTTTACTTCTCTACTTGACATTACATCCAGGGATTTTCCTGGTCATTAAAGAGTGTTCAAAGACACGGTTTTTAATGGCCAAAAAACTTTTCCATCACAATGTTGTACTATAATTATTTTATCTACTTCCACTATTTTGGGACATGTAAGTAATTTCCTATTCTTTCTCTCTTTATCCCTATCCTTTTCCTTTTAAAATACAAATGCTGATATTAACAGTCTTTGTCCAAATCATTGATTTCTTCCTTAGGAAAAGATCCTAAAAGAATAATTAATGGGTTGAGTCAGTAATGTTTAACATATAATTGTCAACATGGTGTTAGTAAACGATGTAACAATTTATATTTCTGCTGAATGCAAGAAAGGCACAGCCCTAATCACACACTGACCAACCATTATAAAGTAATGTTCATTAAAAGATCTTCATTAGGCAAAAATGACATCTCACTGACCTAATCTTCTATCTTTGTTAAGTGAAACATTTGTCATGTTTAGAAATTAACTTATCTTTGCTCTACTGTGAATCGTATGCTTATGTTAGTTGTGTGCCTTATGTGTTCAGAATATTAAACTTCTTCCATCTGTATTCTCTCTTACCTCTTTCATGTAATAGCAAGCGGCAAGACTCTTCTATCATCTTTCAACATTTTTATGGATTCAATTAAAATATTAACTCTATATTTTACTTTTACATTCAGGTAAACACATAATTTAATTCTTTACAAATCACCAATTATCCACGTATCAAGTTGTGTAGGATTCTTTTAATTCACACTGATTTGTGATATCATGTTTTTATACATTCAAATATTATAAAGTGCTATTTCTGCCATATAAATTTCTTTTCCTAGCTTCTTACAGGCCATCATAGTTTTTAAATGATGTACATAAGACTGAGATAAAAGTGAAGATTTTTTATTTTTATTTTTTTAAATGCTTATTTTTTAAAGAGAGAGAGTGTACATGGAGGGGCAGACAGAGGTAGACAGAGGTTCTGAAGTGGGCTCTATGCTGACAGCAGAGTCCAATGGGGGGCTTGAACTCACAATCCACAAAATCATGACCTGAGCCAAAGTTGGACGCTTAACTGACTGGGCCACCCAGGTGCCCCAAAAGAAAAGATTGTTTAAAATCAGCAGGATAGAAGAGGTTCTATAGAAATAATTTAAATAACTGGAATTGGTAAGAAGGAAAAAAATAGTAAGGGAATATATGCTATCTTTTCTTTTTTTTTCTGAAATTTTAAAAATATTTATTTATTTTTGAGACAGAGCATGAGCAGGAAAGGGACAGAGAGAAAGAGAGACACAGAATCTGAGGCAGTCTCCAAGCTCTGAGATGTCAGCACAGAGCCTGACACAGTGTGCGAACTCATGGACTACAAGATCATCACCTGAGCAGAAGTCGGATGCTTAACCAACTGAGCCACCCAGGTGGCCCTCTTTTCTTCTTCTTTTTTTTTTTTTAATGTTTATTTTTGAGATGGAGAGACAGAGACAGAGCACATGCTGGGGAGGGGCAGAGAGAGAAGGAGACACAGAATCCAAAGCAGGCTCCAGCCTCTGAATCCACAAACCATGAGATCATGACCTGAGCTGAAGTCCCACACTTAACCTGACTGAGCCACCCAGGCGCCCCAATAAATGCTATCTCTAAGTAGATTAAATAAGAGGCTAAGATGCAAGTCCACAGAAAACTGTGGTTATTTAAGGTAGAAACAAGAATCAATTTTTGATTAAGAAAATAACACATGGCAAAAAACTTATCCAAAGATTATAGTGATGGTTATCCATGGAGATCTTCAAGACAGTGTGCAAGGATGAACTTTTTAGTTGACTAAGACAATTGTCTGAAAGCAGAGAAATATGACTAGATAATATATGATCACTTATAACGCCATTTACTAATAACAGAGTTAGGGAGTTTTAACTTATAACAGTGTAAAAGACTACCACATAAAAATTAGAGACAAAACATTCTCTTACATACAAGAAAACAAAATATTTAGCAACCTCAATTTATAGCAAGAGTTTGGTTAAAACTCTTAAAAATTTTTTTTCAAAACCAAAGCCTGTTACATTCTTCCTCAACCTCTTTCATGAGCTTCTGACATGAACTGCTCTCTGATTCTAGACTAAAAAAATTTTTTTTAATGTTTTATTTATTTTTGAGAGAGAGAGACAGACAGACAGACAGACAGAGTGAGCAGGGGAGGGTCAGAGAGAGTGAGAGACACAGAATCTGAAGGAGGGTCCAGGCTCTGAGCTAGCTGTCAGCACAGAGCCCGACGCAGGACTCGAACCCACGAACCGTGAGATCATGACCTGAGCTGAAGTCAGACGCTTAACCAATTGAGCCACCCAGGCACAACTGATTCTAGATATTTTTATCTAGTTTTCTATTATCCTAAACTCAACACATCTTAAACTGATGCTTCATCTCCTGACCAAACTGGCTTTATTACTTTCCTTTTCAAATTTATTGGCATAGAGTTGTTTCTAATATTCCCTTATGTCCTCTTAAAGTCTGTTGGATTTGTAACATCCTCCCTTTCATTCCTGGTATTGATAATTTTTTGTTTTTCTTGATCAGTGTGATTAAATATTTCAATTAAATTGATCTTTTCAAAAAAATAGCTGTTAGCTTCATTTACTTTTTGTTTCATTAGTGTTCTTTATCATTTTCTTCTGAATGCTTTAGATTTAATTTGCTTTTTTGTTTAACTTTTACAAGCTTCCTTCAAAATGCTACTTTATCTGCATTCTACAAATTTTTGATAATTAGTATTTTCACCTAGTTAAAAGTATCTTCTAATTTCCTGTGACCTGTTCTCTGACATATGCATTATTTAGAAGGCTGTTTAATTCCCAAATATTTCTGGATTTTCTAGCCTCCATTACTGAGTTTTAGTTTAATGCCATTAAGGTCAAAGAATATACTCTGGATGATTTAAATGCTGTTAAATGTTTTGAGACTTGTTTTAAAACCTAAGCCATTTACATTTAACACAATAATTGATATATAGATTTGAATCTACTATCATGCTAGTTGTTTTTTATTTGTCCATGTGTTCTTTGTTCCTTTTTTCTCTTTTCCTTATTTTAGACTCAGTAATTTTTAAGATTCCATTGTATTTCCATTATTTACTTATTAGCCAAATCTTTCTCTACTTTTTAGTAGTTTCCCTAAGTTTCAGGACATGCATTGCATTTTTAAATTATCACAGTTAACTTCATATAATTTGATATGTAATATAAGGATCTTACAACAGTTTATTTTCAATCCTACTGTACTTTCCTCTGTTTTGTCATGTATTTTAACTTTATAGGCTATAAGCTATTTTTCTTTAAGCCAGAGATCAGCAAACAAGGACCTGTCACCTGTTTTTGCAAATAAAGTTTACTGAAAAGTCAAAGGTGATTTACACAGCTGATTGCATGCTACAAGGGCAGAAGTGAGTAGCTGTGAGACAGTGGCCCATAAAATCTAAAACATTTATTGTCTAGACCTTTACTGAAACGTTGGTAGTCCCTTGTTTGGATAGGAAGTTATTTCGTAGGCTGCTGAAAATAAAGAATTTTATATTTACTTTTCTGTGTTAAACACTCTGGCCTGTTTTGTTTCTTTGTGAAGACGCTGTGAGTTTCTGTCAGGAATCATACCACTTCTACCTAAAGAACTTTAACAATACTTGTCTCACAGGTCTGCTGACAATGAATTTTCTCAGCTTTTGTTCTGAAAAGGTCTTTATTTCACTTTCAGTTTTGAAAGATTTTTGCTTGGTGTATTATTTGAGTTGACTTTCTTTCCTTTTTAGGACTTTATTATTATTTTTTTAATGTTTTATTTATTTTTGAGAGAGAGATAGAGACAGCGTGAGCAGAGGAGGGTCAGAGAGAGAGGGAGATACAGAATTTGAAACAGGCTCCAGGCTCTGAGCTGCGAGCACAGAGCCCGACGCGGGGCTCAAACCCATGAACCGTAAGATCATGACCTGAGCCAAAGTCGAGTGCTTAACCGACTGAGCCACCCAGGCGCCCCTCCTTTTTAGGACTTTAAAAGTGCTGCTCCATTGCCTTCTGGCTTGCACCATTTCTGGTAAAATGTCTGCTGTAATGTTTATTTTTATTTCTCTATGTATTTTTTAGAATTGGCACTATATTTCCTATGTGCAATACAGATTTCCTTATACATCAGGTAAAGAAAGCCATCTCAAATATATCCCTATTCTAAATCTATAATCTGATACCACAGATGAATTGATTAAGGAGCTTCACCATCACCAGGCTTACTCCCCCATAGGATATCCCTCTGGTGAGTTCTGTTTGGGTCCTCCTGTTCTGGCTCTTGCCTCACAGTCACAGTTGAAACCAAGGATTTCAGGGAAAGCACAGAAGCATTATAAACCAGGCAGTCCTAAGAATCAACCAAGTAATATTCTCTCGGAGCAAAGGAATCCTCAGTCCAAATAGTGGATGCACAGTCTATGCAGGCCACGTGACTTTTTTCAAAGATTTTATTAAAGGTATTTACAGACCAATATCCAAACTCCTAGATCCAGCTGCCAAGGAGACCCTGTTGTTCTGTGGGTACTGGGTGCAGCATGGCTGGGAGCGCTGGCTTCCTACTTTTCTGTTCCAAGATGGGAGTGGTGGGTTCATAGTGGGTTCCACAGTGCTCACATGATCAGGCAGGGGCTTTGTGGGGCCAGTCTTACCACTTGGATCCCAGGGAAGCATGATCTTCATCTTGAGGCCCAGCACACTGTGTCGGAGCAGCACATGGCACACAGCAGTGTCAATGTAGTAGGTAACAGGTTTCCCACTGTGAATCATCAGGCCATCTACAAACTTCATGGATTTAGCCCTCTGTCCTCAGACTTTCCCAGACACCATGACATCACAGTCTTTGGACTCACTCTCCATGATCAGCCATAGCACACCATAAGCAGGCCCTCCATACAGCAAGGCATCCTAGGAGTCTGTAACACAGAGACTTCCTGGGCAATAGCACGCAGACCTCTTGTGGCCACCTTTTTAGCATAAAGCTCTATAATGCTTTCAGGGGAGCCAAACCTCTTCTGAACCACAGTGGTCAAGTCCTAGATCCACTGGCCCTTCTCACCAAGAACATTCTGTGTCCTGATAGCCAAGATAATGATTTCAGTCCTGGTTGTTGTTACTGAGACCTCGACTCTGGAGCAGCCATCTTCAGCCAGCTCCCAAGTGAGAAACTTGTTCAGATCAGCTCTGAAGAGGCCATTAGCAACAAATTTCCTCTTCTTAGAAATCTGCACCACCTTCTTGCTACTGCGTGCCACCAAAAGGAAAAAGTCCTCTGTATCTTTTTAAAACTTTCTGGTTGCCTTCAAGACTTCTTCATTATGTTTGGTTTTCAGTAATTTAACTACTTAGGTGTGTCTTCTTTTATTACTACTAACTATTACTACTATTATTATCATTAGCATATGTTGGCTGTCTTAGCTTCGTCTTTGATCTGTGGTATGATCTTGTTTTTTTTTTTTATTTAAAATTTTTGGCCATTATGTGTAGCAACATGGATGGACCTTGAGGGTGTTATGCTTAGCGAAATAAGTCAGGTAGAGAAGGACAAATATCACATGTTTGCACATATAGGAGGATTAGGAGGAACTTAACTGAGGACCATGGGAGAGAAGAAGGGGGGAAATGGTGGGGGAAAGGGAGAGAGGCAAACCATGAGAGACTCTTGAATGCTGAGAAACTGAGGACTGATGGATGTCGGAGGGAGGGGGGAGATAGGCATGGAGGAGGGCACTTGTGGGGATGAGCACTGGGTGTTATATGGAAACCAATTTGACAATAAACTATTTGTAAAAAATAAAAATAAAAAAAATTTTGGCCATTATCTATTTAAGTATTAATTTTTTTTCTGTCTGTTCTTGTTCTCTTTTCTATGTGAGACTCCAATTGTTAAACCATCATATATTTTCCCATTTTAAATACTCTATTCATCCTCTCTTTTTCTTTTATTTCAGTTTAAATAACTTACATTGAACTAGCTTCAAGTTGATGGACTATTTTCTCAGCTGTGTTGAGTCTAATGATCACCCTGAGTAAATGCTTCATCTCTGATACTACTATTTTTAATAATTTCCCTTCCTCTGGTTAGAATGCTTTCACTCTCTGGACAAATGCAAATTTAGTCTCTTCAACCTCTTTATGGTTTCCATCTTTCTGCCAAAAGTCATCCTCTGTTCATTCTAGTTATCTACCTTTCCACTGAATCCTTTAACATACTGATAATAATTAGTTTAATGTCTCTGTCTGATCGTTCCAATACCTGAGCCTCCTTAATTTGATTCTGTTGAATGCTTTATCTCAACAATGGGCCAGTTTTTCCTTGCTCTGTTTATGTCCAATAATTTTTTACTGAATGCTGAACATGGTATACAGAATAGCAGAGACTGAGATAATTATTTATACTTGGAACATGGCATATCTATTCTGTCAAGCCATTAGTGTGGAGGAGTTAATTTACACAGAAATTGAACTTGGTATAGATTTTATTATTGTTTTAGTTACCTTCAGTACACCATAGGTTTCAAATTCTCCTAATGGTGGCCTACCATTATCTTGTGCTTAAGAAAAGAGATGAAGGAGAGTTTTTCTCAATTTACCTGTTTTCCTCTCAGGTTTCTACTCTTTCTACATAAATCTATGACACAGGGATCTCTCTATATTCTTGACCTTCCCCCAGCAGTAGAAAGCTTTTGTCTGTTACTCAGTGGTAGAGCAAGTAGGATTTTCAGTTGTCCTTGTTCAGCCTCAGTATTAGGTAGGTCCTGTGCATCAGAGGGTTCCTCCATCGGGAAGCAGAAGGATTTTGCTTCTAATCTCCCCCCATAAATTTATAAAATAAGGCTTTCTGTCCCTCTTCTATTGGTTTGAGGCTTAAAGGAATTTGAGTAAATGAGAGGGGTGGTGCACCTAACTCCCAGCACCTACAGATGACCTCTTTTTATCTCTTCACTACCAAATGACTGTTCTTTTTTCCTTTTTGATGTTTATTTATTTTTGAGAGAGAGAGACAGAGAGACAGAAAGGGATGAGTGTGAGTCAGGAAAGGGCAGAGAAAGAGGGAGACACAAAATCTGAAGCAGGCTCAAGGCTCCAAGCTATCAGCACGGAGCCTGACATGGGGCTCAAACCCACAAACTGTGAAATCATGACCTAAGCCTGAGTCGGCTTAACCGAGTGAGCCACCCAGGCACCTCCCAAAATGACTTTTCTCAAGTCTCTGACTTGCTGCTAGTCTTCACGATGATTATCTTGTGGAGTCCTGGGGATACGTATTTGTAAGCCTGTGTGAACTCCTCTTTCATCTGTGGCCCTGAGGTATTCCAAACTAGTTCATACTTATTTTTTATCAGTTACAACTTTAGCTGATTTCTTCTTATCTACTTTTACAGCGCCATCTCTTTCACGTCTGCCAAAGTGAAACAATTAATGACCCGTTCTCTGGGGGCAGGGGGGTGTTCAATTTTTCAGAATTTAGCTTACTTGGTAGCACTGCAAGCTCAGCTTTCTGATGGACTCAGAAAAACTACGATTTTGTAAATCATCCAGCTTTTTATTGTAGGTCAGAGTGGGATGGTCTATGTCCACTCTCTATACCTGAGCAGAAGTCCCCTTCTACTTTCTTCACCTTCCTTTTCTATTTTGGAAAGGCATTACCACTCTTCTGGTCGCCCAGAGAAAGCCTGGAAAGTATTTCTGACTTCTCTATAATAATGTTTACTATCCAATCAGTTGATAAAAATCTAGATTAAATAAATCACCAATATCTTTTTTATTAGGATCCTTTCTATTTTTCTAGTATAACTACTTATATGACAATGTGTAACAATATTCCTTCAAGTAGATACCCCCTCCAACCTGTCACCTATTTCTTTTCTTGTGTGTGTGAGATGGTTATATTTTTATTTTTTGGCTTTTCAAGTTTTTATTTTAATGCCAGTTAGTTAAAATAGAGTATTATATTAGTTTCAGATGGACTTCTTCCAAATAAACTTGACTTTATCATCAGACTGCCTTACTACTGTATTGTTTTGACTATTTACAATCAAGGTCATAATCAATCTGATCTTATTCTGCCTTTACAGGCTACCTTCCTACAGGTACAGGTGTTCTACTCTATTTCCATACTGACCCAAGCCCTTCTTTTTAACAGACGGAAATCTTATAACTCAAGGACTACTACAAAGGAGACACTTTCCATGAAAAAATTTTCCTGCTCACATAGACAGAATTCCTCTCTTCCAAACTGTATACTGCTTTGATGCTTTATTTGTACTATAAAAATAACACTTACTATGGACTGGTATTAAATTGTACACAGCTCTTACATCTTGTTACAGTATTATAAACTCCAGAAAGACAGAGATCAGACCTTATAAACTGTTATATTCTCTCTTTTTAGCTTTCCCACATAAATATTTATCTTGCAAATTAAAATAGCAAAATTAGTAACATGACACTTTCTTCCCTATAATCATGCATTCTTAATTCATCCCTGACAAGTTTACTAAAAAATTTTGCCAGCCCAAAAATGCTGCCTGTTTTTGAAATGTTGTCTCAAAAAGGAAAAAACACACACTGCAACTATAATTATCATGCCACCCATTTTCAGAGGAAAATCCAATTAGGTTTAGCTTAGGGACGTCCTAGCAAAGCCAACCATTTATACTAGTAGAGTTAAATCTATAATGGTAATCTCAAACACAAATATACTGAAATCTCTTTATTTATTTATTTATTAGTTCCATGTAAATCATCCCAACAGACTCACAAATTTTACCAAGGAAAACCACTGCCACTAATAAAAAGAAACAAGCCTATCTAACTTCATATGTGGTTTGGTAATCATACTCAAGCACTCTGCCAAGATGGAAAAGTGAGAAGTTTCTACTAAATCACTTTCAATAAATAGGGAAAGGTATAATCACAAATACAGGAAGAAAAAGAACAGTTCTAATATTTTATTCCTTTTTATAATAGTACTCTCAAATGCATTTTCAACAGAGAACATATAAAAATCCTATATGCTATTTTAGTGAAAAGCCATCTTTGCCACTTAGCTTTCCCAACAAGGCTTTATAGCTGGGGCCACACTGGAACCTGAACTTAATCTGACTCAGATACCAGATTACATGTCTAAATTTTTTTTTTTAATGTTTTATTTATTTCTAGGAGAGAGAGACAGCGTGAGCAGGGGAGGGTCAGAGAGAGAGGGAGTCACAGACTGAAACAGGCTCCAGGCTCTGAGCTGGCAGTCAGCACAGAGCCCGACGCGGGGCTCGAACCCACGAACCGCGAGATCATGACCCAAGCGAAAGTCGGACGCTTAACCGACTAAGCCACCCAGGCGCCCCCCAGATTACATGTCTAAAACATTATCTTTTCTATGTACTCTTGACAACTCCACAAAATGGAAAATGCTCTTTGCTAAAACAAATAAACAATACACCCAACAGGTATCCTTATCAATTTGACACAGAACTGTTATCCAACAATTCACCTTCTAGTAATTTATAGTGAGAAAAGAATGACATAAAGAAGTTCAGCACAGCATTGTTCTTAATAGCAAAACATAAGAAACAATTTAAATATTAATAGGGAGTCACTTATACAAAACAAAGTGCATATACACTGCTCAACAATGGAAAATGCTGATAGAGATCTATATATTTGCTGACATAGGAAGTGCATATATACTGCTCAACAATGGAAAATGCTGATAGAGATCTATATATTTGCTGACATAGGAAGATGTCCACAGGATGTTGTTCTAAGAAAATGTGTCCTCCAACCACATACACATCTGTGCAGGCTCATATGTAGTCCTCCTAGAAGGCATGATATGGAGCATGTCCCATCACCAATTTACTGCCTTTCAACTCCAAATTCATACTTGATTGTCTGCTCCGCAAAAATGAAGGTGGTCCATTTATCTACCTTTTCTTTGCAGAGGACACAGGTTTTAAATTTTATCAGTACAGAGCGCTTCTCCCAACACTCCAAACCCTCAGGTGGTTTTGCAGCAGAGAGGCTTCGGTGAGACACCCCCTTGTGACTGGTCTTCTCTAGCATACTAGACACTGGTTTCTGAGCAGGTTTCAACAGCATGACTGCACAGCAATTTCTCTGTTGTCCAGTGAGACACGGGCACAGCCTCTCCAACAAAGTTTAGATTTTAGTTCCTCTCAGACCTACAGTTGTGGTTGCTCTTTGTATCTGCCGTTCTTATATTCACTAGAGTTCTCTTTACTTCTTGCTAGCCAACCCCTTCTTACTCTAATCCCATTATAGTTCATAGTTCTGTATACTAAAGATCATCTGTTCAAATTATTGTTTGGTTTCCCCATTGACTCTCACTGATCTAGGGTAGGGCCTTCTCCCCCTGTTTTTACTTTTCAATGTTGCCTGAACTTACAATAAGCATTTTTTGTGTGTGATAATCAGAAAAGGCAAGTTATTTTTACTTTGGAAAAATTCAATGCAAAATAAACATTACCTTAAGTAAAGTTTTTCTATTTTAACAGACCAGAAATATATTTGTGAGATTAAAATGACTGAAATGTGAAGAACATTTGTTTAAGACTGTAACTACAGCTTTTCTTTTCAACGTTATCCAAAGTTGTGTTTGTAAGCCATTTTAAGCAAAAGAAATTATTTAGACTGTTTTCATTTCATCTTAGCTATGCCATATACTGGCCTTTACAAACTGGTTATTAATCATGAGGTATCCTAGGATAATAGATATTGTGATAGATACTAGGTCCTCAACACAGTCAGTCTCTTTCATTTTACTATTTCAGCCCCTCTTACCATGTTCAAGGATTATCAGTTGGGCTCCAGCTTGTACATTTCCAACATCATTCTCAGCAATGCATTGGTAGAACCCTTCATCTGATTTCACCAGACCCAAAACTTGAAGATTATGCTCCTTCTGAGAATGAAAAACATACATTAAATGTTAGGATTCAACTGATGAACATTAGTTGAAAATCTCAAGAATATGCTCTTTCTGGGGAAGAACAAGTAAAACTGTATGATTCAACTATTAAAATATTATCTATCTGTGTACTTGTTAAGTGACTTTTCTTGACAAGGTACTGATTTAACTGATTAGAACAGGAAACACTAGAACTAATCAATTAAGAACTTAATCCTTATGGAATGTAATATCCACAATGTTTGCAAACCTACACCTTCACCTGGAAAGGTACCTGACATACAATACCATGTGACCACAACAAAAGTCTGAATTTGTGAATTCAAGGCACTTCCTTAAAATTATCTCTAGTATCATTAGATCTAACAGATTAGACTACAATAAGTTATATGAGGCCACATATATACGGCTTCCCTTAAATTATAAAGTAATATAAATGCCAAATATTGTTATTATTAATAAGGTTTTAAGATTTTTAAGAATACTGTGAAAATAAGAGTAAAAAAATGCCAATTTAGCTGTAACACACTGCTTTTTAATTAAATACTTGTGAATTACTTTTTGTAACATACAAGATTATGTACTTCAAAATAGAAAATATATTCTTACTAGGAATGAATCACTAATGTGAGAAATTTATAATAAGACTTTACATCATTAACAACCATAATTACTTCTGATTATTTCTATGAATATCATATATGCACTTTAAGATATGAATCCTTATTACCAAAACCTAGATATTTTTATTACTAGGATTAAAATAATGATAATTATAATAGTAGACAATATTTATAAGCATTTAACCCTATATAAAAAACAAAAAGCAATTAATGGTTCAGTATTCTTAAATAGATTTAACGCTATTTACTTCTTAAGAATCTTTATATCTATTGTCACAACCTTGGGTCATGCTTATTCTGAAGGGCTCGAGCATCAGTATATATGAAGGACAGACTTCTGCCCCTTGAACAGAACTATGAAGACAGCAGGTGCACACATGGGATAATCATTACCAAGAAAACAGTGACAGCTGTGTTTAAGAGTGCTAGCATGATTGAGCAGGAATACCAGACTTCTGACCAAGACATCTGGATGTTGGGCTTAGTTCAACTACTGACTTACTATGTGATCTACGTAAACTATCTAACATGTCGAGGCTCAGCTTTCTTATCAGTCAGTGAAGAGATTACATTCTGTGCATATTTTTTTTATCTTCATCTGCAATACATAAACTGGCATGTGGAAGACAACAGATCTCTTAGTGACTGCATTTAAAAACACGTAACAGGCAACTGGGTGGCTTAGTTGGTTAAGTGACCAACTCAGCTTCAGGTCATGATCTCACAGTTCATGAGTTCGAGCCCTGCACTGGGCTCTGTGCTGGCAGCTCAGAGCCTGGAGCCTGCTTCAGATTCTGTGTCTCTTCCCCTTACTCTCTTCCCCCTCTTGAGCTCTGTCTCGCTCTGTCTCTTTCTCAAAAATGAACATTAAAAAATTAAAAAAGAAAAAAGACATGTAAAGGTTTCAGAGATTAATGTCCTCTGAAAAATACTTACTACAATCTTAAAGTAATCACTCGGGATAACCACATCCCCATTCTTGACCCACTTCACGGTTGGAGTCGGTTTCCCAGTCACTTCACATTCGAATATGATATCCATGGACTCATGAGCATATATATTCATAGGCTGTTTCAGGAATTCTGGTTGGACTTTAAAATAGAAAGAAAATTAGGATATTAATAAAAATAGCTAGCTATTCATATTTTAAGCAATTTTTTAAAATTACAGAATTCACAGTATTTTTACTTATTATTTGAGGCTTTCACATAGTTTTACAAAAGCATGTAACAAATATATATTTAAGATATATGCTGGAAAACAATATCTTTAAGAATTGCATTTTGATACAATTAACTGGAAGAATAATTGTAATTTATGAGTTGATAAATATTCACTAAATTGACTATATTGAAGGAATTGATAATATGAATATCCTAAGCTGTCTAAAAATGAGTATTAAAAAGACTACTTCCCTAACATTTATACCATTTCAGAAGAACCATAACAAAATTTTGAAGAAACTGAGAAAAATGACATTATTTTTCTTGTCAATCATCTGAGTAACAACAACCCCCCCCCGAAAACAAAAAAGGAAGACAAATGTCATATGAGAGGCTAAGGCCTCAACCTATATAAGAATAGTTCACTCATGTAACATCCCTCATTGCATGACATAGTTTTTAAGGGTGGGAGAGCATGACAGGATCTTTGGCGGAAAAGCTAAGTATATTTGAAAAAGTCTGAACATTCCAGTCTCTCTCTCCCTGCTCTAAGGTTGTAAGTCAATGACTTATAAATAACAGAGTAAGACTCTGAATTAGAAGGACAGGAATAGATCATTTAGTCCAACCTCCAACCTAACGCTGTAATTTCCTATACAACATCCTTAACAAGGGGTCTTATTAATCCTTATTTCAAAATTTCGACTGATAAGCCTCCCTGAGGCAGTAAGTGCCACTGTAGGCTAGTTCTATTTAAAAAAGCAACAATGACAACAGCAGTTGTTTGTTTGTTTTGGTTATTTTTTAACACTTGAGCTAAAATGTGGTTAGCATGTTGGGATTTCAATTGGGATTGTTAAATTTGTGGCAATTTGACATCTTAACTATATCGAGTCTTCTTTTCCCTGAATTTGATTACCTCTCCCATTTATTTACTTCTGTGGTTTCTCTCACCATTGTTTCCTAGTTTTTAATATACAAATCTTGTTCACACTTTATTAGGTGTTTCCCTAAGTATTTTGGTGCTACTTTTTTCATACTTATTTGTTTTTTAATTTCCAACTGTTCACTGCTAATAATGTAGAGGTGAAGTGATTTATGTATATAACTTTTTATCCTATGCTCATGCTAAACTCACTCATTAGTTCTAGTTGCTTTTTATAGACAATTAGGGGATTATCTACATAAAGAATCACATTGTCTGTGAATAGAGACAAATGTATTTCTTCCTTTCCAATCTGCTTTGGTCTTTTTTTCATTTTCTGGCCTACTCCACTGGCTAGAGGGCTAGACTGGGGCAGGTCCTAGAAAGAAGTGCAGACAAGCTTCATAATTTGGGTTAATGAAGAGAAAGAGTACATCAAGTAGGCAGAACCCCAGAAATTGGCAGGAGCCAAGGCTGGAAAGAAAGCATAATCTTAAGAGGCAACTTCCTGCTCATTATCAGTCAGACCCATGGTACCCCAGCAGGTAACTTTCCACACAGTAGGTCAGGTCTGTGGAATCTGGAAGATCTCCTGTGGATCAGCTTGGCTCGTGACTGTGTTCTCTGGCAGCAATTATACTCTCTCCAAGGTATGAATTGCAACCACAGACAGTGATGCCCTTTTCCAAGTCTGTGTGCTTTTTAGATTCTCCCCTTTTGCCCTAGAGGTAGTACCTTCTATATTCCTTAGAGTCCTACTTTTTTTTTTTTAGTAGTGAAAACACTTATACTAGTCAATAATTCTTTATATTAATATTTCCTTGTTCAAATTCCTGGTGTGATTCTTGGCTGCTGGCTGGACCCAGGCTAATACACTAATATACTAATAGTAGTCTCATATACACTGCCAATATTTCTTCCCAGTTTTTCTTTCATCTTTTAACTTAAGGCACCTGTTGCTCTACCCAAGTTTTCAATTTGTATGTGGTAAAATTTATCAGTTCTCCATTTTTTGGCATCTACATTTTATTATTCTTGCTCCAAAGGTTTTCCCTGCCTCCACACTATAAAAATATTCACTCACAATTTCTTCTAGTATGTCTGTGAAACAATCTGGACTTCACCAAATATCCAGGTTTACATTTTTCTAAATGGCAACCTCAGTAATCCCCAAAAGAATACCTGATTTGAAACAGTTTTTTTTGTTTTAAACTTTAAAAAAAACTTATATTTAGAGAGAGAGAATGAGCAGGAGAGGGGAAGTGAGAAAGGGAGAGAAAGAATCCCAAGCAGGCTCCATGATGGCAGCACAGAGCCTGATGTGGGGCTCAATCCCACAATCCTGAGATCATGACCTAAGCTGCAATCAAGAGTTGGACACTCAACTGAGACACCCAGGTACCCTGAAATCATTTTAATATTAAAATCCTACATACTCTTGAGGGGGGGTTATTTCTGGATACTATGTGGTTTCACTGATCTGTCTATTCCTGTACCAGAACCAAAACCTTAATGATTGTAACTATACAATATTTTAAAATATTTCCTCAAAACTTTCCTCATATTGTTAGTTTTTTTCATGTTTTGTTTTTTGTTTTTTTTCAAATTCCAGATGAATTCAGACTCACCTTTGGTTAAGTTTATCTGTTCTTCCTCAAAGAAAATGGAAAAAAAGAAGAACCCAGAGTTTTCAACTGAGTGCAATAAATTTTAGATACAGGAAAAAATAACATTTTCAATCCTGAGTGTTCCTTATTTAAGATCAGATATTTAAGTTTATTTGAATGTTATTCAATAATGACTCATTGTAAAGACACTTCAATGACTGAAATCTAGAGATTTACAATTGAGCTCTAGTTTTACCAGTAGAAATTTTGTTGATCAGGGGTCTCCATCTGCTCCTAAGTAAATAAGGAATTCAACTGGACTGTTCCTAAATACACTATGGTCTCCAACCAACTGCAACATTACCGTATTTTATATATATGATACACAACAGCTAATATTCACGAGTACTTTCCACTTATCATTATTTCCCACAACAACCCTATTATTTAGATATTATTATATTATGTCCATTTTATAGATAAGGACATTAACATATAGAGAGGTTAAGTAGCTCCATCAGGTCACAAAGCTTAGTCAGTGACAGATCTGGATTTGATCCTAAGCAGTCTGACTTTAAACCTTATGTTCTCTCTCTAACTTTTTACTTTAGAGAAAATAATAATAAACCCCATGTACCTGTCATATAGATTCCACAATTATCAACTCATGGCCAGTGCTATTTCATCATCTATATCCTAACCTATCCCATGTCTTTCCCTGGGTTACTCTGAAAGCAAATCTCAGATATTACATTATTTCATAGCTAAGTATTTAAGTAAGTCCTCTATGAAACAAGAATTCCCATTTCTAAACAAAACTATAATACCATCATCAGGTTGGTTTCTACAATAATTTCTCAGTATCATCAATTAGTTAATTTCACTAACTGGCCTCCATTAAAAAAATGATTTATTTGAATTGGGCAAATAAGGCACATTCATTGTATTAATTTGTTTCTTACCTTTCTTTTAACCTACATGTTTGTTCTTTATCTCCTATCTTTGTTTGCAATGAATTTGCTGTAGAAGTCATCTGCTCTATAAAGTCTCCTGCAGTCTATCTTTTGCTGACTGCATGCCATGATGGTATTTAAACATATTCATCCTGTTTTTACCAGTTAAATGTAGAAGCTTGATTGGAGTTGAGCTCCCTCTTTTTATTTTTTCAAGACTATTTCATAAGTAGTGCCATGGTCCTTCCATCAGGAGAGTTCATAACATGTGACGATCTCTCTTTTTGTGATGTTAGCAGTCTCAGATAGTATGAAATAGTAATGTTTTTATTCTGTCATTCCTTCTATAAAAAATATCCCCTCATCAATTATTCTGTTATCCTTAAATATACCTCTCAAAGAAAGAGCAGGATAAATGCTTGATTTTTTTCCCTTATCAATTTTTCAAAATAATGCTCTGGCTCTCTAATATTCTCCCAACTGAAGGTAATCGTTGAACGGTTTTTAAAAAAGTATTCCTATGATTTCATGGATTAAAATAAATTTGATTTGCTTCAATCCATGCAAGTTACTATTCTTTTGATTCTCAAACTATCCCGTTCCTGACTGAAAGCCTGAGTCCACTGAAAGTTCCTGAGTCCTTTCTGACATGATCCTAGTGGTCTTTAGTATTTTCTGGTCACAGTTTTAGGCCCTATTTGTCGACAAAGCTAGCAATTATGCACTTTTAAATATAAAATTGATCATGATCTCATTCTGTTAACTAATTAAATTCAGAACCACAGGTTTTAATTAGATCTTAATAATTTTACATCTGTATTTCTTTTGTCTCATGCTAAAATATCCATTCTCACTGACACCAACTTATTACTCATATGTTTTATCTTACACTCAGTAGGCTCAGAATAACCAATATTTCTACCAACAATATAATACTGGAAAGCAGCTGAAAATTTTTGTAGGTTTTTTTTCCTCAGCATATATCCCATTAGACATATATGGTCCAATTACCAGTTTAAATTTATTCGTAAGAGTAGCTTTTTAAAAAAAATGTTTATTTGAGAGAGAGAATGAATCCCAGTCTCCATGTTGTCAGTGCAGAGCTGACATGGGGCTCAATCCCACAAACCAGTGAGATCATCACCTAAGCTGAAATCAAGAGTCAGGCCCTTAACTGACTGAGCCAGCCGGGCACCCCTGTAATAATAACTTTTACTTGGAATTATAACTTTCTGTGTGACTACACTACCAACTAGATACATATACATTTAGAGTCATTTGTTTCATTTTACTTTCCCATTTATGAAATTACTTCCTAAAATCTCAACTCTACAAAAGGAAGGTATCTTTAAACAAGTCTTGCTTCTAACCCTGCTTTCTCCACCCTGTTCTCTCTCTTCCCCTACAGGGAACCATTTAAAAAATTTTTAAGGTTTAGCCTCCCATTTTAAAACTTACAAGCAAACACATACAACTTGTCTCCACCCCTCATCTTTAGATTAAATACTAATGAGGGAGTGGCTATGGACAAAACGCAAGCTAGCAAACCTGGCCCCCTGAGTGGGCTCAGTGTGGTAATTCCTCAAGCACTCCTGGCTGCCCAAGGACAAAGAAAAGGAAAGAAAACAAATGGCTAACTGATAGAGATCACAGTCATACAGGACATGAGTCTCCATCAGTTTGCAAATATCAGTAGGAAAAGATAATCTTATCAATATCCTGATCTCCAGACACCTGTAGACTCAGTTTCCTGGAACCTCAACATCACCCTTCCATAGTGAAATGGGGAAAATAGGCAAGAAATTAATAGCAGGTAAAAGTAAATTTCCTTATAACCTACAGACAATTGACAAATATTTGAGGCAAATACAGAATATAACATTTCTACAGGAACCCCCTGCCGTCACAATGTTAATACCTTGCTGAGGGGAAACAACCTTAGCTTGACAACAGCAAGGCCTCAGGTATTTTAGGAGTCCTCTTTAGCATATCAAAGTCCCTCTGGAGGCCTCCCATTTGACTTTACCTCCCCAACGCCATAGTATGAAATCAGACATTCTTCACAACCCCAGCAAAGCTCTTTCTTCCCACGTGTCCTGTCCCTGTTCCTTAATAAAATCACTTTTTTTGCACCAAAGACGTCTTCAAGAATTCTTTCTTGGCCGTCGGCTCCGGACCACCCCACCATCACCCCAAGACCTCATCAGTAACACACTGAACACTTTTTGTCTGTCTTTAAAGCCTGCGCTCTTAACCACTAGGGTATCATGTTTCTGAGGAAATGCTGTATTTCTTGAGTCTCAAGGACTGAGATGCCCCGTAAGGCAGAGTAAGTAATTCTGGAAAACACAGCAAAATCCTCTCCCCAAAAAAAAAAAAAAAAAAGCCCAATTAATATAATTTTAGCATGCATTTTTAGTAAACAGATTTTCAAAGACTATTAGAAAAAAATTATCACAATGTTCAATTCATCATTTACTTTTCCCTTTCATGAATTACAAAATATAGCCTTTAAAATGTTCTCTGGATTTTAACTTCTCTGTAGATAGTATTCACACCAATTAAACACAATGTAAGAGCAGATGTTTGTGGTTGGGAAGTTAAATTGATAACCAGAGAGCAAATGAGTCAATTACCATAAGAAAATAAGCGTTGTAATGGAAGATTATGCATTATGTTACCAAAGAGATAATTAAGCTTCAAATTCTCTTTGACAGCTCCCTATCCCTTCTAATGCCATCATCATTACAAGAATAATTTTAATTGCTAAATGCACAAGTAGAATTTAATATTAAAACATATTATACTTGCAAAATTCTTTTCCTGGAAACATCACTTAATTCCATCACTGTTTTGCAATGTTGGAAATTGCCACTAAATTCAAACAGAAAACAATGTAGGGCCAACACCAATGTTTCAAGGTTACTTTATTATCCTCTTATTTAGAAGATTATAACGGTTTTCATTTAGATTACCTCTGAATTGTTGGAATTCTATTGTTTGATTTTAAAGGTTTAAGCAATGAAATTCTTAAAAACCTCTTTAAGTAAAGAAATAAATCAATTCTGTCCATTTTATTTAAACTGCACACTTGCTGTTCCTAAGCTTTTCAATAATTCACAAAATTACATGTAAGTCCCTAAAAAAAAAACCCAACAAATAAAACCCAAGCATTTTAACAAGCTTAAATTCCTTCAGGATGTCGTAAGGCAATCTAATCAACAAGTCTGCTGTAAGTATCGTCTCAACTAACAAAGAAAAATACATTAGAGACCTCCAACATTTCTCAAGAAAGCCTCTCATTCCAATGAAGGTGAATAGGTTTTCCTTAATCTCCAGGAGAAAATAGGAGAAATTATAACTATGGAGCAACATTGTGACAAAGTTGCCACATGACCTTGAAGTTGTCTTTCCTTCCTTCCCCACATCTCCAGCTTCATCACATTTCCTTAACTCTTTCCCTCAACTTAGCTAAAAGGTATTCACCTATCCTTAGGACCTTAACTAAAAACATTTCCTGATCTACTTCTCTCCCTATTCTTGGCTATCCCTGCCCTATTTACCATTGAAAACACACTGGTCTAAACCAAAACACATGCTCAATGTCTATTTGTTGGCATGAATGGTTACCTGAATTCTAAAACTTCCATTAATCAGAAAGAGAAAAGACGTAAGAGAAAAGATGTTCAGGGAAAAATTTTTCTCAAGGATTCTCAAGTTTATCACAAATTCAATGTTTCATACCACTGTTTCTCCAACAAGAGTTAATAAATTTATTATTTGCTATCTGTGAATTTTCTGCATGAATTTTAAATGTTGCCTTTAAGTGTTTATGATAATGTAAAATTTTAATCAGCATGTTATTTCAGCACTCACATTCATGGTAAACACACCAGTTAGCTCTGTGCTTGCAGAATTCAATCCCAATGCAATGTCACTCAGACTTTGGGTCTCTGGTCCTTAATGTTCTTAAACTTGAGAAACTGTGCTCTACAAGTAATTTTTTTAAGAATTCACAAAAATCTTTACTAAACATAAGCTCCCTTTCTAAGACTGAACATACTTAATCTTTGCATGCTGTCACAATATTACTATGATGAACATCAGCTGTGTGCCACACCTAGACAAAGAAGGTACTCAAGCCTCAAGGATGGTCACCTTCGCTTGGTACTCTAAGTACATTAGAAGTGATCCCTTAATAGCTGTACTCAATTTGTCAGTTCTCTGCTTTCAGTTTTGTAGCAATATACAAATGACTTAGGATAAGGTATTTCCAAGTGAGATCCACACACTATTTGAAGAGATACACAAAGTTAAGTACTTAGCCTTAGAAAAACACTGAGTGTTGGGCCTCATACCACATACTTGAGAACCTCAAAAGATGAGGCCACAAAATCCACATTTCAACAAGCTCTCTGGTATTATTTTCAACCATGGTAAAGTGTGAGAACCCTGTATTTTGGGTCAGTCACTCAAATTTGATATATACATTATCAAATTCATATAAACAGAGAGCTCCCCAATTCTTGTGCCTTCTGGGACCACTGAATTAATTCATTTGCTCACTCATTAAACAAATATTTAATAAGCCACTACTAAGTTACAAAAACATTTTAAAGGATGCTGTGAAGGAAAAAGATAATAAAGACATGCTTAGTAAGTGTTATATAGATGGAAATTCAAAGTAGAGAGAGATATGACTAACTACTGGTGCACTGAGGAATACATAAAAAATTGGTCCAGTGGTTACCTCTCAAGAGGATAACCGGGAAACTGGCAAATAAAGAAAGATGGACAGTGACTTGTTACCACATACTCTTCCCCTTGATTTTTAAAACTGTGGTAAGATAAACATTACAGAAAATGTACAATCTAAGCCATTTTTTAAGTATACAGTTCAGTGGTATTAAGTACATTTACATTGTTGGGCAATCATCACCATAATCCATCTCCACAACTCTTTTCATCTTGTAAAACTGAAACTCAATAACCCATTAAATGGTAACACCCCTTTCCTCCTCTCTCTACCAGACACTGGCAACCACCCTTCTACTTTCTGTCTCTATGATTCTGACTAGTCTAAGCACTTCATATGAATTCAATCATATGTCTTAGCATAATGTCAAGGTACATCCATGTTATAAGGCACGTGTCAGGATTTCCTTCCTTTACAAGGCTTGAATAACATTGTACTGTACGTACATACCATGTTTTGCTTGTCCACTCATCTGCAACAATTGGGTTGCTTCTAACATTTTAGCTATCATGAATAATGCTCCTGTGAACATGAATGTACAGTTGACCCTGGAGACCGTGCTTTCAATTCTTTTTGAGTATATACTCAGAAGTGGAACTGCTGGATCCTATGGTAATTCTATTTTTAATCTATTTAGGAACCACCATACTGGTTTTGACAGTGGCTACACATGCCCACTAATTGTAGAGAAGGGTTCCAATCAATTTCTCCACATCCTCACCTATACTTGTTATTTTCTGTTTTGTTTTTTTGAGAGTAGCCATCCTACTTGGTGTGAGGTGGTATTTTACTTCACCATTCATGTTTCTGAACTTTTTGAATTTTCTAGGTTCATAGACTGCCTATTTAAAAGAAGTTTATTGACTCCTGGTTTGGATTTGTCTGCTCCCTGCTTCTCCCTAGTATTCTTACAGCTAGTTCTTTCTGTGGACTGAGAGTGTCTTTTGCTTTCTTTTCTCCTTCTCCTTTCCACATTTTCTAATTTTAAAAGCTGAGTGACTACTTATTCAGTCAATATAGAAGGTGTAAACAATACAAAAAAGAGAGAACAGAAAACAAAAAAGCCTTCTCCATACCAAGCCACAAACTACCTGTCAATACCATTATCTTCTCCAGAGATAAACACTATTAACATTTTGGTGGGTAAGCTTCCCAATATTTTTCTGTGTATTCCAAACATCTCTCTCTCTCTCTCTCTTTCTCTCTGTCTCTCTCTCCCTCTCTCACACACACTTCAAAATATAGAATGGATTAGCCAATAAATACTCTTCTGCAACCTGTGTTTCTCTCACTTATTAGTATTATGAGCCTCTCTTTTCTGACAGTAGCACCATGGTCCACAGTCTGATTATACCATAATTTATTTTACCAGTAACACTTTAATTTTTTTTTTAATGTTTTATTTATTTCTAGGAGAGAGAGAGAGAGACAGGGTGAGCAGGGGAGGGTCAGAGAGAGAGGGAGTCACAGACTGAAACAGGCTCCAGGCTCTGAGCTGGCAGTCAGCACAGAGCCCGACGCGGGGCTCGAACCCACGAACCGTGAGATCATGACCTAAGCGAAAGTCGGACTCTTAACCGACTAAGCCACCCAGGCGCCCCACCAGTAACACTTTAATATGCATTCTTACACACAGATCTTTATACACATGTCTAAGAGTTTCAGAAGACTAGATTCCTAAAAGGAATAACTGGGTCAAGGTGTTCTCATATTTAAAAACTTTATAAATATTACCAATGGCTGTATCAGTTTTATACTCCTGTCAGAGAATCACTATCAATGAGGTTATTCAACATGCTACTGGAAGTTCTAATAATGCAACGAAATAAGAAAAAAAATACAAATATAGGGGTGGGGTTGGAGAAATATCTCCTTGCCCCTCCCCTCTCCCAGTATACCATGGTTATGACTGTCTACTTAAAACATTCAAGAACATCTCTCTCACGGAGAAATTTCAATGTGCATTGCTGTACTATTTAGGTGGGGGGCAGGACAATAATGTAATCAAGAGGATGATAATTAAACTATGGCATGTCTAGTTAAAGTATACATTATAGTCTTCCTAGTCTAAAAGTACAGGGAACAATAGCATTGGCATCATTTAGGAGTTTGTTAGAAGCAAAGGCTTGATGTTATTATTATTAAATATTTTAGGGGGTGCCTGGGTGGCTCAGTCAGTTAAGTGTCTGACTTAAGTTCAGGTGATGATCTTCCAGTTCACAGGTTTGAGCCTGGCATGGGGCTCTGTGCTGACAGCTCAGAGCCTGGAGCCTGCTTGGGATCCTGTTGTCTCCCTCTCTCTCTCTGCTGCTCTACTGCTCACACTCTGCTATCTCTATCAAAAATCAAAAAACATTAAAAAAAATTTAAGAAAAAATTAAAAAAAATATTTTAACTTTTCTACTTCTCACATCTTTCAAGTACCAATAAATAGACTTTTCCTTAACACAATAAAGAATTCTCTAATACAACTGACAAACAGATGCATCGTCTACATACAAAATCAACGCTCTAAAAACTTAGAAATTTCACAAAGGAAGATACAAAAATGACCAAAAAGCAGATGGTAAAATATTCAACATCATTAATCATCAGGGAAGTGCAAATTAAAGCGAGAGAGATACCATTTCACACCCACCAGGATGAATACAATTAGAAAGATGGACAACCTTCTAAAAAAAATTGTTTTTAAAAGGGGGAGAGGCACCTGGGTGGCTCAGTCAGTTAAGCGGCCAACTTCAGCTCAGTTCACAATCTCACAGGTTGTGAGTTCGAGCCCTCGTTGGGCTCAATGCTGACAACTCATAGCCTGGAGCCTGCTTCCGATTCTGTGTCTACCTCTCTCTCTGTCCCTCTCCTGCTTGCTTCCTGTCTTTTGTCTCTCACTCAAAAATAATAAACGTTAAAACAACAACAACAACAACAAAAAGACTGACAACCCTCAATGCTGTCCAGGATGCAGAGCAAAGAGAACTCATATACACTATTGGCAGAAACAGAAACTGGGACAACCACTTTGGGGAAAGATCAGCCATAACAGGAATACTCCTTATCAACAAAAAGACACAGACTCCTATTATATGCAACAATGTGGATGAATTTAAAATGTTATGCTTTGTGAAAGAAGCCTCACATAAACAAGTACCAACAACCTTCACCAATTTCACAAACTCACATACCCCACCTCTGACAACCACCCATCTAGATATTCTCTGTATCTATGAATTCAGGTTTTTCTGTTGTTGACGGTTTTTATGTTTTTGTTTTTAGATTCCACGTATCAGTGAGATCATATGTATTTGTCTTTCTCTGACTTATTTCACTTAGCAAAATGCCCTCAGGGCCCATCATGCAGGCGATGCAGGGTGGAGATTATCTCCATCCTACTCAGCTTCCATTAGAGAAGTTCCATGTTTATCTATATTAAGTTTCTTGCCTACAAAATAAATTTTTCTTGAATTCCCTCCCTCCTCCTACCTCCAAAAAGTTTGAAAAGCACTGACATGATCTCACCTTCAGAAATTTCTCTGGACAGAAAGACCAATAAAGTGTTCATTATCATTAACAATGGGGATTGGGGAAAAAAGCAGGTCAGATTTAATTTCGTTTAAGCTTTCTGTCAGTTATTCTCAGAATTTAGATCCATGCAGGGTAGTTAGCTTTCATATACATTGAGGGTAACTGTGCTGTACTGATAAGATATTCTGGTTGGGGCAAGATTCCTTTCCTGTGCATAAACTGGGTTCACCTGAAAGTGTCAGCAATAAACACTTAATGGGAAAGGGTGGGAGTGGATAAAAGGGAAGAAATCTGCAGTGACGAAGAAACCAATCCCACATATTCTTCTCACTGGGAGATATCTTTCTATCACCCATTCAGGAGCTTCTGAGTTCAATTTTTCGTAGAAGGCGGCATTTTTTAATTCATAAAGTTGTTCCACTTTTCCTGCAGTTCCTAATTCCGGCTATCACTTCTTTAACAAAGAAAGAGAAAAACAACTAAAATTAAGAAAATGAGAAGTTTAAGAGATTCAATGTGCTTAATATGAGAGGCTTACTGTCAATATGACTAAAATTACTAAAATTCTTCTTGGCATGGATCTCTTTACCAAATCTGGTAAATTCAATAGCACCCCTTGAAGTAAAAGAAGTATAGCTAGTAAGATAGTAAATATTATGTGGAACACATTCACTCAAAAAGACTGAATGTATAACAGATTCAAGAAAAGATACCAAAATTAATGAATAATAGACCCAGAGTAAGCTAAACTTGAAATTCTGAGCTCAAGACCGACAACTTTACTAGGAAGTAGAGTAATGCCAAGGATGGCAGCCAAAACTTCTCCCTGGTGACTAAACTGGAAAAGGCGTGACTTTGCCCAAATACTGCAATTTGTATGTTCTTTAAACAAATACTTTAAAAAGTGTACTAAGATTTTGTCCAATCTGCCAGGGCAGATAAGCAGGAGAGCCTATGAGTAAAACTGGGCCTAAGAGTGGAGTGCGACTGGCCTGGTTCACGGATAACAAAACGGAGCCAAGGGTATATCTGATGGTTGTGGAATGGGGACAAAACCAAAACAGAAAGTCATCTGAGATGTCCATTTGAATAATCTAAGGAGGAAGTATAATCTAGATAAATAGACAAAAAAGAAATCAAAGGAAGAATCAAGTAAAGAGGATTAAGACAGAAAGGAAAGAGTCTTTGAACCCCAGGGCCATTAGCGGAGGCAATTTACTAAACACCCACAAAGCACCAGGCACTGTACTAGGCATCTTCTTCATCACCAAAAAGAAGGCACTCTCATCTCCATTTTACAAATAAGAAAAATGGGGCTCAAGTAAACTGATGAATTCACCAAGGTTACATGGCCAGAGACTGGGAAACAGGGACATGCCTCCAAACACAGCTCTTTTCATCATACCATATTCCTTCTATGAGGTAATGTTGATTTTTTAAGTGGTCTTTTTTTTTTTTTTTTTTAAGTTTATTTATTTTGAGAGAAAGAGAGAGTGCAAGTGGGGAAGGGGCAGAGAGAGAGAGAGAGGGTGAGAGAGAATCCCAAGCAGGCTCCACACCACCAGTGCAGAGCCAGATAGAGGGCTCAAACTTACAAACTGCAAGATCATGATTGGAGCCGAAGTCAGATGCTTAACCTACTGAGCCACCCAGGTGTCCCTGATCTCTCAGTGGTCTTACAGAAACCAGGGATGTATTTCTATACCATGATTCCTGCTTATTTGTCCCAAAAGCCTCCTCCTAATTAGGGTCATTTGGTGACATAAAAGTACAATAGAGTTGAATTCTTCTCATGTTGCACTTTGACTAATGCACAAACAGTAAACAGGCAGGATCTTTGGGCATATGAATGGCTCTTCTATTTTGTAGCATTTTCATGTCTGAAACATGCATCTGTATTCAACATAAATCTAGCTTCTAACCTTACATCATATTTCTTTTTATTTCATGTGGATATTCCTCATCTTTTCTAAAATACCTGCAGGCTATCTCCTGAAGGTGGTTAGTTCCCATAGAAATGAAGCTGTTGTACTTCAGAATAAATCTGTACAACTATTAGAAAATTATTTCAAGCTTGTAAAATAAGAGATTTACCTGAAAGCTAACATGACCGCTGGTATGATAAAAATGTAAGAACTGCACAACGATTCAAAGTGATTCAGGTCCCAATAAAGATTATAAAACAAATGTAAAACAATTTCTTTTTCTTTTTTATTTATTTATTTATTTATTTATTTATTTATTTATTTATTTATTTATTTATTTCTAGGAGAGAGAGAGACAGCATGAGCAGAGAGAGAGAGGGAGTCACAGACTGAAACAGGCTCCAGGCTCTGAGCTGGCAGTCAGCACAGAGCCCGACGCGGGGCTTGAACCCACCAACCGCGAGATCATGACCTAAGTGAAAGTCGGATGCTTAACCGACTAAGCCACCCAGGCGCCCCAATTTCTGACTTATAGCAATGTCTTAAAAAATGAAGCATCTATAAAGTGAAATTTTAAAAAATTCTGGATACAGATAGTATATTATAAAAATGTCCAACTATCTTACCCATTTGTTGTAAAAAATGTACTGTCAGGAGAGCCTGGGTAACCCAGGTGGTTGGGAGGCTGTCTCATGACTGCCTCAAGTCATGATCTCACAGTTCATTAGATTGGGCCCCACATCAGGCTCCATGCTGGCAGTGCAGAGCCTGCTTGGAATTCTCTCTCTCCCCTCTGCCCCTTTCCCCTGCTCACAAACTCTCTCTCTGTCATAAAATACATAAATGAACATTTTAAAAAATGTAATGTCAGACACTATATGAGGTGCTATGGATCAAAAAGTTGAAAATGATGCAGACCTGTCCCCAAGGAGCTGGTAGGAAAGAAAGATATACAAACTGAAAATATAAAACTTAAATGTGGACAAGTAAAGTGAGAAAGATATATGCAAAGCATATTTGCAATATCAAAGAGTACGTAATGGAAGAAGGTGGGGAGAAAATGGGACCATGCAAACATGGGGAGTAAACAGGAGCAAGAGTTTCAGAGATTTCTTAGAAAAGCCAGGCAAGAGGGTAGAAAGAAGAAAACATTAGGCAGAAGGAACAACACAAACAAAAGAAACACATGGGTCTTCTAAGAAGCTAGCTGTTACCCTTGAAATTAAAGCACTGTGAGACGCAATGGCAATATTAGCGGCGCCTAGAATTCGGCTCAGGTCACAATCTTGTGGTTTGTGAGTTTGAGCCCCCACGTCAGGTTCTGTGCTGACAGCTCAGAGCCTAAAGCCTGCTTCAGATTCTGTGTATCCCTCTCTCTCTGCCCCTCCTCAGCTCATGCTATCTCAAAAATAAATAAACATTGAAAAAAAAAAAAAACAACAACCTCTACAAGGGAGCCTGGGTGGCTCAGTTGGTTGAGCATCTGACTCTTGATTTTGGGCTCAAGTCATGATTCCACGGTCGTGGGATCAAGCCCCATGCTCAGCATGGAGCCTCCTTAGGATTCTCTCACCCCCCTCTGCCCTTTTCCCTGACTTGTGTTCTCTCTCTCTCTCCAAAAGAAAAAAAAGGTGCTTGCTTTGGCAGCACCTACATGGCACTATGGGCTAAGGAACAGATACTTCTGCATTTCTTCTACTATTTGTGAAGTTGAACTTTTTCAGGTAAACTTTCCATTTTCATCTCGTTTTTTAAAACAGACTATCTTCTCTTTCCCCTGTTTTTCAACAGAGGCGTTCTTTTGGTTCTTATTAGTTTATAAGTTCCACTTTTATCTGTGGCAGTTATTTTTCCAAGATTTTAATGGAAGGATTCTGGTCATTTCTGCCATTCTGATAAAACTGATTTGAAAAAAAACCAGGTTAGGACAAGAAAGACCAGTTAGAATACTAAGATAGACTAGGAAAGAGATGAACTAAATTGGCACTAGGTGAGTCAAGACAAAGAGAAGGAGAACCGAATGAATTAGATGTAGGAAGAAATAAAAAAGACCGAAATGATCAAAAATGATACCCATGTTTCTAGCACAAGTGAGGAGGTGGGCAGTGACACCACTAATATATAGAAAATCAGAGAAAGATTTTGAAGGAAGAAAGTTAAGTTCAACTTTGGACATGTGGAGTCTGAAGGACCCTAACTGGAAAGGTCTGAAGCTCAGCAAGGGGTCTGCTATAGGAACTTGGAAGTTGCTGTCTTGTAAGTTATACCCAGAAACCATGAGTATTAAGAGGCATAGTTTGAAGACAAAACTTTGTGGAACACTAATATTTTAATGAGCACACTGAAGTGAAGAAAAGATGCTCAGAAAAGGAGAGAAATGGACAGACAAAAGGAGAAGCGGGATAATACAGTGTTATCAAGACAAAGTAGTGGAGCGTCTCATGGGGTTGGAAGTAAAGATGATGGGATTCAATGCACAGTCTTGAATTATGACAGCAAATAAAGAATATAAGGTTTTTTTTTCCTTAAAATTTATTTATTTTAAGAGAATGAGTGAGAGATTGTGCAAATACGCAGAGGAGGGGCAGGGAAAGACGGAGAGAGGGAGAGAAGGAGAGAGACAGAGAGAGAGAGAGAGAGGGAGAGAGAGAGAGAATCCCAAGCACGCTCCACATCATAGTGAGGAGCCTGATGTGGGGCTCAAACCCATGAAACCATGAGATCATGACTTGAGCCAAAATCAAAAGTTAGACACTTAACCAACTGAGCCACCCAGGAATATAAGTGTTTCTAAGCAGCCATTTGGAAGAAAGCTCATCTTTACTGGCTTTAGTACTTTCAAGGTTTATGTTGGCTTATGGAAGGCATCAAAAGGTCAAGAATGGCAATACAGATGAAAAAGCACTGTTTATAAACATATATATATATATATATATATATATGAATGTGGCAATTAGGACCTCAATTATATAAATTAGGGTAATGATTCATCTTCCTCCAGGATAAGCTTTTAGAAGACTTTTTAAGTTTATTCATTTATTTTGAGAGACAGAGACAGAGAGAGAGAGAGAGAGAGAACAAGCATGAGAGCATGTGAGCAGGGCAGAGGGAGAGGGAGAGAAAGATTTCTACACAGGCTCCATGCTGTCAGCGCTGAGCTGGAGGTGGGGCTCAATCTCATGACTGTGAGATTACAACCTGAGCAGAGATCAAGAGTGAGATCCTCAACTGATGAGGCCACCCAGGTGTCCCTATTAGACTTTTTAATCATAATTTCTTTTATACCCCAAGTCTATGAAAAACAAGGTGCAAAGGAAAACAGGAGTAATAAAGTAACCACAAACATGAACTCATCCTAGTTGTCACATTTCACAATTTCAACACAAAGTTTCATTCATTCACAAAATAATTATTTACTAATGATCCATTATGATAAATCATTAAGACCAGTCCCTGTTTGATAAGGACCCCAGTCTAACAGCAATGGGAAAAGGCATACAAACAAATCAATAAGAAACACTGGTAAAAAGAGAACTATTGCGAGAGACCTCATAATTACCTGAGGGTAAGAGGATGATTGTGAAAAGATAGCAGGTTTGAGGTTAGAACTAATCTTGAAGGACGATCAGAAAATTTTAGCTGAGAGTGTGAGGATACAGGGGAAAAGAATTATCAAATATCGTAGTATGTTCAGGAAACTACATGCAGTTTGGTAAAGATGACTTCTAGTTCCATCCCAGGTTCAGGTGGAAGAATGCCAGGAGTTTATTTAATTAATCCTTATAACAACTTACTGAACTGATAAAAGAAACTAAGACAAAGGTAGGTTACATAACTTGCCCATGTTCTCATTTCTGTCACTTACAGAATACTTACGTTCTCATTTCTGTGAGTGACAGAAATGAGACTAGAACCCAAGCATGCTGGGCCTGAAGACTGCTCTTAACTACTCTCAGTTGGTGCCTCTCAGTTAACAATGAAAACATTGACTTTAGGGGCGCCTGGGTGGCTCAGTTAGTTAAGCATCTGACTTCGGCTCAGGTCATGATCTCATGGGCTCGTTAGTTCAGGCCCTGCATTGGGGTCTTTGCTGACAGCTCAGAGCCTGGAGCCTGCTGTGGATTCTGTCTCCATCTCTCTCTGCCCCTCGCATGCTTGTGTGTGCTCTCTCTCTCTCAAATATAAATAAACATTAAAAAAAAAGTTGACTTTATATGAAGGGTCTGGTTATGGTTTTTTTCCCTTCTTTTTTAGACAGACAGAGAGAGAGAGAGAGACAGACAGACAGAAAGACAGACAGACTTGGGGAGAGGGGAAGAGAAAGAATCCCAAGCAGGCTCCACACCCAGTGCTGAGTCTGATGTGGAGCTGAATCCCATGACCTTGGGATCATGACCTGAGCTGAAATCAAGAGTGGCACACTCAACTGACTGAGTCACCCAGGTGCCCCAGGTCTGGTAATGTTTTATACATATGCCACAAGGATTTTATGTTATCCTAAGCCAAGAAAACTAGGAGTTCTAATAAATGAAAGCAGAATACTGTAACTCATGAGAGGGAAATGAAATCAAGCAGAAGACTGGCAGAAAAGGGGAGATCAATGTCTTGATGTGGATAGAGAGCAGATAGAGTAGAGGGTAAATGTAGAATGACATTAGGCTCTAACTTCAGAGAAAAATGGTAGAATTTAAAACTTCAGTGACACATTTATTATGAGTATTGACAAAATCAAGGAGGCCAACTTAGAATTTATCAATTTATCTCACAAGAATACAAATGGAAAATTTTCTTTTGTGCATGAGGGAGGGAGTAGAGATGTGTATCACAGACTGTTAGGAATGTTGTAAGAGAAAAGGAAAAATTCCTCTTAAAAAAAAAAAAAAAAACCAACTCATGACCAATGGGTGTTATCCGCAATCTGAGATGACAGGAAATACACGATGGGCTAACTCACGTCATAGCATGTGTAGAAATCCCAAGAGTTAATGATAAAAAAAATACATGTGAAACATTTAACAGATGAAGAATGAACTTACAACCTTTTTCTGCATTAACACTCACTATGGCATTTCCTGTGGTTATAACTTTTTAAAAAACAACAGAAGTCAGACAGGTATGACCATATATACATAGAAATAACTATATAAATATTTATGTATATAATTTCCAACTATTTCTCAGAAACTGGTACCTCATTTGAAAAAGAAAATACTTTCAGTTATGGGACAAAGTTCAAAATAAAATTTTCCAAACTTTTTCTGTACATAATGACTTCTTATGTGTAGACAATAAAAAAGAGAAGACCTCATGTGACACTCATTAACAGTACAGGTTCAATTATTTTAATTACCATCCAGATTAAGAAACAGAATACCAGTGGTCCTGCAGTGCGATAGTCAGTCACTACCCTGTCCTTGGCCAAAAGTAATCACTATCCTGATTTCTCAAACCATAGTTTAGTTTTGTCTATTTTTGAACTTCATAATAATGGAATCATACAGTATGTATTCTTTTGTGCCTTGCTTCTCTCTTTCAGTAGTATTTGTGAGATTTATCCATGTTATTGAATGCAGCAATGGACTGTCAATGACAATATGCCACCGTCAGATTAAAAACACTACTTATCTTTTCTACTGTTGATAGATGTTGGAACTGTTTCCCATTTTGATTTACTGTGAATAAAGCTGATGAGAAAAGTATTGTGTGTTTTTTGATGCATATACTTTTACATTTACTTTAAGTATACACCTAGGAATACTACCATCATATCATAAAATAAGTTTGTGTGCGGGGCGCCTGGATGGCTCAGTTGGTTAAGCGTCCAACTTCTGCTCAGGTCATGATCTCACGGTTTGTGGGTTCGAGCCCTGTATCAGGCTCTGTGCTGACAGCTTGCTCAGAGCCTGGAGTCTGTTTCAGATTCTGTATCTCCCTCTCTCTCTGACCCTCCCCTGCTAACGCTGTCTCTCTCTCTCTCTCTCTCTCTCTCAGAAAAATAAGACATTTAAAATTTTTCAGAAAAAAAAGATATGTCTGTGTGCAATTTCAGTATAGTCTGCCAAACAGTATTCTAAAATGAAGTCCTAATAGCAGTATATCAGAGTGTTCCTCATCCTTACCAACACCTGCTATTGCTAGTCTCTTTAATTTTAGCCACTCTGGAGTACAGTAGTATCTCACTGTAGCTTTTATTTGCCTAGCTCAGAAAACTAATGATGATAACCACTTTTGCAAATGTTTAGTAGCCACCTGAAGACCTGTGAGGTAGCCATTCAAGTCTTTTGCTGATTTTTTACTGGTTTATCTGTCTTTGTTTACCTTGTTGATCAGTAAGAGTTTATACAGAGTTGAAACTCTTTCTGAAAAGAACCAGACAGTATTTCAGAATCTGTGGGTGATGTGGTCTCTGTCACAACTACTTAACTCCATTAAAAGCAGCCAGAGTCAATATTCAAATAATGTAACTGTGTACCAATAAAACTTTATTTATGGACAATAAAATTGAGTTGCATAAAATTTTCATATATCACTAAATACTACTCTGTTTCAACCATTTAAAACTGTATAAACTATTTTTAGCTCACAGGCTATACAAAAATAAGCAGTCAGGTAGATATGGTCTGTAAGCAGTAGTTCTGCACATTCTTGGTCTAAATAAAGACCTTTGTCAAGACTTGTATTTAAGTCTTATCAGGTGTTTCAAGGAACCAACTTTTGACTGTTGAAACTCTCTGTTTTGAATGGTTTTTCCTATTTTATTAATTTTGCTCTTGCCATTACTTCCTTCCTATTTCCTTTGGGTAAGTTGCTTTTTTTTTTTTTTTGCTTTTTGAGATGGATATTTAAGTCACTGATTTTTCAGTCTTTCTTCCCTTCTAATACCTGTAACTTAAGGTTATAAATTTCTTGTAAGCATCCCCTAAGTTCTGATAGGTCATATCTCCATTAGTTCAAATTATTTTCTATTTTCATCATCATTTCTTTTCTGACTCATGGATTATTTCAAAGTGATTCACATAAGGCTCAAACACTAGCAAATCTTCAAGTTACCATTTTTTAAAGTTACTCTTTTTTGGAATTAGCTCCAAATTTAATGCTACAGTAGTCAAATCTACAGAATTTCAATTCTCTAAAATTTGTTAAAATTTGTTCTATGGTCAGTATGTAGCATATTTTAGTAACTATTTCACAGGCACTTATTTAAAACAAACAACAACAGTTTAAGGGCACCTGGTTGGCCCAATCAGTAGAATGTATGACTCTTGACTTCAGGGTTGTGAGTTCGAGCCCCACATTGGGTGTAGAAATTGCTTACAAACAAAATCTTCGAAAAACAAAACACACACACACGTTTATTCATTTGTTTTGGGCAGTATCCTATCAATGTCAAATACATTGCTAATATTTCTCTAATCTTCTGAAATATATTTATCATGCTTATTTTCAATTCTTGGTTAATCTTTTCCAATAATTCTCCATCAAATGGTATATGTTATTCTACCACCACACTTGGTTTGGTCAAAATTTTTAGTTCTGGGTTATCTCTGATATACTTCTTTGAATCTAGCCTTTTAAAAAATAATAACGAACTTTCCCAAGTTACTGGTGCTGCACAGCCCAAAACTTAGTTTTGGAATTTAGCATAAAAACACCACCATTTTCTTATGCTCAAAGATCCTCTGGGTCAGGAATTCAGACAACACAGCAGAAATAGTTTATCTCTGAGCCTCTAAGTCTAAGAAAACCTGAATATGTGACGGTGATGTAAAAAGCTGGGGGCTGAAATCAACTGAAGTCTTCTTTATTCACATGTCTTCATTCACACAGATGACCTGAAAGCAGGCTCAGCAGGAGCTGTCTACCAGAGCACCTACAAATTCAGCCTTTCCTTGTGGCTTGGGCTTCCCACAGTAGAGCAGCAGAGTTCTGAGAGGGAAACCTCAAGAAGTGACCGGAGAGCAGTAATTCCAAAAGTACCAGGAGGAATCTGCATGTCCAATTATAAGCCTCAGAAGTCACATGATACCACTTCTGCCATACTCTATGCAAAGAGCGCCAAGCCCACTCAGATTCAAGGGCAAGGGATATAAACGCCACTACTCATTAGGAGAACTGCCAAAGAATTTGGGGGCTGTATCTCTTGTAGCATTTCCCAAAAGTTTCTTATTTAAGTATGCATTATAGTTTTTAGTGTGTATCTTTGTGTAGCAAACCTTCTGAGGTCTTATATGATGAGGATTTTTATTATAGGTCACATTTTTGATGGATATACTTCCATGTGGATTCAACGTTCTTTTCCTTTAATACTTTAAAACCATAGATTTCTCAAAATCAACACTAGATGCAATTCTTGTTCCTTTGTGGGAACTGTTTGTCACTGGAAACGGTTAGAATTCTTTGTTTTTGGTTTTATCTGTCACTGTATATAGGTCCAAGGGTGGGTTTTCCTTCCCACTGACACAAAGAAGTCTTTCATCTCTTTCAGTCTAAGGTCTTCCATTTTTCTTTAATTCTGAGAAACTGACCTTAATGATTTCTTCAAATATTTTCTCCTCCCTTTTCATTCTCTCTTCTAGGATTCCTATTTATTTGGAAAGAAACTTTTCAATATCTAACTTTCATACTTCTTGGCTTTTCTTCTGTATGTACTCTATGACTTAATGCTGCATTCTCAGAGTTTCTCAGCATCACCTTGCTGTACACTGTCAACTATCATCCAGTCTACTGTATTCTTTATTTCTACATTCTTCATACCTAATATTCTACGTGGTTTTACACTGTTATGTTTTCTTGTTTTTGCATAGTATTGCTAATATCTTTCTAATCTCCTGATATATATTTGTCATGCTTATTTTTTAAAGGTTTATTGAGAGAGAGAGAGAGAGAGAGAGAGAGAGAGAGAGGCAGAGACAGAATCGCAAGCAGACTCTATGCTCAGCACAGAGCCTGAGGTGGGGCTTGATCCCACAACTGCAAGATCGCAACCTGAGCCAGTATCAAGAGTCAGACACTCAACCAACTGAGCCACCCAGGCACCCCTGTTATGTTTATTTTTAATTCTTGGTCAATCTTTTCCAATAATTCTCCATTAAATGGTATATGTTATTCATTTATTGTCTTTCTTTGAGAGTAATTATACTATTCAGATGACTACTATATTGGCTACAAACTAATGTTTTTCTGGAGAACCAGTCACTCTGTCTATTAACATATATACTGGACCCAAATGTACCCAACCGGGTGATGTTAAGGAGAAGGGAGAATGAGCCCAAGGGCAGAGACCAGGGTCCTCAGAACTACTGTTGTTTACTCCAATTTGCTGGGCATTCCACAGACAGTTCCTCTGGTCAGGGTTTCACACTTAAACTCTCAGGGAGAAACAACACTGGGCAGAGATAGCCTTCCTAGGCTATCTTCCTAGGAGAACCCATCAATCTGGGAGTTCGGGAGTGGTGAGAATTAAAGGTAGTTATCCTGTAAGGGCAGTTATTGAGGCCATACCCATTTATATTAATGATCTTTTGAATAAGCATGGAGGTCTGGCCACTGATGCTCATTCCTGTCATGAAAGAAATAGTGAGAAATAACAATAGAACTTAAACAGCCTTCCAATCTATTTTCTCACTGCTACCTCACACAGTCCTTAGTCCCATGCTGTAGCCACCACCCCCACACCCCACACCCCACTCACCCATAAACACATACAGATTCAAGACAACCTTTGTCTCCTCACACTTCCTCTCCTCCCTCTACTTTCTTCAGAGTTGATCTTGTGTAAAGGACTCAACAGCTGGGACTATGAAATAGAAACCAGCCAAGAAACTATTTTCTTTATCAATGGTGTAGAACTTTTGTTCAATTTCAACCACTCCTAATCCAGTTCAGAAACAGTGTGCAAGCAGATGAACAAAAAGTTAAAATTTATTAGGACAGTATCATATTCCCATAAAATTTATTCTGGGGCATCTAAGTTCAAGAGTAACTAATTCTTTCATGGACATGCATGAAAAACATACCTCTGAAAACACATTTTATTTATTTTTTTTCTAACTATTCATCAACCATGGACTTATAAAGCATTATGTAAGAACTTTTGGGTAAATTAAAAACAAAAACACAATAAACAAAAACAACCCTCTACAGTTCTTCTGCTCACCAACATTTCTGACCTATAAGTGTCTTGCACCACAATTCCCCAGTTCACTACTACAGATCGAAGACCATGGCAGGCACTCTCAAATACACATGCACAACTGTTAGCCCTCAAGATGATCTGAAACTATGATAGAACTAGAGAAGTTAGCATATATATAGGATGTTTTATCAACAGTAGGCAAAAAATGAACCTTATACATCCTCTCCAAGTGAGGTTGGGGAGGAAGAGAAAGAGTTGAACAATTGATAAGACCTGGTTAATACATGAATTTGGTTGTTCTCTATAACAAGGATATCAAAAAGCGAATTCATTAAGGAATACAATATCTAGTACCAAGGAGGTAAATGCTTTTGCTCTATTCTGTACTGCTGAGATGTTATCAATAATAATTTTCAATACTGAACACATCATATCCTCTGGATGTCAAAATTTTTTCAATTTCTGCCAATACAGTCATTGGGGAAAATGGTATCTTTTAAATTTTTATTTCCTCACTACTAGTATAGTTGACTACCTGCTGATAAAGAAATTCAAATAGCTAATAAACTCTTTGTAAACTGTCTGTTCATATTCTTTATCAATTTTCCCTAGGTTCTTTCTTTTTTTTTTTAAAATCATTTTCCAGGGGTGCCTGGGTGGCTCAGTCAGTTAAGCAACCAACTCTTGACTTTGACTCAAGTCATGATGTCATGGTCATGGGTTCAAGCCCCACACCGGACTCTGTGCTGACAGTGTGGAACCTGCTTGGAATTCTCTGTGTCCCTCTCTCTCTTCCCTTCCCCTGCTCATGTGCTCTCTCTCAAAAATGAATAAACATTTAAACATTAAAAAAAATTAAAATCATTTCCTGAAAGTCTGCATTTTCAGGATTCTGATCCTGTTATGTGTTACACTATTTTCTCCCAGTTTACCATTTGCATTTAGCCTTTATTTACAGGGGCTCTTCTATATAAATTTTTGAAAAATGTATATGCTGTCAAAATTTGTGAGTTTTTGCTTAACGTCCTCTTTTCTGTTTTTCCTGCGATTGTCTTTTCCAGCAGAGATAATACAAACATTAACCCATACAGTCTTCACTTTTTCACATTTTGACCTTTGGTTTGAAGCACAGATCCAATTTTATATTCTCCTACTTGAAAATTTATTGTACCAACACCCTTCAGTAAATAAACATTTTCTCCTCTGAACTGAATTCCCACTTTGATATTTTTAAGTTCCATAATTACTTGTAACAGCCAGATTTTATTCCTTTTGGTTAACTTCTCTTGGGCCAATACCATGCTATTTTTTTTTCTATTTCTTTTTCTTTTCTTTTTTTTTTAATTGTTTATTGTCAAGATGGTTTCCATATAACACCCAATGCTCATCCCAACAAGTGCCCTCCTCCATGCCCATCACACCCCTTCCCCTCTCCCCCACTCCCTATTTTGATTAGAGAAGGTCTGTGATCATTTTTAACACCTAGGCTTCCTCGCTCTTATTCTTTTCTCAGTTTTCTAGAATGTACTCATTTAAAGGGTACTTTCTATAGGCACAGATAATAAGGTGGAATTTGGTACAAACTGTAAGATGTATGCATTATATCTATAAAAATGTAGTTAATTAAGTTAATAAGAAGAGTCTTAACTCGATTCCAGGCAATGAAAAAAGTGAAAAAGGAGAAAATAACCACATGGACAAATGCAACTGACTTGTATGGTGAGCACTATGCCTTGCATGTGAGGTTAACAAGTTATTTCACAGTGGAGGAAACTGAGGCGCCAGTAGGAAATGGAAGAGAGTGTTAGAATCTGACTAATGGTAGAAAGAAAAAGAGAAAGCATCTACTAAGGGAGACACAGGGGCCAAATAAGATGGAGTTCACTAATATTTTACTTGTACAATCCCACCCACATGGAGGTAAAGAAATAACTTGGTCATTCTACACATTGTCATAGCCAAGAACAACAGCTGAGCTCACCAGAGGCAACAGTTATGTAATTAACTGTAATAATTATAGTCTAAGGTTTGTTCTTTTGATTTTCAGAGATTATGAATCAACCCACAAAAAGCAATAGAAAACATAAACATTCTGTGCCTTTGCCAGCATAAGATCCCAAGCAATCTATTCTCCAATTCCTATCAAAAACAAACTTGAGGGGTGCCTGGCTGGCTCAGTCAGAAGAGCATGTGACTCTTGATCTTAGGGTCATGAGTTTGAGCCCTATTTATATATACATAAATAAAGCAAAACAGAAGAAAAGAAAACAAATTTGAGTCCTCTCGTGACTACTGGGAGTATAAACGTGGCTATCATAATTCCTACTCTAAAACCCAACAGTGTACTAAGAAACTTTCATAAAAATATGAAACAACCCCAAATCACAGGTCAGTAAGTATTTTATCAAATATAATACAATTTGAGACAAGCTAATAATGAATATCATGAGCCCATATATACTTCTACATACCCAAGCAATGGTGAATTTTCCTGAAAGTAATAGAAAAGTCATTAAAAAATTTTTTGAAACAAAGATAAATGAAGGTATAGATAAATCATAGGAGAGAGAGCAAATACTCCTCTGAGGGTACACTGCAATATGGAGGAAGAGCAAGGGAGACAGGATAAAGAAGAGATTATATGTACATGCCATGTTCATTTTCTCTGACTTCTCAATCAGAGAACTTGTAAGAGGAGATGCTGTAATGGCCAACATTAGTTGAACAGAAAGAAATACATCATCATCAGAGAGATGACCCTGTTACATTGAGAGTCACAATGCATTCCGTCCTGGGTGATCTATTCTCCTGAAAGGAGGGAACAATACTTAGGAGATAAGTGGCTCTAGGTCAGAGTACAAGAAGTCTCTGTGAGAAAGCATCCTGAGACAAGAAGAGTGAACTGAACCTTCCAGATGCCCCAGAACACAGCACTCCCCACTCTACCACCACCACCACCACTACAGATAATACCAATAACTGAGTTCTTACCATATTCTGGTCACATATTCTAGGAGGTTTACAAATATTAACTCTTCTAATCCTTAGAAAAACTTCAATGAGGTAAGAACTCTTATTATCTCCATTTTACAGATGAGGTAAATGAGGGCCAGAGAGGTTAATTTCCTATAGTATGAACCTAAAGAATCTATCTTAAAGCTCAGGGTTTTAACGATTTTTCCTGTACTGCCTTTCACTTTAATGTTAAATAATTAACAAACCCATAAACAGAATTTATTCGTACAGGAAATAGTTACATACCTTGTACTGTAAGCTCTGCTTGAGCTTCAATTGTCTCATTTCCATTATCAGCTATACAAAAGTAAGTCCCCGCGTCATCCTCAGTGATATCACTGATCTCCAGACTACCACCTGCCAGCAATGCCAATTTTTCAGAGCTGTATAAAAAATATGGATACATTTCAGAGTTAGGAAAATAACTGAGAAACTCTCCACATAAAGCAGACAAAACACTTGAACAGCATTATTATTTATACGGCTACAGAAGGACTAACATAAAATCAGCAGAATATAATTTAGTCCAATTTGCTTTGCTCATATTTTATATGCATAAATATCACAAACACAAACTGAAATGTTACAGTGAATTATCTCCACCACTTCTAATCACTCTCAAAAGCAGACCACTTTTGTAACCAATTCCACTCCTCATAGTCCATCCCTGCCTCCTAACTCTGCCCAATTTTCCTGCAAATTAGGTAATTATGAAGTCTGGAATCAATCTGAGAGCCACTCCATTACAGTATGCCATAGTGAGAGGACGAATGGAGAGGGTAAAATGTCAGATCAGAAACAAAGTCATGGGCCCACAGGGCCTACTGAAAGTTTCCTATGGTGGCCTGGCTCAGAAGGGGAGGAAAAGGGCAGGGAAGGGAGAGTACACGGCTGCCAGGGGGCAGCTCTCTGGGTGTGGCTGCCGGGCGAGAATCAGCCATTAGTAACAAGGATGCCCCACTATAACCCAAATCTACAGAGTGATTTAAATTTTTTAAAGAGAATATTTAAAGAAAAAGTAAAGTGATCCTAGAACATCGAGGAAGCAATCACAAATCAATATTCTCATCAAATTTTTATAAAGTGAAGTTTAGTTGATTTAGAGAGTTTGTAGAGTTATAACTTTATTTTTATTTTGAAGTTCTATGTCTAACCTGGTTTTCATACACAGATTTCTTTCTCTCAAATTTTAATACTGTCACATTTCCTATCTGTATCTATGTTCAATGAAAAATGTTCTGATTATAATTTGGCTTCTCATATAAAATTCCTGCTGTGCAAAAAATAGAGAAAATGACTATTCTGTGCCACAATTATTTTTTTTTTTACAAATAGTTTATTGTCAAATTAGTTTCCACATAACACTCAGTGCTCATCCCCATAAGTGTCCTCCTCTATGCCCATCCCCCCCTCCCCCCCCACATCCATCAGTCCTCAGTTTTTGTCAGCATTCAAGAGTCTCTCATGGTTTGCCTCTCTCCCTTTCCCCCACCATTTCCGCCCTTCTTCTCCCCCTTGGTCCTCCGTCAAGTTCCTCCTAATCCTCCTATACGTGCAAACATACGATATTTGTCCTTCTCTGCCTGACTTATTTCACTCAGCATAACACCCTCAAGGTCCATCCATGTTGCTACACATGGCCAGATTTCATTCTTTCTCATTGCCATGTAGTATTCCATGGTATAGATAAACCACATCTTCTTGATCCATTCATCTGTTGATGGACACTTAGGCTCTTTCCATGTTTTGGCTATTGTGGAGAGTGCTGCTATGAACATTGGGGTACATGTGCTCCTATGCCTCAGCATTTCTGTATCCCTTGGGTAAATTCCTAGCAGTGCTATTGCTGGGTCATAAGGGAGTTCTATTGTTAGTTTCCTGAGGAACCTCCACACTGTTTTCCAGAGGGGCTGTACCAGTTTACATTCCCACCAACAGTGTAGGAGGGTGCCCGTTTCTCCACATCCTCGCCAGCATCTAGAGTTCTCTGATTTGCTCATTTTAGCCACTCTGACTGGCGTGAGGTGGTATCTCAGTGTGGTTTTGATTTGTATTTCCCTGATGAGGAGGGATGCTGAGCATCGTTTCATGTGTCTGTTGGCCATCTGGATGTCCTCTTTGGAGAAGTGTCTGTTCATGTCTTCTGCCCATTTCTTCACTGGGTTGTTTGTTTTTCGGGCGTGTAGTTTGGTGAGTTCCTTATAGATTCTGGATATTAACCCTTTATCTGATATGTCATTTGCAACTATCTTTTCCCATTCCGTTGGTTGCCTATTAATTTTCTGGGTTGTTTCCTTGGCTGTGCAGAAGCTTTTAATCTTGATGAGGTCCCAACAGTTTATTTTTGCTCTTGATTCCCTTGCTTTTGGGGATGTGTCAAGTAAGAAGTTGCTGCGGTGGAGGTCAAGGAGGTTGTTTCCTGCTTTCTCCTCTAGGGTGTTGATAGTTTCCTGTCTCACGTTCAGGTCCTTTATCCATTTTGAGTTGATTTTTGTGCATGGTGTGAGAAAATGATCTAGTTTCATTCTTCTGCATGTTGCTGTCCAGTTCTCCCAACACCATCTGTTAAAAAGGCTGTCTTTTTTCCATTGGATATTCTTTCCTGCTTTGTCAAAGATCAGTTGGCTGTATACTTTTGGGTCCACTTCTGAGTTCTCAATTCTGTTCCATTGGTCTATGTGTCTGTTTTTGTGCCAATACCATACTGTCTTGAGGATGACAGCTTTGTAGTAGAGGCTGAAGTCTGGGATGGTGATACCTCCCGTTTTGGTTTTATTTTTCAGTATTACTTTGGCTATTCGGGGTCTTTTGTGGTTCCATACAAATTTTTGGATAGTTTGTTCTAGTTTTGAGAAGTATGCTGGTGCAATTTTGATTGGAATTGCATTGAATGTGTAGAGTGCTTTAGGTAGTAATGACATCTTAACTATATTTATTCTTCCTATCCATGAGCATGGAATGTTTTTCCATTTCTTTGTGTCTTCTTCAATTTCCTTCATAAGTTTTCTATAGTTTTCATCATACAGATCTCTTGTATCCTTGGTTAGGTTTATTCCGAGGTATTTTATGGTTTTTTGTGCAATTGTGAATGGGATCAGTTTCTTGATTTCTCTTTCTGTTGCTTCATTATTGGTGTATAAAAATGCAACCGATTTCTGTACGTTGATTTTGTACCCTGCAACTTGGCTGAATTCTTGGATCAGTTCTAGTAGGCTTCTGGTGGAGTCTGTCGGGTTTTCTATGTAGAGTATCATGTCATCTGCGAAGAGTGAAAGTTTGACTTCCTCTTTGCCAATTCTGATGCCTTTGATTTCCTTTTGTTGTCTGATGGCTGATGCTAGGACTTCCAGCACTATGTTAAACAACAGTGGTGAGAGTGGACATCCCTGTCGTGTTCCTGATCTCAGGGGGAAAGCTTTCAGTTTTTCCCCGTTGAGGATGATGTTAGCTGAAGGCTTCTCATAGATGTCTGTGCCACAATTATAATTCTCAACCTAAATAAACTGCTCTTCTGGCTTAAATGTCAATACACTGTTAGCCTGAGTAATTAGTCTTCCTGAATCTGATAAACAAGATTAAGTTTCTGAACAAAGAACAAGGAAAACCAGAATAAGGTTTGGTGACTTCTCTAAGAAATACCCAGCAAGGTCACGACGAAACTTTATCAAGTGGCCTTCCAATCTGAAACATCTCTACTATGCCCTCACCTCCCAATTTACTGTGATGAGGCAGAGAAGCAATACAACGTATCATGGAGCAGAGCACTGACTACTAGGATAAGATAGAGAGGTAAGACAGGGTTTCCATGCCTCAAAAAATAGGAAAAATTTACAAAACTTAAAATCCTCTATTTCACCGTTAGACAAAATCACTACTCATCTTAAGAAATGGAAAACAATGTTCATGAGTGGAAATTCAGCAATATACATATGATACCCAGCTGAGGGGAACATAACTTGAAATACTAGTTGGTATGGCACTTCTGAACTGACAGTAATTTATATCTAATAGTTATACTAAAGACTACTCCTGTTACTTGCCTTGCCTCATATTTGCCATAACTGAGTGTCACTACAGATGTCAGTCTTTCTGAATGGAAATGATTTTACTCCCTTAAGAGAAGCTTGGGAGGAAGAATGTCCATTGGCTTGGCAGAATTCATTTAACTTGTTCACCTGCTGATATACTGGCTTATAGTAAAAGGTCAGTCAAGTCTTTAGAACGCCAAAATTCAAAGATACAAGCACAAGGAACAATATGTGAGAAGTTTATGTCTGGTCACTGAACCCAAGTTAGATGGAGTGTTGCTGGACAAAGGGAGTATGTGTGTGTATCCCTGAGTAGTCTGGGTCAGTCTAAGAAAAGCTTAGTGTGCTAAGGAGACTTTTTTTTTTGGCCAAGGAAAAGGCTTTTAAGTGGATAAATCACATAATTTAGGAAGGGGAAGGGGAAGAAGAGGAAGGGGAAAAAACTAGAATCAGAAAGTTTGGTTGTAAAATCATTATAATGGTACAGAATTAAAAAGAAAAAGATGAACTATGGGCAACAGCAACAGAGGTAAAGAGAAAGCAAAAAGTACTGACCACTCTTAGAAATGATGCAGGAGAAGGTAAGGAGAGGGATTTTTCCACTCATTTAGCAAAGATTTGTTGGTGTGCCCCAGCGTGTCAGGTAGTAGCTGGGGTGTAGCAGTGAGCAAAAAAAAAAAAAACAGTGCTCCCATGCAACTCAGTGGGAAAGACACACACAAAAGATGGTAATTCTTACAAAATGGCATACCAGAAGAACCTACCAGGAAATTAGAAATAAAGAAATATTCTGACCAAAGTAACCCTTGGACTGAAATCTGAAGAATGAGGAGGAGCTAACCAATAATGAAAAGGAGAAAAAGATTTCAGAAGCTAGGACTAGTGTATGCAAAGGAACAGTGGCAGAAAGGACTACAGTGTATTTGGGGATCTAAAAATAACCAGTGTGGTCTGGTTTAAGAGAGGGGGGGGGGGAAAAGAGAGAAAGAGGAGAAAGGAGCCAGACCACACAAGGTTTTGAAAGTCATTTTAATAATTTGAGTCCTTAAACTAAAAACAATGAAAATCCATTAAATATTTTAAAAAGTGGGTAGGGGGTTGACAATGATGTTATGAGATCCAAGCTTTGAAAAGGTCACTCTGCCAGAGTGTGAAGATGTATCTGGAAAGAGGCCAGAGTAAGTATGGGAAGAACAGGAGACTATTGAAGTAACTGAGTTGACAGTTGACAGTAGCATGGAATCAGGTGACAGCAACATAGACGGCTTCCAGAGACAGTTAGGAGGTACCGCAAAAGCTCTCATACACGGATTAGAGAGAGAAGCTGAGGAAGAGACACGTGTCAAGGAAGACTCTTAAGGACAGGGTAGGGTGTGTGAAGGAGAAAACAAAAGGAAATTTGCTTGTTCAATTCGTTTTTTTGTTTGGTGTGTTGTTATTTGAGTGAGAGAGAGAGAGCTAAGCCTTTTTATAGGCAAAAGAAAAGGAGCCAATGGAGAGGGAAATTTTTGAAAAGAGGATTCATGAAAGTGCTGGAGAAAAATGGAAAGTAGTAAGATCTAGAGCACAAAAGGACTTCTTAGATGTCTCTTCCCTTAAAACAGCAGAAAAAGAACAGTAGGTGAAAGCTAAGTCTTACATACTTTCTGGCACAAAATGTATTCTCTTCTATTTTTTTTCCGTTCAACTTTTTATTATGAGGTAACTTCAGTTCTAAGAAATACAGAGAGATCAAAGATCCCGTGTACTCTTTCCCCAGTTTCTCCCAATGCTAACCTTGTAGAATACAACATCACAGTTGGGGTCGTGACACTTCCACAACCACCAAGGACCCTTCACACGGCCATTTACAGCCGCACTCTCTTCCCTCCTACTCTCCTGTCTTCATTAACCCCTGGCAACCACTAGTCTGTTCTCCACTTCAGTAACTTTGTCATTTCAAGAAGAATGTTATATAAACAGTATCATACAGTAAATGACCTTTGGGGATTGGCTTTTCTCACTCAGCATAATTCTCCAGAGATTCATCCATTTATCCACGTTGTTGCACGTATCACTGGTTCATTCCTTTTATTGCTCAGCGGTAATTCCACAGTAGGGATATACCACAATTTGTTTAACCATTTGCTCAATCAAGGATTGATGCTCAATCTGGGTTGTTTCTAGTTTGGGGCTATTATGAATAAAGCTGCTGTAAGTATACACATACAGACTTCTGTGTGAACATTAAGTTCATTTCTATGTGATAAATGCCCAAGAGTGTAAATGTTAGGTCATACCACAGTTGCAACATGTTAAGCTTTTAAAGAAACTGCCTGTTTTTCAGAGTGACTATACCATTTTGACATTCCTATCAGCACTGTCAGAGCGATTCCATTCTTTCAAATCCTTGACATCATTTGATGCTGTCACTTTTTTAAAAGTTTAGCTATTCTGATAGATACGCAGCAATATCTTACTGTGATTTTAACTTGCACCTCTCTAATGGCTAATGATGTTAAACAACTTCTCTTGGGTTTATCTGCCAGCGGTATATATTCTCCAGTGAAACGTTTATTTGTTTTGCCAATTTCTAATTGGATAATATGCTTGGTACTGCTGAGTTTGAAAGATCTTTATACATTTTAGATACTAGTGTTTTGTTGAAGATGTGGTTTGCAAGTATTTTCTTCTACTCTGTAGCTTATCCTTTCATCCTCTTCACAGAGCAAAAGTTTTTAATTTTGGTGAAATCCAATTTTCAAAAAAGCACGCTTTGCTGTTAAATCTGGTAACTCTTTGCCTAGCCCTAGCTCCTGGTTTTCTCCTAGATTTCTTTTCTCAACTTTCATTTTGCATTTCACACTTGGGTCCATGAGTTAATTTTCCTTATGAGGTGCGAGACATAGGTTGAGGTTCAATTTGATTATCTAGGGATGGGCGACCAACTGCTCTTGCAGCAGTTGTCGAAAGGGCTATTTTTCCTCCATTGATCTGCTTTTATATCTTTGTCAAAAATTAGTTGAGCATTTTTGTTTGGGTTTACATTTGGATTCTCTATTCTGTCCCAATGATATAGTGACTATCCTCCCACAACACCATACAATCCTGATCACTGTAGTTGTACAATAAGTCCTGAAATCAGGTAGACTGATTCCTCTCACTTACACACACACACACACACACACACACACACACACACACACACACAAAGCCCTGTTAATTATTCCAGTTCCTCTGCTTTTCCATATAAATTTTAGAATAATCTTGTCTGTATCTACAAAGGATCTTGCTGGGATTTTGACAGATATTGAGTTAACTTGTGTGTCAACTTGAAAAGAACTGACATCTTTAGTACTGAGTCTTCCAATCCATAGACACCGTAGATCTATTTATTTAGATCTTTGATATCTTTCATTAGCATTTCATAGTTTTTCATATACAAATCTAACAAGTACTGTTGAATCATACCTAAGTATTTCAATTTTTTGTGAGTGACTGTAAATGCTATTATATCGGTAACTTCAGTGTTCACACATTCATTGCTAATATACAGAAATACAATTGATTTTTTTCAACAAACACTTTTAAATGGAAAGATATACATTTATATGCTTAGAATCACTACATAAACAAGAGTTCCAAAAGTGTAAACTCCTTTGTATAAACTTATCTCTGCGCATTTGTTCATTATAAAGAGCCCGGATCATCTTGGGCAATTTTCCTCCATTCCTGAAGGATGGCCATCCAGTTTCCTCCTAGTGGCCAGGAATGTTCTCCATTTCTCTTCCTGTTCTCAAGGACTAAAGTTGTCTTAATTCTTCTTCAGTGAGCCTTGGCATTGAAGGCATTGAAGCTTAGGGCAGTCTTGAAGAAGAGAAATTAGGAGCAGTACAGGTTAGCTCTTTTTTTCAATGACTTTGAACTGCCCTTCTCAAAACATACCTGGCTTACCCTGGCTTGGCTTTTTCCTCTGCTGCCTGGGTCTGTTTACCCACTCTTGTTTCCTGGTGCCTAATTTCTGTTTTATAATCTAGATTCTTTTTTTAATTTTCCTCCCATCATGGTAAGTGTGCTCTTTAATCCTCATCACCTATTTCACCCATCCCCCCTCTACTTCCCATGCAGTAACCTAACCATTATCTTGTTCTCTATAGTTAAGGGCCTGTTTCTTGGTTTGTCTTTTTTTTTTTTAACATTTGCTCATTTGTTTTGTTTCTTAAATTACACATGAGATCATCCAGTATTTGTCTTTCTCTGACTTATTTCCGTTAGCATTATACTCTCTAGCTCCATCCATGTCATTGCAAATTCAAGATTTCATTCTATGACTAAATAATATTCCTGTGTGTGTGTGTGTGTGTGTATACATATACCACATCTTCTTTATCTATTCATTTATCAATGAACACTTGGGTGGAGAGAAAGGTAAACAAACTATAAAAGACTCAGAAAGACAGCAAACTGAGGGAGATGGGTGGGGGATGGGCAAGACGGGTGATGGGTAATAAGGAGGGCACTTGTTATGATGAGCACTAGGTTATTATATGTAAATGATAAATCACTGCATTCTACTCCTGAAACCAATCTGCACTGTATGTCAACTAACCAGAATGCAAATAAAAATTTGGAAGAAGAAAAAATAACAAAATAAGAATTTTTATGTTTATATTCATGGGGTATACGGGGCTACAGTTTTCTTTTTTGTACTACCTTCATCTGGTCTGGCATCAGAGTGATACTAGCTTTAATTCCTTCTCTCTTTTTTAAGTGTTTATTTTGAGAAAAAGAGGGAGAGAATGAGAACACGTGTGTGAGCAGGGGAGAGACAGAGAGGGAGAGAGAATCCCAAGTAGGCTTTAGGCTGTCAGCACATAGTGTGATGCAGGACTCAATCTCAACCATGAGATCATGACCTAGGCTGAAACCAAGCGTTAGAAGCTTAACCAATTAAGCCACCCAGGTACCCCTAATTCTTCCTCTTCTATTTTCTGGACTGTGTAGAACTGATGTTAATTCTTCTTTAAACATTAGAATTCTCCGTGAAGCTATGCGGGCCTGGAGGCTTCTTTTTTGGGAACCTTTTCTTCTAATTTGTTTATTTTGAGAGAGAGACCATGGGTGTCTAGGGACTGAGAGAGCTGGAGAGTGAATTCCAAGCAGCCTCCATGCCGAGAAAGCACAAAGCCTGACACGAGGCTTGAACTCATGAACTGTGAGATCATGACCTGAGCCAAAATCAAGAGTCAGATATTTAACTGACTGAGCCACCCAGGTGCCCCTCTTTTTTGGGAGTTTTAAAATTACAAAGTCAAGGGGTGCCTGGGTGGCTCAGTCGGTTGAGTGCCCGACTTCGGCTCCGGTCATGTTCTCACTGTTTGTGAGTTCAAGCCCCATGTCGGGCTCTATGCTGACAGCTCAGAGCCTGGAGCCTGCTTCGGAGTTGTGTCTCCCGCTCTCTCTGCCCCTCCTATGATCATGCTCTGTTTCTCTCTCTCAATCTCTCTCTCTCTCTCAATGATAAATAAATGTTAAAAAGAATAAAAAATAAAATAAAATTACAAAGTCAATCTCTTTAACAAAGACCTATTCAAATTATCTATTTCACATTGGGCTAGATGTGGTAGGCTGCATTTTTGAGCAAACAGTTTATTTTGTATAAGTTGTCCAATTTACATGTGTATAGTTACCTGTAGTGTTCCCTTATTATCATTTTGATGTCTGCAGGATCTGTAGTAGCATCCCCTGTTTCAGCCCTAATACTAAATACTGATCACCGAATCTTCTTTTTTTGTAGTTCAAGGAGTCTTTCCTCTGTCCCATCCAGTCTGCAGCTGAAACAATCCACTGAGTTTTTAATTTTTTTTTTCTTTTTTATGTCTCGGTTCAAAATTTTCCACTAGGTTCCTTAAAACTATTTATTTGAGGAGACTTTTCTCTGTATTTGTTGAGATACTCTTTTTTTTTTCCCTTTGGAGAGAAAGAAAGTGTGCGAGTGGGGGATGGGCAGAGAGAAGGAGAGAGAATCCCAAGCAGGCTCCACTCTGAGCACAGAGCTCAACTCAGGGCTCGAGTTCACCACCACAAGATCATGACCTGAGCCAGTATCAAGAGTCAGATATCTAACCACCTGAGCCACCCATGTGCCCCTTTCTGGAGATACTCTATTTTTTCATTTGTGTCAAATGTGTTTGTAATTGCTTACAGAAGCATTTTTATGGTGACTGGTAACAGATAATTCTAAAGCCTGCCATCTCAGTGTTAGTTAGCATCTATTGTCTCTTCTCTTTTGAGATTTTCCTGGTTCTTGGTATAATGAGTGATTTAAAACACATTTTTTAATGTTTATTTACTTCTGAAGGAGAGACAAAGTGCAAGCTAGGGAGGGGCAGAGAGAGGGAGACACAGAATCCGAAGCAGACTCCAGGCTCTGAGCTGTCAGCACAGAGTCCAATGCGAGGCTCGAACGCACAGGTCGCAAGATCATGACCTGAACCGAAGTCGGACATCCAAATGACTAAGCCACCCACGTGCCCCTGATGAATGATTTTAAATTGAAATCTGGATATCTGGGGTATTTTGAGACTCTGGATCTCACTATTGTTTTAGCTGGCTTCTTCTGACACTGCTTTAGCAGAGGAAGGGGGAGGTACCACCTCATCAGTGTCAGATGGAGGCAAAAGTTCAGGTTCCTCACTCAGTCTCCATTTTAATATCCAAGGGGAGGAGGAAATTCCTCATTATTCCTTAACAGTCAGAAATCCCCATGAGGCTTCCACTGATTGATACTACCTCTTGGCTGGATGCAGAAGGAATGTCTCATTACCATTCTCCCCATGGTGTCCACTGACCATGGAGAGGGGGCGACTCAATACTACATGATGGTGAAAGTTCTGACTCTCCATGAGGTCTCCTTTGATGCCACCCCAGTGTGGAAGGGAAGGACTGTCTTTTATCGCCAGACAAGATGAAAGCCCATACTCCTCACGTGGTTTCTATTAATACAGCAGAAGAGGGGGCCCAGAAATGGACTGGTTGAGATTAAAGTTTTGGCTCCTTATTTAGTCTCTGATACCATATAGGTTGGGTGATCTCATTATAACCTGGTAAGGGTGGAAGTCTAGGCTTCCATGTGGCCTTGACTGGCATGGGTGAAGGTGGGGCCACAATTTCTTCTGTAGTAGAAATAGGTGTGATTACAGTCTAACACTTCTCGTCTTGCTACACTTCTCCTTTCCTGGTCTTCAATCTAAAGAGAGTATACTTATGTTCAGAGCATTTTTTTAATGTGCCTCTTGGCATTTCCAGATTGCCAGCTTCTTCAGCTCAAGTTAAGACACATAAAACAAAAACAAAACCCAAGGAACTCATGATCATGTTGTAACTTGGGTCCCAAGGTTTTTAACCAGTCTCTCTCCATCTTTCAGTCTTATGTTTGTTTTACATATAATGTCTGGGGTTTTCAGTAGTAGGAAGAACAGGAAAAAATTTATCTATTCCATCTTCCCAGAAATGGAAGTCCTCCGTTTGTTTTTTAGGTAATCTAATTTTTTTACTATTGTCAATTATAATAACATTAAGCATTTTTATAGCTGTAACTTGTTCATTTGCAGCTGGATTCTGATCTATCATTGCACCAAAACAGAAATTACATGGTTACTAAATTACTTTGTGCCGTCAGTTCCTCTACATTTTAGCATTTATATTTTCTCGATTCTCTCCCTTTAAAATAAAACAACTCAATGAATGGGATACATTGCCACCACCCTTCCTTCAATACTATGTTTGGTTTAGATCTAAACAAATTTGATCAAAAGATTAAGTAAATACATCAATTCTTAAGTTATAAAAATGATGGTAATGTTTCATTTATTTATCTTAATGGTCAAAAAATATGTATTTAGTTAGTTTCAAGTTTTTATTTAAATTCCATTTAGTAAACATATAGCAATAACATTAGTTTCAGGACTAGAATTTAGTGATTCATCACTTACACAGTGCTCATCACAACAAGTGCATTCCTAATACCCATCACCAATTTAACCCATCTCTTACCCACCTTCTTTCCAGAAACCTTTAGTTTGTTCCCTATAGTTAAAAGTCTGTTTTGGGGCACCTGGGTGGCTCAGTTGGTTAAGTGTTTGACTTCAGCTCAGGTCATGATCTCACGGTTCATGCGTTCAAGTCTCGCATCAGGTTCTGTGCAGACAGCTCAGAACCTGAAGCCTGCTTCAGATTCTTTATCTCCTTCTCTCTCTGCCCCTCCCCAAAAATAAATAAACATTTAAAATAATTTTTTTAAAAAGAGTCTGTTTTATGGTTTGCCTCCTCTCCCCACACAATGTTCATCTGTTTCACATGTGAGTGAAATCATATGGTATATGTCTTTGATTGATTTCACTTAGCATAAACTCTCTAGCTCTATACACATCACTACAAATGGCAAGATTTCTTTCTTTTTGATGGCTGAGTAATATTCCATCGGAGGTATACCATATCTTCTTAACTCCTCAATTGATGAACATTTGGGCTCTTTCCATGATTTGGCTATTGTTGATAATTCTGCTATAAACATCAGGGTACATGTGCCCCTCTGAATCAGTATTTTTAAATCCTTTGGGTAAATACCTAGCAGTGCAATTGATGGATCATACGGCAGTTCTATTTTTAACTTTTTGAGGAACCTCCATACTGTTTTCCAAAGTAGCTACACCAGTTTACATTCCCACCAACAGTGGGATTCCCACCAACTCTGCATCCTTTTTAAAATCTGCTGTCTTGGGGCGCCTGGGTGGCTTAGTCAGTTAAGCGTCCGACTTTCGCTTAGGTCGTGATCTCGCGGTTCGTGGGTATGAGCCCCACGTTGCGCTCTGTGCTGACTGCCAGCTCAGAGCCTGGAGCCTGTTTCAGAGTCTGTGACTCCCTCTCTCTCTGACCTTCCCCTTCTCACGCTGTCTCTCTCTCTCCTAGAAATAAATAAAAATTAAAAAAATAAAATAAAATCTGCTGTCTTGTGTTAATTTTAGCCATTTTGACAGGTGTGAGGTAGTATTTCAATGTGGTTTGGATTTGTATTTCCCTGATGATAGGTGATGTTGAACAATTTTTCATGTGCCTGTTAGCCATCTGTTATGTTTTCTTTGGAAAAATGTCTATTCATGTCTTCTGCCCATTTCTTAAGTGGATTATTTGGTTTTTGGGTGTTTTGATAAGTTCTTTATAGATTTTGGATACTAACCCTTTATCAAAAGGATCATTTGCAAATATCTTCTCCCATTCCTTCAGTGTCCTTTAGTCTTGTTGATTGTTTCCTTCACCAAGAAGGAGGTTTTTATCTTGATCAAGTCACAATAGTTCATGTTTGCTTTCATTTCCCTTGCCTCTTGGAGAGGTGTCTAGTAAGAAGTTGCTACAGCCAAAGTCAAAGTGGTTGCTGCCTGTGTTCTTCTCTAGGATTTTAATGGTTTTCTATCTAACGCTGAGGTCTTTCATCATTTTGAATTTATCATTTTGTCTGGTGTAAGAAAGTGGTCCAGTTTCATTCTTCTGCAAGTTGCTGTTCAGTTTTCCAAACACCATTTGTTGAGAGACCTTTTTCCATTGAATATTCTTTCCTGCTTTGTTGAAGATGAGTTGACCATAAAGTTATGGGTCCATTTCTGGGTTTTCTATTCTGTTCCATTGGTCTATGTGTTTATTTTTGTGCCAGTACCATACTGTCTTGATGACTACAGCTTTGTAACATAGCTTGAAGTCCACAATCATCATGCCTCCAACTTTGCTCATTTATTTTTCAGGATTGCTTTGACTATTTGGAGTCTTTTGTGGGTCCATACAAACTTGAGGACTGTCTGTTCTAGCTGTGAAAAACACTGGTGGTATTTTGATAGGGACTGAATTAAATGTGTAGATTGCTTTGGGTAGTTTAGACATTTTAACAATAATTGTTCTTTCAATCCATAAGCATGGGATGTTTTTCCACTTCTTTGTGTCATCTTCAAACACTTTCCTTCAGAAGTGTTCCATAGTTTTCAGTGTATAGAACTTTCAACTCTCTGGTTAAATTTATTCCTAAGTTTCTTATGTTTTTGGTGAAATTGTAAATTGGATCTATTCCTTAATTTCTCTTTCTGCTGCTTCATCATTTGTATAGAAATCCAACAGATTTCTGTACGTTGATTTTTATATTCTGTGACTTTACTTATTTTGTGGATCAGTTCTAACAACTTTTTTGGTGGACTCTTTTGGGTTTTCTACATAGAGTATCATATCATCCACAAATAGTGAAAATTGGATTTCTTCCTTGCCATTTTGGATGCCTTTTATTTCTTTTTGTTGTCTGACTGCTAAGGCCAAAACTTCCAGTACTATGTTAAATAGTAATGGTGAGGGTGGACAACCCTGTCCTGTTCCTACCCATAGAAGAAAAGCTCTCAGTTTTTCCCCATTGAGAATGATATTAGCTGTGGGCCTTTTCATATACGGCCTTTATGACGTTGAGGTATGTTCCCTCTATCTCTACTATATTGAAGGCTTTGATAAAAAAATGGATGCTGTACTTTGTCCAATGCTTTTTCTGCATCTTTTGAGAGGATCATATGGTTCTTACCATTTCTTTTATTGATATGGTGTATATGTTGATTGATTTGCCAATAATGAACGACCCTTGCAACCCAGGAATAAATCCCATTTGATTGTGGTGAATGATTCTTTTAATGTACTGTTGGATTTCATTTGTTAGCATTTTGTTGAGAATTTTTGCATACCCGTTTATCAGGGATATTGGCCTAGAATTCTCTTTTTTAGTAGTGTCTTTGTCTAGTTTTGGAATCAATGTAATTCCGGCCTCATAGAATGAGTCTGGAAGTTTTCCTTTCATTTCTACTTTTTGAAACAGTTTGAGAAGAAAAGGTATTAACTCTTGTTTAAATGTTTGGTAGAAGGGTGCCTGCGTGGCTCAGTCGGTTAAACATCTGATTTCAGCTCAGGTCATGTCCTCACAGTTCATGAGTTGGAGTCCCACAACAGGCTCTGCTGACAACTCAGAAATTGGAGCCTGCTATGGATTCTGTGTCTCCCTCTCTTTGCCCCTACCCCACTCATGCTCTGTTTCTGTCTCTCAAAAAGGAATAAATGTTAAAAAAAATTTTTTTTTAATGTTTGGTAGAATTCCCCTGGGAAGCAATCTGGCCCTGGACTTTTGTTTGTTGAGACATTTTGGATTACTGTTTCAATTTCTTTGCTGGTTGTCAATCTGTTCAAGTTTTCTATTTCTTCCTATTTCAATTTTGGTAGTTTATGTGTTTCTAGAAATTTATCCACTGCTTACAGACTGCCCAATTTGTTGGCAGGTAATTTTTCACAAAATTCTCTTATAATTGTTTGATTTTCTGTTGTGTTGGTTGTGATCTCTCCTCTCTATTTGTGATTTTATTTATTTGGGTCCTTTCTCTCTTCTCTTTGGTAAGTCTTCCTAGGAGTTTGTCAGTTTTATTTCTTTCAAAGAACCAGCTCCAGGTTTCAATGATCTGTTCCACTGGGTTTTGTTTCTAGATCATTTATTTCTGCTTGATCTTTATTACTTCCATTCTTCTGCTGGGTTTTGGCTTCATTTGTTGTTCACTTTCTAGGTCACTTAGGGGTAAGGTTAGATTATATATTTGAGATTTTTCTTGCTTCTTGAGGTAGGCCTGTATTGAAATATTCTTCCCTTTTATGACCTCTTTTGCAGCATCACAAAAGTTTTGGGCTGTCACATTTTCATTATCATTTGTTTCCATGTATTTTTTTATTTCTTCTTTTATTTCCTAGTTGACCCATTTATTCTTTAGTAGGATGCCTTTAACCTCCATGTGTATGTGGTCTTTCCAATTTTTTTCTTGTGGTTGACTTCAAGTTTCATAGTATTGTGGTCAGAAAACATGCACAGTGTGATCCCAACTTTTTGTACTTGTTGAAGCCTGATTTATGACCTAGTATATGACCTATTCTGGAAATTTTCCCATGTGCACTCAAAAATAATGTCTATCTTGCTGCTTTAGGATGAAATGTTCTGAATATATCTCTTAAGTCCATCTAGACCAGTGTGTCATTCAAAGTCACTCTTTCCTTGTTGATTTTCTACTTAATCCATCCACTGACGTTAGGTGAGATATTAAAGTTCCCTACTTTTATTGTATTATTATAAATGAGTTCCTTTATGTTTGTTTTACCTATTTGGGTGCTCCAAGCTAGGGGCATAAACATTTACAATTGTTAGGTCTTCTTGTTGGAAAAACACTTTTATTATGATCCAGTACCCTTCTTTATCTCTTGCTACAATCTTCAGTTTAAAATCTAGTTTGTCTGATACTCAGTATTGCTACTCTTTCTTATGATGTCCATTAACATGGTAAATGGCTCTCTATCCCCTCACTTTCAATCTGCAGGTGTCTTTAGGTCTAAAATGAGTCCCTTATTGACAGCATATAGATGGGTCTTGTTTTTTCTATCCATTCTGACATCTTATGTCTTTTGATTATTTAGTCCATTTACATTCAGTGATTATTGACAGATATGAATTTAGTGCCATCTTATTACTTGTTTTGTTGTTTCTAGAGATTTCTTTTTTCTAGTCTCTGTCACTTCTGGTCTTTCTTTCCCAAAGAGGCCCCTTTAATATTTCTTGCAAGGCTGGTTTAGTTGTCATGAATTCCTTTAGTTTTTGTTTTTCTGGGAAACTCTTTATCTCTCTATTCTGAATGACAGCCTTTCTGGATAAGAGTAATTTGGGCTGCATATTTTTCCAACTTAGAACACTGAATATATCATGCCACTCCCTTCTGGCCTACAAAGCTTTTGTGGAGAGATCTGCTGCTAACCTTCTTTGTCTTCCTTCATTAGTTAGGGACTTCTTTTGTCTTGCTGCTCTTAGGATTTTTTTTTATTATCTCTGTATTTTGCCAATTTATGGTATCCTGGTGTTGGCCTGCTTTTGTTGATTTTGATGGGAGTTCTTTGTGCCTCCTGGATTTGGACGTCTCTTTCCTTCCTCAGATTAGGAAAGTTTTCAGCTATAATTTCCTCAAATAAACCTTCTTCCCCATTTTTTCATCTTCTTCTGGGACTTCTAAAAGAATGTTATTTATACTCCTGATATGAATGTTATTATGCTTTATGGAGTCACTGAGCTTCTAAGTCTACATCTCTGATCTGTGTTTTTTTTCCCTCTTCCTTTCAGCTTCATTATTTCTCCTAATTTTATTTTCTATATCACTTAGTTCCTCTGCTTCTTCTATCCTTGTGGTCATTACATCCACTATCCTTGTGGTCATTACATCCAATCAGTTTTGCATCTCGGTTATAGTATTTTTTATTTCAGCCTGACTAGTTTTTAGGTCCTTTATCTCTGTGGTAAGGGACTCTGGCCTTCTATGCTTTTCTCAAGCTCAGCTAGTATCCCTATGATTGTTGCTTTAGATACTAGATCAGGCATATTATTTATATCTGTTTCAATTAGATCACTGGCCATGACCTTTTCTTGTTCTCTCTTTTGGGATGAATTCTTCTATCTTAGCATTATGTCTAGATCTCTGTTGTCTTGTGTTAGGAAAGCCTGTTATGTTTCTTCCTCCTGAGAGTAATGGCTTTATAAAGAAGAGGCTATATACCATCCAGGTCCTGGTGATTCAGGAAATGTCTCTGGTATATGCCGTGTGCACTCTGCTCCTGTGTTTTGGCTGCTCTTTACCTCAGGTCAGTCCTCAGCAGTTTCTCCTTGCCTGCAGTGTTTGGTCCTTGGCCAGAGTGTGGCCAGCAGGTTTTAACTAGGTGTGCTCTACCCTGTCGGCTTGTTAAAATAGACCTGATGCTATTTCCAGGAGAGCTGAAGCTTTGCAGATTAATACGGTCAATAGAACTCTATGGTCTGAGGGTTTGTGCTGGTCTCCCAGGGGTAGAGGCTTGCTGCTTTGGTTCTTAGACACACTTACAAAAAGTAGCACCTGCAAAGTGCAGAGGGGTGGGCCTTAGTGTAAGCAGTTCAGGCCACTACTGTTGGTGCTGTGCTGCTCACTGAAGTTAGTTTACCTTGAGGGGTCAGGTAGAGAAATGGCATGAGCCCCCTCCCTCATGCCCAGAGGGGTAGCTCATGCCCACTGCTGTCTGAGAAGCCCTCCTAGAAGAGCAAACAATCTCCCCTCATGTCCCAGGTGTCCCTCAGCTCACTGCAGTCATCCTGCCTATGTCTGGGCCATCTGCCCACCCAACAGCACAGTGCATCCAAATCAATAACCACTAGCTAAAGGTGGCTTCTGACACTTTAAATGTAGCTAGAATTTCTAAAGAACTGAACTCTGAATTTTCTTTAATTTTTATTTAAATATAAAAGCAGAAGCAACACAGAGGCACATGGGTGATTCAGATGGTTGACCATCTGACTCTTGATTTTGGCTCAGGTCATGATCCCATGGTTTGTGGGTTCAAACCCCAAGTCAGGCTCCACACTGGCAGTGCAAAGCCTGCTTGAGATAGTCTGTCTCTCTGTGTGTGTGTATGTCTCTCTCTCTGTCTCTGTCTCTCTCTCTCTCTTAAAATCAAGACAAAAACTTTAAAAAATAAAAAAATAAAAAAGCTGAAGTAACACTAACCATGACTTTATTGTTTTGGTAGAACTACATTTCACTTTAACTGGTGCACTATATAGATTATTATTATTATATTTAGTAGTTCACATGTATATCTTAGTTATTTTTACCTAGCTACCAAAAATTTTAAATTACATATGTGGTTTGCATCATATTTCTATTGGACAGCACTGCTCTGCAACAGTGGTCCTCAATTTGGGGCTATTTTCCCCCCCAGGGGGACATCTGGCAAGATCTAGAAACATTTTTGGTTGTCACAACTTAGAAGTGCTATTGGCATCTAAGCAGATAGAGGCCAAGGGTGATACTAAACATTCTACAACATACAAGATAACTTTGTTTTGGAAACAAAATGTACCTAAACACCACCACCACCACTACCTCAGTTCTTCTATCAGAGTACTACAGAGAAAAGCCCCCACTACACAGATCAAGTGCCAATTACATAAGGAAGTAATGAGGGATGACACGATGGCTGATCTTAACAGAAAGGCTTTTGTAGAAGAGGAAGAATTTTGATCACAGAAGAAGGGTGGCAGGAGTTTAAAAGGCAAAAACAAAAGGATGAGGAACACATTTTTTTAAATTCTTAGAATAAAGAAAATTACTACCAACAAAATGCACATGAAAATGAATAAGTATCAGGCTAGTCAGAACCTTGCAACAGTTTAGGGAAGGAGGTCTTGAGGCCTTAAGCTAAGTACACTGTAGCTCAAAAAGAACAGATGAAATAATCAGCCCTTAATATTTTGAAAGCAGTTTTTTCTTTAAACATCCTAATCATATACAGCATAGAAACTATTTCAAAAATGACATATGAGCATTATAATGTGTTTAAATAAAAAAATAAAGTAGATGACCATTTTTTTTCATTATTAATCACTAGTCCCAAACAAGACTAGACCGAGTCTGAAGCTAAGGCTGAAAAAGGCTTTTAGGCAGACATTACCTTTCTATGTCAAGTGCCTCCTCATTTTTCATCCATCTAATGGCTGGAGTAGGAAGTCCTGAAGCGACACACGGCAGCACTGCACTCTGACCAAGGACTCTGACTAAGGAAGAAGGTTGTTTCAGAAATACCAAGTCTGATGTGAACTCAGGATCTAAAAAATAAAAGACAACAATTAAGAAAGCACTTTACCACTTTAATGACGTGGAATGGCAATTTCCTATTCAGTCTGTGTGGTTTTATTTACTTATTTATTTTTAAGTAGGCTCTATGCCCAATGTGGGGCTTGAACTCATGACCCTGAGATCAAGAGCTGCATGCTTTACCGACTGAGCCAGACAGGTACCCTGTTTGCCTTTACATAACAAAATAGTTTAAGAAAAAGTGACACTAGAAAATTCCAATTAAATTAGCAAACATTTCTTAAGTCATTTCAATGTGCAAAACATTGTGCTAGGCTCTCTAGGGGCCTTAAAGATGTACCAGCTATAGCTCCTAACCTTAATGTGCTTACTGATCAACTGAGAGATAAAATCTGACATGAATCCCTTTCACTTTAAAAGACTGGATAAGAGGGCGCCTGGATGTCAGTCTGTTAAGCGTCCAACTCTTAGTTTCTGCTCAGGTCACTATCTTGCAGTTTGTGAGTTCGAGCCCTGTGTCAGACTCTGATGCTTGGAATTCGATCTCTCTCCCTCTCTCTCTGCCCCTCCCCCACTTGTGCTGTCTCTGTCTCAAATAAATAAACTTTAAAAATAAAAAATAAAAGACTGCATAAGTAAATGTTTCATGAGTGGTACAAAGAGAAAAGACTGAGCAAGTTCAAGATCCTTAAAGCATCCTCTCCATTCATAGGGATATCATAAGAGGTTTCCTTTACATCCCTGTATCTGTATTATTTATGAAAATCTTTCTGAGTTTTGTCTCTCACTTATTCACTTAGTCTGTCAATCCTTTGATTTTTGCAATGGTACAGCTATTAGGCTACCACTCTGAGTGTGTTCACTTTATATGGCTGCCCTCTTAGGGACGTCTGAAAAGGCTATACTTTTATGGGTAGAAGGTAGGGTGCTCTACTGGTGGAGCAGTATTTCCAGTGTTAAGTTTTGAGAAGACAGACCATTCTCAGGTAAAGAGATGTGACCTCTTGTCTCCAAACACTTAGGAGAAGATATTTTACAGCCATGGTAACAACCACCAGAGCTGGCTTTAAACTTGTGTAACTAATCGATGACAGTTCTGTAGCCATGGTAACAAGTAAACCAAGTCTAACAGATCAGTGACAACTCGCTTCAGTGAACACGCCTTTGAAAGTCACCCAATGAGTGACAGCATCAGGCTTTAAAAGTCAGCCATTCAGCAGCCGAATCACTTGCTTCTACAGCTGACATTAATCTGCTCTCACCCCTGTAACCAACCATAAAACATGCTTCTTTGGCTGACATCAACCCACCCTTGCCTCTTAACCAACATACCAAAAACAATGTCTTCCCCAAAATTCTATATGAGATCAGCAGTTTGCATTATTCAAGAAGACGGTACTTGAAAGTATGGTTTTCCCTTAAGTAAATAAAACATTCAGTAATTGGTTTATGTTTCAGGTATGGACTCATCCTTTGACACTGAAAATCTTGTGTCCCCGGATCTGGTTTTAAGGGTTTGCTTGAATGGTACCCCAGGTATAGAGAAGAAACAGGACCTCTGCCATGTAAAAGCAAGTCAGGAAGTAAGCTGAAAGACACTGCAATATGGCAACAGTTCTCTCTTTGTTTTCTTCCCTCCCGGATTTAGCTACATCTAATCACATTTTGATAGAAACAGACAAATTTAAACAAATATTTATTGTCTTCTGTGTGTCAGTTACCATTCTTGGCAGCAGACAAAATTTCTACCCTTACTGAGCTTACCTACTGCCTGGGGAAAGAGACAAGAAACAAAACAGTGTATGCCAAATAGTGGTATGTTCTGATATAAAATGAAGGAGAAGAGGAAAGTATGGGGTGGAAATGGAGGATTGTTGTTTTAAACAGTGGTCAAGGAAGGCTTAACTAATACAGTGATATCTGAGCAAAGAAATAAGACAGTTGATTCAGGCAGACATCTGAGGGAAGAGAAGACTCCAGGCAGAGCAAATGGCAAGCAGAAAGACGTAAAGCAAAATGGTATTTGGAGTATTCTAGAAACATAAGGTGGCCAAAATCACAGAGTGAGGGAGAGAAGAGTACCAGATGGAAGGAGAGAGATGGGAAGAGAGGTGGCATTAAGATTATATAAATTCTAACGTATAAGGAACTCACCAAACTCCACACTCGAAAAACAAACAACCCAGTGAAGAAATGGGCAGAAGATATGAACAGACACTTCTCCAAAGAGGACATCCAGATGGCCAACAGACACATGAAACGATGCTCAGCATTCTTCCTCATCAGGGAAATACAAATTAAAACCACACTGAGATACCACCTCACGCCAGTCAGAGTGGCTAAAATGAGCAAATCAGAGAACTCTAGATGCTGGCGAGGATATGGAGAAATGGGCACCCTCCTACACTGTTGGTGGGAATGTAAACTGGTGCAGCCCCTCTGGAAAACAGTGTGGACATTCCTCAGGAAACTAGCAATAGAACTCCCCTATGACCCAGCAATAGCACTGCTAGGAATTTACCCAAGGGATACAGAAATGCTGAGGCATAGGAGCACATGTACCCCAATGTTCATAGCAGCACTCTCAACAATAGCCAAAACATGGAAAGAGCCTAAGTGTCCATCAACAGACAAATGGATCAAGAAGATGTGGTTTATCTATACCATGGAATACTACATGGCAATGAGAAAGAATGAAATCTGGCCATGTGTAGCAACATGGATGGACCTTGAGGGTGTTATGCTGAGTGAAATAAGTCAGGCAGAGAAGGACAAATATCGTATGTTTGCATGTATAGGAGGATTAGGAGGAACTTAACTGAGGAACAAGGGGAGAAGAAGGGGGGAAATGGTGGGGGAAAGGGAGAGAGACAAACCATGAGAGACTCTTGAATGCTGACAAAAACTGAGGACTGATGGATGGGGGGGGATGGGCATGGAGGAGGGCACTTGTGGGGATGAGCACTGGGTGTTATGTGGAAACTAATTTGACAATAAACTATTTGTAAAAAAAAAAAAAAAAGATGATATAAATCCTCATAGACCAAGGACTTTAACCTTTTCTCTGAGACAAGAAACCATTAGGTTTTGAGCAAAGATGTGACATGATCTAATATAAATTTTAAAAAATAACTGTGGCTCCTGAGGTGTAAACACACAGGGATAGAAATGCCAAGGACATCTGGATGTCCGGATGATGACAACAAAGAAAGAAACTGCGTTAAAAAAAAAAATCAATGCAAAGCTCATCAGGAACGCCATCAAGTGTCGCTGCCCTAACACTGGTCTCACTTTGCAAGCCAATCCGTAGACCAAAAATTAGCCTATGAAGTAGCTGTATATAAAAAATCTGCCCAGACAATGTAAAGATGGCCCAACTATATCCATAAGCTCAGGTGTGAAGGAAGAAACGTGGATCAGGCACCCAGCAGTGGGAGTGGAAGCTGAGAGGTGAGACATCGGGAGGCTGGAAGGACTGTGGTGAGCTCCAAGTGAGAGGGCATTATGAGCAGCAGAAGTCACACAGCCAGGAAGACACACGCACAACAAGATCATGAGGAGAGCCAGCAAGGGCAGAAAGAGCGAGAACTCATCAAGAGAAGGAAGAAGGAGCTGGGTTTACATTACAATAAGGGAGCGCTATAAAGGACTCCTGCTAACCAGTGTCTCCAGAACTACTGTATTAGTTACCACTCTGTGCATCCCTCGTATGAACTAGCCTGAGTGAGGCTCTGATTCTGATGGGTAAAGACACCTAACTGTATGAAGTATCCTATTACAGGGAAGTAGCAGATGGAGGCTTGACGAAAAGACACGGAACTAGTATTTGGCCAAGAAGAATGCCATAGATATTAAATACACTTTATCTCTTAATAAGTTTTTACTGACTAATGCATTCACTAAAGAGAGGATATTTCTGGCACGTTTTCTTCTTTTCTCCCCCTGTAAGAAACTGAAACTCCTATGCTGACGTTAATTTGTCACACCACACATTTAACAGTCTTTGATAAAAAAAAAAAGACAATTCTAAAAGAACAATTTTTATCCGTTAATAAACAGAAAACCATGAATCCTGATAAATAAATTAATACCTGGAAGAACTTTTAATTCAGCTTCATCGCTATACTTTGGTGGCCCACCACTTTCAATTACGCAGCGATACAGTCCCCCATCTCCTTCAGTGGCATTGCTGATAACCAGTGTCCCACTTGGAAGTTTGAGAACTCTGTCATCCAGAAGAAGAGGCTGTCTGTTGTGTTCCCATCTTACAAACGGGACCAAATCTACATTAACTTCACAATTCAGAATTGCACTGTTCCCAGCATAAACTGAAGAAGGTTCTGGTTGGCTGGCAAATCTTGGAAGACCTAGACAATAAAGGAAAAGAAAAGAAGAAACAAAATGTAGTTAAATGTTACTTTAAAATGTAGTCATGGGAACCAGGAGCAAGTCAGCCCCTGGGGCCATGGATGGAACCAGGGTCAAGACCAAGGTCCATGGGTCTGGAAATTGGCTACAATAAGGATACAGGTCAAATAAGTAAATGTACTAGATAAATGGAATCAGATTCTTCACAGTCGGAGAAGCAAGGTATAAACATGGAAAAGGAGAAGGGTAGAATAAATCCCATGGTATGCAGAACTGAGGTATCAGTATAAATTTACAGTTTTATAGAATTATACAAATAAATGTAAATATGTATAATATATACACATTTCACAATCATTATATACATACATATATATAGATATATGTGTCTCTGTATGTATATACATATTCTGGACTCTCTGGACAGAGAAAGGAGATATATACATACGTGTGTGTGTACACAGGTATATGAGATATACACATGTATATGTGTATATATAAATTTATATGCAAACGTAAATATATATACACCTTCTAGTTCTATCCAGAGAGAGCTCAAATTCAATGCCACCTGAGTAGCAATGAGTAGATATGGTGACACAATCGTGATTTCTAAATACCATTCTCCACTATAAGGAACCAATGCTTCTTGGAGAAGCAGCTCATTCTAGGACTAGAATAAGGAAAGTACAAGATAGACCTGGAACATCCTGTTACAGAAGAAAGGAAGCGTCCAAAGAACGATATGGGCATATCAAAAAGTTCACAGAAGTCAGACTGAGGGCGTTTCCCCTGGCTAAATCTGAGATAATGATAATTAATGCAGAAAAGAATAATGAACGGATGCTAAACTTGTTGGTGGAAGCTGGTGGAGTGTCAAATTAGCTCTTCCCAAAATACATACTACTAATTAATGAAAGTACAAAATACTTAACTTTACAGTGGAGAAACAGAGCACTGTTAACTTTTATTACTTTGTTAAATAGAGTCCATGTTATATATATTTGTTAATACAGTCCATGTTAACAAAGTAATAAAAGTTAACATCACCAGTAATGGAACAAAACATCATATGCTTTCTGATAAGGTAACACTAAGAACACAGCAACATTTCTTCTGTGATATCCTTCCTAAAATGCAAAACCTGAATCTATTCATAGGGAAAAACCAGAAGACACAAAATGAGACAAGGATAAACTGAAGAATGATTTGAGACCAAAAGAGCCTAAAGAGATACAACTACTAAGTAAAACATGTAATCCTGGACCAGAAAGGAGTAGGGGAGGGGCAAAGGTATGTTTTTGTTTTTTACTATTAAGAACATTATTGAGACAAACAGTGAAATCTGAATGGTATCTACAGTAGTATTGTAGGAAGGTTAATTTCCTAAAATTGATGGATGGTTATTTAGAAGAACATCTTTGTTTTTAGGAAATATACACATGGAAGTATTTAGGTGGAGGTAGTGTCTGCAACTTACCCTTAATAGTTCAGAAAAAAAAATTGATTTGGATAGTGCCTACTGGGAGATAAGGCAGACACGGTAAAATGTTAACAACTGGGTAAGTGAGGAGTAGATGTGATTTCTTGGTTTCATTCTTGCAACAACTGTATGAGCTTGAAATTATTTCAAAATAAAGTATTAACAAAAATGCAGTCATAAATACTCTATAGACACACAGAATGTAGTGGTTAAGAGCCTAAATTCTAGAGTCACATAATCTGAATCTGAATCCCAACTCCACCACTTCATGGCTGTGTGCCATTAGCAAGTTACTTACCCTGGAAGCCTCAGTTTCTTCTTCAGTAAAATGAGAACAAGAGTCCTCATAGGATTTTAAAAAGGTTAGTACCTTTAACAGAGGACCAATCGGGAGAAGAAGGGGGGAAATGGTGGGGGAAAGGGAGAGAGGCAAACCATGAGAGACTCTTGAATGCTGACAAAAACTGAGGACTGATGGAAGAGGGGGGGAGGGGGGGATGGGCATGGAGGAGGGCACTTGTGGGGATGAGCACTGGGTGTTATGTGGAAACTAATTTGACAATAAACTATTTGTAAAAAAAAAAAAAAAATACAAAAAAAAAAAAATAAAATAAAATAAAAAGGTTAGTACTTAACATATTTCATATAAAGCATAGGGTCTGGCACAAACTCAAATACTAGCTACTGTTATTATTAATCTAAAAAGATTCTGAGATGCTAAGAACACAACAAAATGTTTCTTTAAAGACTAACAAACATAGGAAATTATGAGAAACAGGTCTAGGTTTTGTAGTTTTATGATGGTGAATTAGTCCATATGGAAATGGCACACAGGTTGTCTAGCTTTCTTACAAATTTTTTCTTATTTTTTATTTCAAGGAGATTTTTGAAGGAAAGAAAGATAAAAATTAGCCATATATCTACTTCACAAAACCCCAAAAAGTTAGAAGAATGGACTTAACAAAGATAAACAGAGAAACTAATAAAGTAGGAAAAACAGGAAGCTGAAATAAAACCAAACGCTAATTCTATTTTTAAAAAGTCAAAATCTTCTCCCCTCCTGAGGTCTCATGACAATTAGTAATTTTTTCAAAAATATAAACGTACAGCAACATATGTGGAATCGGCAGACAAGAGATTTCTAAAAGTTTCTGAATAGGGAAAGCAGATGGAGGAACTAGTACAGACACAAGAGGCAGAAATCGCTGCAGCTTCCTATGTTCACAAGTAGGAGGCCAGTGTGCCCTGCTACTTCTGGAGAACTGAAGGAGAAAACAAAGTGGGAGAGAGACACAGGCTTGAGAAGAAGAGATGAACAGTGTCTGTATTCAGACCACCCAATTTCTCCTCCTTTAGGCACAAAACATTCATAGCCAGGATACTGCCCAGGCAGTAAAATAAAAATTTCTACTGTGGAAAAATGAGTGCAGAGAAGACTTCTCATATTTAATTTTATGAGCTACCTACTTAGTGTTCTTTCAAAAATTCTCCTTTTTACATGAACTGGTCATAATCAGTCTGTATTGCTTGTAACCAAAGAACACTAACCAATGTTCTTTTAGAATGGCAGTTTAACAGTCTCTTAAAAAAAAAAAAGTTTTATTGAGATACAATTTATGTACCATAAACTTAACCATTTAAAATCCACAATTCAACAGCCTCTAGTAAACAAAGTTGTGCAATCATCACTCTAATTTAATTTTAGAGCATTTTCATCATCCTGCAAAGAAACTTTGTACTCACTTGCAATCATTCCGCATTTCCCGTACTCACCTGCCTGATGCCCTGTGCCCTTGTCTCCTCTCCCCCATCCTTACCCCTAGAAAACCATCAGTCTACCTTTTGGCTCCCTGTATTTTCCTATTCTGTACATTTCATATATATATGAAGTCACATGATCTGTGATTGGCTCCTTTCACTTAGCATTATGTTTTTCAGGTTCATCCATGTTGCAGTACATAGCACAACTTCATTCCTCTTTATTGCTGAATAACATTCCACGTACATATACACCACAGTTTGGTTATCTGTTCAACACCTGACAGACATGTAGCTTGTGTTTTCACTTTTTGGCTGTTACAGATAATGCTGCTATAACAAGTCATGTACAACTGCTGTACAGACTATCTTTTCATTTCTCTTGGGTAGATACCTAGAAATGAAATATCTCAGTCATATGGTAACTTTAAGGTTAAAATTTTGAGGGAGAGCCAAACAGTTCAGTGCTCTTTCTAAAATTAAACACACACACAAAGTATATCCTATGATCCAGCAATTAGTAGAATTATTTATGCTAGTAATCTATTCTACAGAAAAGATTTATAAAAGGGTGTTCACTATAGTACTGCCTATAACATCAAATAATTATCTATGTAACTGTTCATAAAAAGGGAATCTTTACATAAATCACAGTATATCTATGCAATGGATACTATGCAACTATTAAAAAGAATTTCTATTCATCTCTTAGTTCAGGTATTATTACCTTCTGATACTCAAGGCCATGAGTGAGTTAAATAACTCTCCTATAGAATCTTGTCTACAGCCAAAGAACTGATTATACTATATTAAAAATGGCTGTTTACTAAGACATTAGGTCAAATATGTTTCCTGAAGGCTATGAAAGCTAAAGAGAAGGCTGGACAAATCTAGCAGAGTAGAGAAGAAAGTGTAGAGGACAGGCTTAACAGGCAGTGGGGAAGCCATGAGCAAAGGCCGGTGATCAAGAATAACAGGGATTTGAAAATGTTCAGTACTGGCAGAGCTTAAAATGTGCTGAAGGTGGTCCTGCTGATGATGGCAGAGGGCAGGGACGGGCAGGGTGTAATGTTAAGAAGTGAAGCTGGAGGGGCGCTTGGGTGGCTCAGTCGGTTGAGCGTCAGACTTCGGCTCAGGTCATGATCTCACAGTTCATGGGTTTGAGCCCCACGTCGGGCTCTGTGCTGACAGCTCGCTCAGAGCCTGGAGCCTGCTTCAGGTACTATGTCTCCCTCTCTCTCTCTGACCCTCCCCTGCTTGCTCGCTCACTCGCTCTCTCTCTTTCTCTCTCTCTCTCAGAAATAACACATTTAAAAAAGAAAAGAAATGAAATGAAGCTGGAGAAGTGGAAGCTAGCTCATGAAAAGACACAAGGCCTATAAGAGTTTAGACATCAGCTTGATGTTGTCACTGAAGAGCTTCTGAAGGGTGATAAGACAGCCCTGGCCACTGGACTGGAAAAGGGAAAGAATGAGGCAGCAGACAGTTACAAGGTGAGAGATGGTGAGAAGTGGCCTCAGGATCATGTACAGAGAAACTAGGAAGCAGAATTCACTGGATTTGGTGACTGGCTGTGGAAGACAGCTGAGAGGAAGGAGTTAAGATTAAATTAAAGCCCAGCTTAAAAACATAAATGATACGGGGTGCCTGGGTGGCTCAGTCGGTTAAGTATCTGACTTTGTCTCAGGTCATGATCTCATGGTTTGTGGGTTCAAGCCCCACATCAGGTTCTCTGCTGACAGCTAAGAACTCAGAGCCTGGAGCCTGTTTCAGATTCTGTGTCTCCCCCTCTCTCTGCCTCTCCCCTGACAGCACTCTGTCTCTCTGTCTCAAAAATAAATAAACATTAAAAAACTTTTTTTAAATAAAAATAAAAACATAAATGATAAACAGGAACTCAACCAAGTAACAGGGTAGGGGCAGTCATGATGCTAACTTATCTGTCAACATGTTGGACAAAGCCTCACAAGCAGATTAGAGGAAGAAAAGAAGGGAGAGGGGGAAAAGGAAAATGGAAGGAAAGAAGGGGAAAAAAAGAGAGAAAAGACTAACTATCAAAAGAAGTGACTCTCTCACCCTTTTCTTTTTCCATCCTCAACCTGTGATTACGGAATAATTATAGTAGCTATATATGACACTCAAATTCAGCTCTGAGTATCTGGTTCCAAAGAGAAAAAGAGCCCTCATACTCTGAATGAATGAGCAAGTGTACTGTGAAGTGAGGAGGAGATGGGGAACCATCACCCTAGTGCGCAAGGAAGTGGGAAACTATTCTTGCAGTCACATTTTTTTCTACATGTTAGCATTTGACCAAGACGAGTACATATATGACTTAAACATAATACAATTAAAAGGAGTTTTAATGTTTATTTTTGAGAGAGAGACAGAGTGAGTGTATAAGCAGGAGCAGGGCAAAGAGAGAGGGAGACACAGAATCTGAAGCAGGCTCCAAGCTCTGAGCTGTCAGCACAGAGTCTGAGTCAAGGCTTGAACTCATGACCCGTAAGATCATGACCTGAAATGAAGTCAGACACTTAAGCAACTGAGCCACCCAGGCATCCCAACATAATACAATTTTTGTACAATGAGACCCTTAACAAAAACTACTTCATCTAGTACTCAGGTAGAAAAACACAGACCTGAGGAATATCAGTATCTGCTACAAAACAAGCATGACTTTTTCAGCTTACACTTTCCATTATTCTTCATATAAGAATGCTCTAAAAGGGAGCGAATGTTCCTCTCTTTACAACTTCTGTTCTTCACCTTAATATCTATACTATAGGTTTTTTAAATAATCCAATTAAATATCAGTTCCTTGGTTGGGGCATAAAGAAACCAAGAGTTTGCAAGTCTCACAAAGCCATACTAAATGGTTATGCTGGGGAAGGTAAGTTAGCAATCAAAGTGAATCAATTTTCCTATACAACTTCCTTTGTCATTTCCAAATAAGAAAAAAAAAAAAAAAAGAACTGACTCAATACTTCTGATAGCAACTGTAGGCAATTTAAATAATAGAAAGGGGTAAAGTGCTACATTTTACTTCCTACAGCACTAAGCAAGTCTTAGCATAATCCCATGCACACACTAGATGCTCAATTGGTATTTGTTAAATGAGTTTATTTACAGTAGCCATTAAGTGAAAACTCTAGGATAATACTGCTTTTTATCAAGCTATACAGTTCATAAACTTGAAAATATAAACAACTTAAAAAAAAAAAAACTTACCTGCTACTGTGAGCTTAGCTGTTCTGCTCACAATCGTTCCAAGACTCTCAACAGTGGCCACGCACTGATAATAACCTTCATCAAGTTTATTGTGTTTGGAATGCACCACGTTGCTGATAAATAAAGACCCATCTGGGAGAAGCTGGCGTCGGTCATCAGATACTAAGTTTAAAAAAGTTCCATCTTTTTTCCATTCAATTTTTGGAGAAGGCTCAGAATACGCTGAACAGTTCAATATAACAGAAGAGCCTCTAATTGAGAGTGTATCCACTGGTTCCACCAGAAAATAAAATGGAGTGAATGTTCGAACGGTGGATCCTACAAAAATAATGAAGAGAACAAAAGTTAAGTAAAACTTTCTTCTTTTATTTCTGTAAGAAAATATAATTTGTACAAAAATTATTGTTGAATAATTATGCTGTTTGGATATGATACATAATAACAGTCATTTCACTATGAGTATCTAATGAAATTTCTGAGAAAATCAAAATTTGACCCATTCAGAAGATGAGAAAAAAAGACCCTGCCAGATGAGATAATCAAACTTTGTTAGATTACATGAATATTTAATAAAGCTTTATTTCAAACCCTATAATGGGATTTATAAATATTTAAAATTATTGTATTTAAAGTTAAATTTTCTATGAAACATAAAGGAAGCATAAAATTGAAATGATTCTTTGTTAGTAAGTAATAAGGTACGTTTACTGGCTGTATTTCTTTCAAAATTCACCATATATACACTTTGCCCATTTTTCTAGTGGATTACTCATCCTACTGATGTGGCAATCTTTGGGCATTAGCTATCATGTTTTGCAAATACTCCTTTTTCCATTTTGAATTTATTTTTTCATAAGAAAATAAATTTTAACTATGTAAAAATAAATCTGTTCCACTTAGAAAGATTTTATCCCAAGATCATAAAAAATTTCAGCTTTGTTTTGTGGTAGTACTCTTGTGAGTTCATTAAACAAATTTTGCTATAAATCTTGTATTCTCAGCCAAAGAAAGCTTTCCAAGTCCAACCTTTACTTCTTTTCTTCAAGAAAAGTACTGACCACCTCCCTTGCTATGAGATTATAATTACTTGTAATCAGATTTCTTCATGTGAACAATTAGGGAGGCTTAGTTGAATAAGTGAAACCAAGACTGTTTTTAAAATATATCTACAACCATTTATCTAAATTTATTTACATTGTAAATTTAAGGATGCAACTAGCTCTTTATTACATAATGAAAGAATAGCTCTAAATAAATACGAAACACACTGGCAGAAGGAAGGGAATAATATTCACTTGTTTTAAAATTTTCTAACACTTACAATGCTAATCAAATTGTAAACAGACTGATTATCCTTCCCCAAACATCAGAGATGGGTCCCATCCCTATTTGATGATTATGAAATTGGCTCTTCAAGTCTTAAAACTCTTGAAAATAACCTTAAGAATTTTTCAAAAGTAAGCTGAGGTGATTTGCTGATTACAGTAAAATATGTTATATTGGGACTATGGCAAAATAAATAAAATATCAACTCCAGGGCAGTACAAAATGACAGCTAAACGAAGAGAAATTACTTTTATCCGTTCCTGTGTGACATTAAATCTTATTATACCACCCAAATTAAACAATTCAGGAACTTGAGAGATAAATGCATTAGACCAGCAGTCAACATAGCAAATTAACAATTTTAAATAATTACTAACAAAGCAAATTTAATTTTAAAATGTGGACAAAGTTTCTGCCACTTAAAAAAATAATAATTACATAAGTGTAAATGTTTTACAGTTTAACACTCTCATACTGTTGATTTTCTTTCATTTTGAAAGTCCATATCAACCAAGCTGAATGAGAGTATATGTCTTCCAAAAGTTTTTTTTAATTATATGAAAGCTTACAAATGCCTATGAAAATCAAGGCACTTCAAAATTTTTGCAACTATGCACTCTACATTACTTAGAATACAGCATTAAATATTTACATATATCCTCTTCGTATTTTATTCCCTCAATAAGCAGGCAGTGACCTAACATGCTATTCCTTTGCTTAAAATCCTTCAAAGGCTTGCCATAGTCTTTTACAAAAAAAACTAAATAAACTTCCTAACTGGACTTCCATGTCATTGTGCGACTTGGCCTCTGCCTACTCTCCAGCCATCCCCTAGCACCACTGTCCCCTCACTCTGTAACAGTAGGCTGCTCTCCCATCAGCCCCTGCACACAAGCCATTCCCACCACCATCCCTCTCCAATGAACTCCCAGTCCTCCTTCAGGCTCAGCTTCAATACTACTTTCTCAGAAATGCTGCCTGTCCCAGATGCCCAGACAAGACCAGTTTCGCCCCGTCACAAGCAAGCATGGCCTACAGCACTCCACCGACACAGGACTTCAAATGTTCTTAATCTTTAAATATTTGTAATAACTTGTTTGTTAAGGCACAGAAGTTCCCAAATTTTCTTGGCTTCTGTGCCTTTATTTTCTTAGTAATTTTTTTTCATGAATTCCCTAGGATAAAAGAAATACCTAACAGTTCTGTTTATGAATTAGTTAGGTTCAAACAAATGAATATGTATGCCCTAACAAGTTAGTCCCTTACTAAAAAATAATTGAAAAATTATTTTTCAATTGAAATTGAAATTTCATATTCATAAATTTCACATAAATTGAAAAATACTTCAACTTTTAATTAACCACAATTAGTTATTATGGGGTACATACATCTATTGGACACTGCATGAGTTCTCAAACCTTGAAATCAGATTGGATACTGCTATCTTCATTTCCTGTTCCAGTGATTTTTGCATGGTACTTGATTTTTATCTAAGCAACCACCAAAATCCAATTTCACAAACATCACAGCACTGAAATGAAGGCAGCAATATGGAATGTTGAAACTGTGAACTACTTTGACCTATGAGTCTGCACAGTGTCCAACAGATGTCGCTGTGTTTCCCTAGAAAGTTTAAAATATCCCTGGGAGTTCTTTGAGGTACCTGGGGTATGTCAGAATATAGTATGGGAACTAGAGGCTTACAATATTTCTTTCTTTCTTTCTTTTTTTTTTTTTTTTTTTATTTATTTCTAGGAGAGAGAGAGAGACAGTGTGAGAAGGGGAGGGTCAGAGAGAGAGGGAGTCACAGACTGAAACAGGCTCCAGGCTCTGAGCAGGCAGTCAGCACAGAGCCCGACACGGGGCTCGAACCCACGAACCGCGAGATCATGACCTAAGTGAAAGTCGGACGCTTAACCGACTAAGCCACCCAGGCGCCCCGAGGCTTACAATATTTCTACATATTTTTATTGTCCACATTCCTAACGTCGACTTACCACAATACATGGTATCAATCCTTACCATCTTCTAAAGATTCCCATTGCTTGAAGTATTTATAAGAGTGCAGGTTCCATTCTACTACAAGCCAATTAGTATCACTATCTTCTATGATAAAACTTACTAATAAACTAGTTTTTGCAAACTGTGATGAGTCTCTAAAAAGTTACGTAGAAGAGCAAAGAAAGCCAGGAAGAGCCAAAATAATTTAGAATAACAAAGTAAAAGGACTGCACTCATCAGTATTCAGCATTTATTAAGCCACTATGGCTCCAGAGCAGGGATAAACAGAGCCACATAATAGGCTAGAAGAGCCACAAAATAGAGCTTTATATATATTTAGAAATGTAACATGCAATAGAGGTAGCATTTTATATCAACTGGGAAAAAAGATGAACTACTCAATAAATGTTATTAGGACAACTGGGTATCCACATGGGAGAAAAACAAGCCTAACATTAACCTGTTTTACGCATTAGACATTGCTCTGAACATTATCTACAAACTAACTATTCATTTAATCTCCACTACTATCTTATGAGATAGGTACTATTATTCTTATTTTAGGGGAGAAAACTGAGGCACAGAAATGTTATCTTGTCCAAGGTCACACAGGTAGTAAATAATAAAACCAGAGCCTGTGATGTTAACCACACTACACTATAATGTCACTCATATACATATAGAAAAATATATTCCAGGCCTATGAAAAAATTAATAAGAATTTTAAGAAAATACAAGGATAACCCTCGAGTCAGGTAACTTTTTAAATCAAAATAGGGAACTTCAAAGCTAGAAATGATAGATATGCTTCACTTCACTGCATTTAATTCTTTTTTTTTTTTAATATTTTATTTATTTTTGAGAGAGATATAGCGACAGCATGAGCAGGGGAGGGTCAGAAAGAGAGGGAGACACAGAATCCGAAGTAGGCTCCAGGCTCTGAGCTAGCTGTCAGCACAGAGCTCGATGCGGGGCTCGAACCCACAAACCATGAGATCATGACCTGAGCTGAAGTCAGACGCTCAACCGACTTAGCCACCCAGGCGCCCCTGCATTTAATTCCTTTTGAGAGAGAGCACGTGCAAGCAGGAGAGAGGGACAGAGGAAGAGAGAAAGAATCTTACTATAGACTCCACGTTCAGCATGGAGCCCAACGTGCAGCTTGATCCCATGACCTTGGAATCAGGATCTGAGCCAAAATCAGGAGTCAGATGCTCAACCAACTGAGCCACCCAGGCACCCCACATTTAAGTTAAAAAAAAAAAAAACTTTACAGCAAACCATCATAACAAAGCAAAATATGACAAAGCTGAGAGAAAATATATCATGCATAACAAAGAATTTAAAAAGTGACACTACTCAATAGAAAAATGGAGGCTGTGTTCCAATAAAACTTTATAAAAACAAGCAGCAGGATGGATTTGATCCACTGACTATAGTTTATTGACTCCTACCTTAGAATATTTAGCCAGCAAAAAAATAAGTCAGCTATGTTTTAACTGATCTGGAATGAATTCTGTGAAAAGTGAACAATATGGACAAGTACAAATAATGAAATGTTATGTGCACGGACAGGACTGTATGAGCACCGAGAAAGCAGGAAGTGTACAGGTTATTACCACTGACTTACTGGAAGAGAAAGAATGAAAGGACATGGAGGGGTAGGTAGATAAAAATCCTCAAGCACATAGAAAATAATTTCATGACCAAAATCAGCCTGTGTGTATAACCCCTTTATAAATATTATACATGTATAATATTTAATAATTATGACAATGTATAAAATTGTCAATATATATATATATACACACACACACACTGTTAAATAAAAAATATTCAAGTTCAAAATGTGTATAGTATGACAAAATATAAATATATACATAAAATATAAAAATGTCTATACACATACATATATGTGTGTATGCACATATTTAAATGTAAATAATGTAGGGGAAAGATTAGAAGAATAAACACTGAACAGTGTAACAGTGTTTTCTCCTGCGGAAAGTACTTGATTCAGCTACTGATAGAGCATACAGGGGGAAGGCTTTTTACTCCATGGATTTCTGTACTGCTTACTTCTTAAAATATAAACAATTGCTTACCCATTCTTCTTGTCATCTTTTTATTTTTTAGTAATAAAATAATTTGCTGGTGGTGGTAAATAATCCTTTGTTAGGAACAGAAGATTTTTTTTTTTTTTAATAGATCTATTACCATTTCTCTAACCACTTTTCCTTTGTCACAGTTAGAAGAGTTATCAGACACTAACTCCTCTGCTGACTCTGTATAAAAACTGGCCTATACTTCCCACCAGGGTCCTAATTCCCTATCCACTTAAGTTCGCTTAATTTTAGTTTATTATGACCACAGCCACTATACATTATTCTGAAACAGGCTTAATGATCCTATCTGATCTCTTCTACGTTCCCAGGTCTCTGCAAATTTCTCACATTTTAATGGAATAGCTCTCACTTCTTGATAGACTATTCCTCACTTTTTGATAAAATATTTCACACTTCTTGATAGAATTCCATCTTATGAAAGGAAAATATCCACAGGGAACTTATTTCAGTTGTACTTCCCCAACTCCCAAATATCAACAAATCATACACTCACTGTACACCAGCCTGGGCAATAATTCTAAATTTTATCGTGCTTGGAGTAAAAAATTAACATACAGTACTTGAATACTGGCAGAAATAAAATGTCTTATCAACCCACATAAGTTCAAAGTTTGACAGCAGCAGAAATGCAGGACAGAAAGAGAAGCAAGCCTTTTTTACACACCTACAAATCTAAGTATTTTATATAATTGTTATTCATACTATGAAAATTATGTCTTCATTATAAACTAGGAAACTAATGTCAAAGGGACTTCATACTTCACTCCTTAATAACATTACTTCTGCCCACCCTATCCTATCTAGTCAGTTGTAAATCCTACATTTCATCCTTCCTGACCCTCTGGTGTCCACTAATCACCATATAGTTCAGCCTCTCCTGCTTGAAGTTCAATTTATAATCAAAAAGTATACAAATTAGAAAGTTAAAATAATACTCCATTCAAAGGACTCAACAAAATAAACATTCACATTATTGATTAAAAACAAGCAATGCTTGGGGCACCTGGGTGGCTTAGTCGGTTAAGCTTCTGGCTCCTGATTTCAGCTTAGGTCACCCTAAGTTTGTGCACCCTGCCTCAGGCTCTGCACTCGTCAGCAGGAAGCCATTTGGGATTCTCTCTCCCCCTCTATCTCTCTCTGGCCCTTCCCTGCTTGTACATACTCTCTCTCTCAAAATAAATAAACCATTTTAAAAAATGTCCAAGAACAAGCAATACTTCAGAGTTAACTGTCTTCCACCCTGTCTTGCTACATAACAATTGGTGCTCCCAGCTCCAGAGCTCAGCCCCTGACTGCCCTGAACAGCCAGTTCTTCCAAAGACTCAATTACAGAACATGCAGAACTCTTTTCCTGGGATTGATTTCAAGTGAGGCAAGTGGTTAGTTGTTAATATTATATATGAATGGTCTTGTTTGCCTGATAAACATATGCTGTGAAAAACTTTGATGATACTGGTTAAAACATTAAAAACACTGGATGCCAACTTCTAAGCAAAGCTGGATCTGAAATTCTTTTTCAGGCTACTAATACCCTAACAGGGAAATTCAGCTTGATTATTCTAATTTACAGCATCTACTTTCCAAACTATTCCCCCCAAACAAATATATCTGAATTTGTTTATTCGAGAAACATCTGTTATAATAAGAGTGCTTTCCTGTTCCTCATTATTCAGCCTCTCCCCTCAAAAAAAAAAAAAACAAAACAACAGTCATAGTGGAAAACTCTTTCGTAAAATGAAGTCAAGCAGACATGAATTTTAGCTGTGCTGTTCTAGTTAATTTCTCCGTGTCTAAAACTCCCTCTCTCTTATAAAACAGGAAAAAGAATGCCATGCCTTCCTTGCACGGAAATCTCCATAAAGACAGGTATAAAGCACCTACCTCATTGCCTGGCAGGTAACAAGTCCTCAATAAAAAGTTAACTATTCAATTAAAGAGAGCACTTGTGATGAGTATTAGGTGATGAATCACTAGATGCTACACCTGAAACTAATATTACACTGTACGTTAACTAAAACTTACATTAAAATTTGGAAGAAAAACAGGGGAAAAAAAAGGTTCAATAGTTCAAAAGCCTACAGTATTTTCTCCCAAACTGCTAACATCTAGCACCTTAGTTTTCACCAATCATTTTAGAAAGTGCCATGCATAACATGGACCTTATTCCTTCAGTTTGAACCACATTTTGATGATTACAACTTCATATATAATAATATTAAGTGATCTTAAAATTCAAGTCTGATTATCTGATCACCTTTCTTCTCTAATTTTTAAACAACTCCCCCATTACAGCAAAGGTAAAATGTAAAGTCATTACCATGGCATTCAAAAAGGGCCACAGGATCTGGTCCCTGCCTCTCTACAACCTAATTTCACATCATGCTCCCTCTAACTCAATAAGCTCTAGTCACGTTATTCAATTTCTTGAACAAGCCATGTTCTTGCCTATATGAAGGTCTTTGCATTTGCTGCCCCCTCTACCCGAATGTGCTCTGTACCCACTCTTCGTCACACAGCTTAGCTTCTTCTCATCCTCCATGTTTCAAAGGCCACTTTTACAGAGGCCTTCTCTGACAACTGTCTCTGTGAAGGTCCCAGTCTCCTAATCCTACCCTTTCTGTGCTCTTTCCAGCAATTCACTTTCTCTGTTTTTAAGGTCTATCTTCCCTCGTACAAGGCTAGAATTCATAAAAGTCCTGTTTTGCTATTCCTACTTGTTATTTATAACTTTGTTTGTTTTTGTGCTTTGTTTGCATCCTTTTCAGGATCCTATAGGTCAAAGACACCTGGGCCAAGATATAATTACATATTAGTGATTGTCAGTAACTTTGCATCAAATCTCTACTGGTTTTCTAAAATAAGCCTCAGTCTCAAAAATTTATATTCTGATTATTTCAAATCTGCCCTTTGAGGGGTGCCTGGGTGGCTCAATCAGTTAAGTGTCCAACTCTTGATTCTGGCTCAGGGTCATGATCTCACAGTTCATGAGTTTGAGCTCTGTGTCGGCTCTGCAGTGACAGAGTGGAGCCTGCCTGGGATTCCCTCTCTCCCTCTCTCAGCCCTCCTCCCACACACTCTCTCCCCCTCTCTCTTTCTCAAAATAAATAAACATTTTTTTAAAACACCAAAAACCAAATCTGTCCTTTGTAAAAATGTTTTAATATCACTTTTTAAACTATCATAGATATTAATATTTTATGATAACTTCTATATGATTGGCAAGATGAGGAGGCATAATCTGCTAACCTACAAATTATACCAACCACCAATGTTCGGAACAGTTACATGGAAATTTTCTAAGAGTTGTCCTAGAGAATTATGTTAATAGGTTTTAGTTAACATGGCAACAATATCAGCAATATTTATATTTCAGCTCAAAACAGGAAAATCTGAACTGGTCATTTTTCATTATGGTAGGTGAGAAAAATGTTAGAATTTTCACATTAATTACACATAACTTTCATGAAAATATCTTCTGAGCAACTTTTTGTTATCTGTGGTCAGAAGATTTTCCTAAGGGTAAGACATTTTACTCAATACTTGATGCAGAGTATTTTCAATTTCTGAAACAAAGAGTATTTTTCAGATCCACTTTTGCCTAGAATACTGATGAAACTATGGGCTCAAAGATAATATAATGTGAAAAGTAACTTGCAGATGCATTCCAAAGATCTGAATTGTGACACTGTTTTATACTGTATTTTAATACTTCTTTGATTATTTAGTATCATAATTTTCTACCATGAGAAGTATAGTATTTTGCTAGCATTTTTAGTATAAAATGTTTTATCACAGTAAATTGTTAAGTTCTTTTTCAACAAGATATCTCCTTTGCAGGCCTTCATTAAATACTTTTTCTTTTTTTTCTTTTTTTAATGTTTATTTTTATTTTTGAGAGAGAGAAGAGAGAGTGAGCATGAGCAGGGGAGGGGCAGAGAGAGAGAGGGAGACACAGAATCCGAAGCAGGCTCCAGGTCCTGAGCTATCAGCACAGAGCCTGATGTGGGGCTCGAACTCACGAACTGTGAGATCATGACTTGAGCCAAAGTTGGACACTTAACTGCTTGAGCCACCCAGGCACCTCCATTAAATACTTTTCAATCATCTATAGTTACTTTGACCTAATATGAAAATGAATAGTTATCTATTTTATTTACTTGTTTAAAGTTTATTTATTTTGAGAGAGAGAGAGAGAGCGCAAAGAGAGAATCCCAAGCAGACTCTGCGCTATCAGGGCAGAGCCTGATGCAGGCTTTGAACACACAAACCATGAGTGAGATCATGACCTGAACCAAAATCAAGAGCTGGATACTTAACTGACTGAGCTACTCAGGTGCCCCGAGAGTTATCTATTTTAAAACACATTCAAAAAACTCTAATACAATTACACTCCTGAATATACAAGACTGCCTCTACTACACATGCTAATATCTCATCTTACTGCTATAATTATATAGGCTGTTATAGTAAAGAGGTATTTGTGGGTTTTAAAGAGAGAAAGTTAACAACCCTGTCTACTGTAGCTCTCAATCTTTTGTGAGATTTTTTAATCATAGTGACAAATCTTTTAATAACTCATTGCCATCTGCAGAGCTATCAGGTTTTCCCATTCATTTCAATGAATTATGGTAATGAGAGAACACTTGAAATCAAAACTGTCCTGGAAAATCTAGTTTATCTTGCTGGTTTACAAATTCACCACAAAAGAGAGAAAGTAAGAGACTGAGGGCAAGAAATAGTAAGATCCAAAACAGAAAGCAAGGGATCCAAGATCTAGTCCTAGCTTCCCTAACAAAATACAAGCTTACTTCTTTTTTTTTTTTAATTTTTTTAATGTTTTATTTATTTCTAGGAGAGAGAGAGAGACAGCGTAAGCAGAGGAGGGTCAGAGAGAGAGGGAGTCACAGACTGAAACAGGCTCCAGGCTCTGAGCTGGCAGTCAGCATAGAGCCCGACGCGGGGCTCGAACCCACGAACCGCGAGATCATGACCTAAGTGAAAGTCGGACGCTTAACCAACTAAGCCACCCAGGCGCCCCAATACAAGCTTATTCTAAGACAGGATGAGAATTACAGGACCAAGTACAAAAATACAAAAATAATAGTTAACATTTACTGAACAGCCACTACTGTTCTAGTGCTTAACCTATATTAAGTCATCCAACCCTTTTCATAGCAATTATTATCCTCATTTACAATGAGAAAACTGAGCCACAAAGAGAAAAAATGATTTGTCCAAAATCATGGAACTAGCTATGGAGAAAGTAAGATTTAAATCAAATCAGTCTCTGGCTCTCCTGTCCCCAAGATCATAACCATTAAACCTACACTATCCAATACAGTAGCCACTCGGTGACATGTGGCTATTGTGAATTTGAAATGTGACTAATCTAAATTAAGATTTTCTTTAAGTGTAAAATACACATAAGATTTAGAAGCCTTAGTGCATGCACATACACACACAAAGAAAATAAAATCTCATTAATAATTAATTTTATACTGACTGTATCTTCAAATATTTTGGATATAGTCATTTAAATAAAATATATTATTAAAATTAATTCCACCTGTTTCTTTTTACTTTTCTAATGTGGTACCTGGAAACTTTTAAATTATGTATGTGGTTTGCACTATAGTTCTCCTTGACAGATGCTACCCTTCATTAATATGCTTTAAAATAAACAATCGATTCTTTCTAAAGAAAAGTTGCATTATTTCTGCAAAGGATAAAAGATTATGCATCATGACAGTAGATGTAAGGGATCAAAGCAAAGCTCTTTTCACTGTCAAATAAAAACAACTGGTCTACTATCTAAATAGTAAAAATTAAAAGATTTTAAACAACTATCAGCACCCTTTCTTTAATACCTACTCAGAAATGCCTATTTAGAAACTTAAGTTTTTTAGAAACTTTTAATCAAAAATTGCAGGAAAAAAATCAATTCTTTATTGATGAATTGGGTGAAAGGTTTTTGCAATTCACACAATTTTGGAGTGTAATCCACAAATTACTTATTGATTACAAAGGAGAAAATGTGCCTTCATAATGGACAGAAATCTAGTGGTCATCACCTTAACTAAGTGATCAAATTCAGTATTAGCAGTAATGACACAACCTGACATGATAATGTGTCCTGATGGGATGCTGTAAGCAGCACTATTATATTGTTTTATTAATATTATTTTAGAAAGAGAGAGTGTGTCAGTGGGGCAGGGAGAGAGAAATTAAGAATCTCAAGAAGACTCCACACTCAGTGATGAGCCCAATGTAGGGCTGGATCCCATAACCCTGGGATCATGACCTGAGCTGAAATCAAGAGTTGGACACTCAATGGACTCTTTTAGGCCAAAGAGATCATTTTTCCTTAAATTAGAACTCTTCTGGGTTATTTAATTAATTCCATCTGTCTGAATTTCCTTGTGTTCTAATGCCTAAGAGTACATGGTACACGTTGCATAGTTTCTGGTATTTTTATAATTGCTTAAATCATCAATACCCTAATGCAGTGTTTTCCTCTCAATGTTTTAATATTGTGAAAGTATTTATAAATAAGGGTATTTTCCTATATATCAGTACAATTAATCACATCTAAGAAAATTAAAATTCATTAATATTTTTAATATACTGAAAATTTTAATTTACCCAATTATTCCCTACATGTTTTTGGAAGCCCAAGACTGAACAAAACTTCACTTATTGTATTGTTTTTGTTTCCTTAATCTCTTTTCTTTTTTTTTTTAAGCTTATTTATTTTGAGAGAGAGAGAGAGAGAGAGAGTGTGTGTGTGTATGTGTGTGTGCACGCGCGCGCATGTGCAAGAGGGGAGGGACAGAGACACACACAGAGGGAGAGAGGGAGACAGAGAGAGAGACAGAGAGAGAGAGAATCCCAAATGGGCTCCACAATGACACAGGGCTTAAACTCATGAACCGTAAGATCATGATCTGAGCTGAACTCAAGAGCTGGATGCTTAACCAACTGAGCCACCTCTTTCATGTCTTTTCATTTAGAACAATCCTTTTGCCTTTGTTTTTCATGACACTGACTTCTTTTTGAAGAGACCAGGACAGCTGTCTTGTAGAATGTCTTCAATTCTAGATTTGTGGAATTATTTCCTCACACTTAGATTTAGTTTAAATACTAATGTCTTTGGCCTGAAAGATACAGTGGTCATTTGTTTGGTTCTTTAGTATTTCCACTGATCCTTTAAACTACCTGATATCATTTCAATAAATTCCTTTTTTGCTTAAGTTCATTACAACTGTGATGCTTACAAAAAGTACTTAATTGAAACTCTGGGTACAAAAGATTTTTTTTTTAATGTTTTATTTATTTCTAGGAGAGAGAGAGAGAGAGACAGAGTGAGCAGGGGAGGGTCAGAGAGAGAGCGAGTCACAGACTGAAACAGGCTCCAGGCTCTGAGCTGGCAGTCAGCACAGAGCCCGACGCAGGGCTCGAACCCACGAACCGCGAGATCACGACCTAAGCGAAAGTCGGACACTTAACCGACTAAGCCACCCAGGCACCCCAAGATTTTTAAATAAATATAATATCACATTTTCATATAATTGGTTAGAAATTGATAAAGTGACAGCACTTTAAGAAAAGTGTTCTAAATATTTTGCCAATTTCAGATAATCTACTATAAATGTATATTTTAGCTATTTGAGAAGAAATTTTTCTGATTTTAGGATCTAGGCCTTGACCTTTATTATTATTTAATAATTTAATGTATTACTATTCAAAATAATTTGTTACTGGGGCACCTGGGTGGCTTAGTCGGTTAAGAGTCCGACTTTCGCTTAAGTCATGATCTCACGGTTCGTGGGTTCGAGCCCCGCGTCGGGCTCTGTGCTGACTGCCAGCTCAGAGCCTGGAGCCTGTTTCAGTCTGTGACTCCTTCTCTCTCTGACCCTCCCCTGCTCACACTGTCTCTCTCTCTCTCCTAGAAATAAATAAAACATTAAAAAAAAAATAATTTGTTACTTTATTTTTCTATTTTTGAAGTTAAACATCACTTCTCACTACTCTTTCTAAAGTATATCTCTAATAGCCTTTCATTACTTCAGCTCTGTTCAAGGAAACTAGATAAAATAAAACTAAGATTAGGTATAGTAAAAGATTCTTAACAATAACCTAATTAACACAGCTCACTATATCTAAAAAGGTGCAATAAATTCTTAGAGAGCAAAGTTTCAAGAGCTGAAGTCAGTAACAATAACATCAAAGGTTTATGGACTTCAAGGACTTGTTAAAATAATAATTTATACACTGATTTCCCCCCCAAAATTATTAAAAATCTACTATGTATAAGAACAAAAAATTTCTTGCTTATGATTTCTTACTTCACCCTAGTCCACTCCTATCCCCATAATACAAGCATGATGAGAGCAGGAACCTTGCCTGGTATCTATAGTGAGTACTCAATAAACATTTGTTGAATGAATGAAAGATACTAAGCACCTTAATTACAACAGTAAGACACTAGTACCTACTCTGAGAGTGCTGACATTGGAGACGCACGGTGATATAATCACAGCTCACACAAACACAATCATAACAATGTGGTGGGAGCCATTACAGGGTCTGTATAAGGTGCAGAGAGCGAAGCACACCAGGCCCAGAGAGTCAGGGAGGACACTCACGCAAAATGTGATTTTTAATTTTTTTTTTTAATCTTAGAGAAAGAGACTGAAAGCGGGGGAGAAGAGCAGAGAGAAAATCTCAAGCAGGCTCTACACTCCATGTGGAGCCTGATGCTGGGCTTGATCCTACAACCCTGGGATCACGACCTGAGCTGAAATCAAGAGCTAAACCACCAACTGACTAAGCCACCCAGGTGCCCCCAACATGAAACCTAAGGGATAAGCAAGAGCCAGCTAGTAAAGAACAGAATGTATCATCAATGGAACAGCAGGTGCAAAAGCCTAGAAAACAAGGTGTTGCCTCTAGAAGAGGTAAAAATACTCAAATTCAGAAGTGGGTAGGCAAGGACCAAACTGTAAGGATTTTTATATGCTAAGAAGTTAGTAAGCAGACAAAGTCTTTAAGATGAAAAGTGAAGATCACATTTACTTCTTATTGAAAGGATGGTGCTTGCTGCCAAATAGAGACAAGGCTGGTGAGAAGGAAACCAGTTAGGAAGCCACTGTGGTTATCTCCATTGAAGACTGATAAAGTCCTATTTACAAAAGTATCAAGAGTGAATAAGAAACGGAAAGATCTGAGGAATTCTTAGGGTCAAATCAATGAGCCTTAGAGAATGATGAAATGTGGAAGTGAGGGTAGGTAAATGTAGAATAAGGGCGATGGAGAGTCAAAGATGACTTACAAGTTTCTGGATTGGACAATGGAGGTGCCAGTCACTGAGGAAGAGGACACAGTGGAGAAGATCATGGTGTCTGCTGTAGATGTGGGAGTTTAATGTGTTTATGGGACATGGATGTGGAAGACAAACTTGGAACTCAGCAGAGATTCATGTTGAATTCATGAATTCCACTCATGAGATACATGTTGAACCTGAAGGTGCAAGAGAAAATGAGATATAGTAAGAAATGTAAAATACAAAGCCAAGGGCCACATTCTGCAAAACACCAACATTTAAAAGAAAGGCAGAAAAAAAGTCTGCAAAAGTCACATAAGCCAGAAGACAAGAAACAAGGCATCCCATAAGACAAACAAATATTTCAAGGAGGATGAACTGCTGAGAGTACAATACAAATGGACACTCATTCACTGGATATGCAGTGACATACATCATATTCTCTAATGACCTAGGCAAGAACAAATTTAGTGGTGTCATGAAAACAAATGCTAGATTACAATAAACTCAGGAACAAGATGGAAAATGAATAGAGCTTATAAAATGTGCAACAGCACTTCTCAAATTTTAGTTTGTATACCAATCACATTGTCAAATCCTTAAAATTCAGATTCCAGTTCAGTAATTCTAGGGTGGAGCCTGAAATTCTACATTTCTAACAAATGTGCAAGTGATGTGGATTCTGCCAATCCACAAGCAACGCTTTTGAGAAGGATATAGAGACCATTTTCAAAAAGTCTGGCAATAAAAGGCAGAAGAGAAATAGATTGGCAAATAAAGAAAACCTGAGCTTGGTGTTCTTTTATAGTCTCTGTAATGGAAGAGAGGCTAGAGTATGTTGAAAGATGGAAAGAACCAGTATAGAGGGTGAAATTGAACATTCAGGCCAAAAGATCAGGATCCAGGGTTCTGACCATAATAGAGTAACAGGAAACAGACTTAACATCCTGCCCTAGACAACTAGGAAACTGGACAAAAATTGATGAAACAAGGCTTTTCAGATACTGGACAACCTAAAATAGAGGACTGTGGTGCCTGAGAGAGAGAGGAAACAAGATGAGCCCTAAAATCACCCCAATTGTAACCTGTAAATACCCCATCTTTCCAGTCCTCAGCATGAGAAGGGGAAAGCAAAGAGACCTCTGAAATCTCACAGTAAAGACAGAAAGAGATCTGAGTTGGGGAGGCCTAGGTTACTACAATTTGCAGAATACAAAAGAGGAGACACCTGCAAAGAGAGAGAGATGTACATGGACTCTGAAGTTTGGCAGAAGAGTCCCCTCGAATCTGTGGATGGCTACTAATGTACAGATGAGGGGACTGAAACTGTACAAGTGTATCTCCTAATTACAATGAAATTAAACTAGCAATCAGTAACAGATAGCTCTAAAATATTCAGAAATTAAGCAACATACTTCTTTATTTAAAAAAAATTTATTTGAGGGTAGGAGGGGCAGAGGGAAAAGGGGAGGGAAAGAGAGAGAGAGAGAGAGAGAGAGAGAGAGAGAGAGAATTCTAAGCAGGCCCCATGCTGTCAGCACAGAGCCTGATGCGGCGCTTGATCTCACCAACCATAAGATCATGACCTGAGCCAAAATCAAGAGTCAGAAGCTCAACCAACTGAACCACCCAGGTGCCCCTAAGCAACATATTTCTAAATAACTCGTAGATCAAAGAAGAAATCATATGAGAAATTACAAACTTTTTTCAACTTTATGAAAATGAAAATACAGCATGTCAAATCTGTGCAATGTAACTAAAGTAAGGCTTTGAGGGAAATTTCAAGTGTTAAATGTCTGTATTGAAAAAACATGTCGGACAGTTATTCCGGATCAGAGAAAGGACACTTCTTTTGTTGTAACAAGAAGGAAAGACAAGGATATGAGTAAGCCTGGTGTTGGTTCCAGACATCACACTTCACTGCTCGTACAGTCGCTGACATAGGAGGTGAGTAGGACTGTTGCTGGTGTGGGCAGGCTGTGCTGTGAAGAAGGGCCAGAGGTCTGCAGGTGATGGCAAACATCTGAAAGGGCTGCAGTGAGAATAGAAGGGAGCATCAAAACGGGAGAACAGGATTACTGGGCCACAATGAGAGAACAGTTAGGTTGGTAACTGTGTTTAAAGAAGTGCAAGTATGGGAACATGGTTTTGCAGATTATAAAGGGAAAAGAATGTAGACATTTAAAACTGAAGCTTCCTAAGTAGATGAGTAGCAAGTGACAATGAAGTAAGAGGTTTGAAGATATCAGCAAGTGGTGGTCAATGGAACCTAAGACAGACAGGGAAGGAAATACACAGGAATGAACTGAAGTGGGTAAAACTGATGCCGGTGCAACGTGAGAAGTCTAGGAATCCAGGAGACTGGTGAGGCTGTGATGCCATTTTAATCATATCTCAGCAATCTCGAGGGATGATGGGCCTAGGGTACAATTCTGGAAGCTAGCACTTGAAGTGGCATGAAAGAGAAGCCACTGGAGATGAAGGTGAAGAGCCGGAAATGACAGCAGAAAGTCAACCAAACAGACATATTTTCCACAACAGTGACAGATTTGCAATGGAGACTACAAAACAAGACCTAAAGTTTTCAATGAATGAAAGTGAACGTGTTAAGCACAAAGATGACAGAGAACAAGCAAAACAGATAAAATTTAGTGGCTCACATCTTGAAAGAACAGAAATTTTTTTGAGTAATTATTTCACACTTTTGAAAGCTTTTTTTCCATTATTCTTCAGTAATCAGCTATGTTTTAGAGAGCTGATATTGCTCTAAATATTGCAAATAGAGTACTTTTTTTATATGGAAAACAAGCATTACAGATTTTATGCGACTATACCACCATGTTTACAAACTGTTACCAAATTCAGCTAAAAAAAAAAATTCTGAGTAAAGATGCATTAATTCTTGAACACAGAAAACAAATTATACATGAATAATTTATTGAAAGCTTTTGCTGTCAGCAGCTTTACTAACAGAAGTAATACTTATGAAATCCCACAGGACAATCTAACACTTTAAATATATGCAAAAGAGAAGAACCTAAGACTAAGAACCCTTAATAATGAACCTTAAAATATCAAAGCTATTGTTTGCAAAGAAAGCTGTGCATGCACAAGCTCTCGCTGCAAAATAAACATGTTTCAGAAAGATCATGTCATCGTTTCTCAAGGTCTGCAGACCAGGTTCTAGAATTCTTCTATTCAGCTGTGTATTTAATGATGGAAATAAACTGAACTCAAAAGCTTTTAAAGCCTGATTAGCCTAAAGCTAATTCAAGCCTACATTACTAAGCTGTCATATTAAGTCATGAATTCATATTTCATTCACTGAGTTCTTAATCTCTTGATAACATATTTCCGATAGGAAATAATCCTATGGGGTGGGTGGGGGGGAGAAACAGACACTTAAATATCCAAGAAAGATATTAACAGTATCAGAAAGATAAGACACAAACCCCAGAATACTCACAATGAGGCCACATATATATATCAAGCAGGCAGTTGTAAATACATTTGTGGGAGTAAATAAGACTTTTCCATGCTATTGTAACTGCCTACTATTTTCACACAGATGTAGAATTAGTTACTAAAATGAAATGCAAATGATCCTTAATCACTTTAAAGATACTCAACCTCACTCATAATAAGAGAAATGCAAATTAAAACTACACTGAGATACAAATTTCTTACCTATTGGCAGAAATCCAAATGTTTTAACAACACACTCTGTAGGCAAAGTACAGGGAGACAGGCTAATGGGAATGCAAAACCTCCTATCCACTATAGAGGAAAGTTTGCAACATCTAGCACTATTATAATTGTATTTACCCTTTGACTCAGTAATCCCGTGTCTGTGAATTAATCCCAAAGATACAGTGGCCAAATATGAAAATAGCTACAAGCAAGACTATTCACTGTAACACTACTTGTGGTGACAGCCTGGAAACAATCTTGATGTCCAACAACAAGAAACACAGACACAATGAGGTACTATGCAGTTGTAAAGAGGACAATAGAATAACTTTATCTTCTACCATGGAGTGATCTCTATAATAAATGAAGTGAAAAAGCAAGGTTGGAGAAACCTCACTTATCTAAGAAAGGTATCCTATATTAATAGATATACACACACACATACTTTTTAACCCATACAAGGAGAGGAAATATGGTTAACAGAGATAGAAATTGAAGCTAGATGTCTCTGAACAGAACTTGTTCATAGATTTGACTTCAGGATCATGCAAATATTTTACATATTTAAAATACAAAACTAATCTTAAAAATTCCTAAGCACTGAAAGCAGAAGTGAAACAAACTAAAATCTCTAGTTGTCATTATAACCACCCAGATAGGAACTAGTGTAAGAGAATTTAAGAACACAACCACCACGCTATACTTAGTGGAATACACCCCAAGGACCAAAAGAATGGCAAAATTTTTTAACGTTTTAATAGCCACTTTGTTGCAATTACTATTGGTACGGTTACTCTGAGACTGGTATGTGAACATGTGTGTTTAGAATAAAGCAAAGGAGTTGTTTCATTAACATCACAGAGAACAGGATTCTCAGTATGGAAGAAACACAATAAAATCAATGAGGTGATCTGTCAGAATGACTAAAATCATCACAAGGTTGGTGAGAATGTAGAGAAAAAGAAACACTTAATGCACTGTTGGTGGGAATGCAAACTGCTGTAGCCACTCTGGAAAAACAGTAAAGAGGTTCCTCCAGAAAGTTAAAAAAAGAAATACCCTACGATCCAGCAATGGCACTACTGGGAATACCAAGGAATACAAAAACACTGATTCAAAGGGATACATGTACCCCTATGTTTATAGCGGCATTATTTACAATAGCCAAGATATGGAAGCAGCCCAAGTGTGTATTGATAGAAGAATGGATAAAGAAGTGGTGTGTGTGTGTATGTATGGAATATTATTCAGCTATTAAAAAAACAATGAAATCTTGCCATTTACAATGACATGGATGGAGCTAGAAAGTGAAATAAATCAGTCAGAGAAAGACAAATACCATATGATTTCACTCATATGTGGAACTTAAGAAGAAAAACAAATGAGCAAAGGGAAAAACAATGGGGTGGGGGTGACAAACCAAGTAACAGACTCTTAACTATAGAGAGAACACACTGATGGTAATGGGGGCGGCGGGGGGGGAATGGGTTAAGTAGGTGATGGAGTTAAGGAGTGCACAGGTTGTGATGAGCTTCGGTGTTGTATGGGAATGTTCAATCACTAGATTGTACAGCTGAAAATATTACACTGCATGATAACTGGAATTTAAATAAAAACTTTTTAAAAAAGCCAATATAAGCGTAAAAAAATTAACCATCTTAAGGCACAATTTACACACTATAAAATTAATGTGCTCATTTTCAATGTACAGTCAGATGAGTTTAGAAAACCACATGTGTCATATATGCAGCCCCAACAAAGACAGACAACATCCCCTTTACCCCAAATTTCCTTACCTCCCCAGGCAACTCACCAGCTTCCCCTAGGCCACCACTGTCTGCTACTTTTTCCTGTTTAGAACTTTGGCAATGGGAATGCACAGTCCCTTGTGTCTGACCTCTTTCATTTGGCATAATGTTTAGAAATTTATCAGTATTGTTCTTTTTTAAGAATGTAGTAATGCCATTTGGCAAAAGCAACAACATGGATGGAGTTAGAGAATATGCTAAGTGAAATCAATCAGTCAAGGGAGAAAAAGGGGGAGGGAGAAAGAAAGAGAGAAAGACACACACCAAGATACAGACTGTTAACTGTAGAGAACTGGTGGCTTCCAGAGGGGAGAGGACTGGGGGGTGGATTAAATAGATGCTGGGGATTAAGGAATACGCTTGTCATGATGAACACCTGGTGACGTACAGAAGTGTTGAATCACTATAAAAAAAAAATCAGTGAGGTAAAGTAAAAACCACCTATCCCTTAGTTCTAAGCTTAAGAACCAGTATGAATTTGTATTTTACTTTTCTAAAAATTATGTATTTCCTAGCTCACTTGACTATAAAGGCCTAGAAACAATGATGAAGCCAATAGCAATGAGTACCCTCCACACTGAGATTTTGGCTCTAAACTCCATTTTCCACACAAAAGAACCTTTAAAAAACTGACTAATTCCAGGTCTACAATTGGAACACAGGATGAATCTGCAAAATCTTGTCAGATCAGAAAACAAAAGGCTATCAAATGATGACTAGAGTCAACACAATAGAATCAAGAGGTTTTTATTGGTCAAATATGGCACTTAAATGCAACAATGATAATAATGAAATAAATTGAAACATTCAAGTATGCTGAATTCTATTTCTTTATAATGTCCTAAAAAACCAAAACCAAAACAATCAAAAAACCCCCACAACTCATCACCTTTAGAGAATGTTCCACAACCAAATCATTATTTGGAAAAGTGGCATTGTTTTCACTTTTAGTGAAAGAACTAAGCATTTTTCCTAATCAAACTGTTTCTTATGGAAGTTTGTAGTCATACAAGTATTCCACCTAACAATAAGGGAGTGATACAATATCACCATTCTGCAACCCCTAATGAACTGACAGCTCTAGGCAATAAACATCAATGACCCAGGAGTTAGCAAACTTTCTCTTAAAAGGACCAGATAGTAAATATGTTAGCCTTTGCAGGCTACATACAGTTTCTGTCCCATATTCTCCTTTGTTTTTAACTGTCCATTTTTTTACAATACTCTAAAAATATAAAAACAGTAGCTCATGGGATGTACGAAAACAGGCCACAGACCAGATACGACCACATAGGCCACAGTCTGCTAAACACTGGTGACTAAGGACAACAGGGAAACAGACCCAATCACACATTATATGCTTTTTGATGGAAGTATATGCCACCACCACCTGTGTGGTGGTCCCACAAAACAAAAACAAAAACAAACCTGATCAAGCCTCTAAATCCAACTAAGAGAAAATAAAAATAAAAAAGAATATAGTAAGAGACACCATGGGGATACAATCAACGACATAGCAACTAAGAAGAAATTCTTTAGGACAAATGACCCAGGTTCTTCAACAAATTTTAAGGTATTTAAGTGAGGTGGAGGGGATAATTATAGTTTAAAAGAAATGTAAAACATATACCAAGCTATTGTGTAGCTCTCAATTCAGATTCAAACAAATACAAACCTTAAAAAAGCAATTACTGTATACAAATGTACACAGGAGCATTATTCGTAATAGCCAAAAGATGGAAACATGGAAACACCTCGTCCATTCAATAATAAACAGATAAATAAAATGTGATAGATCAATGGTTGGAATATTATTCAGCCTTGAAAAGGAATGAAGTACTGATACAAGCTACAACATGGATGAACCCTGAAAGTGTTAAGTAAAAGAACCCAAGTGCCAAAGACTGAATACTGCATGATTTCATGTATATGAAATGTCTGGACTCGGTAAATCCAGAGACAGAAAGTGCTCTGCAGGGCAGCAGTAGAGGGAGAAACACAGAAAATGGGAAGTGGCTGGTAATGGGGTACAGGGTTTCTTTCTCAAGTGATGAAAATGTTCTAACACTGACTGTGGTATACCTACTCAATTCTGTGAATATACTAAAAACTGAATTGTACATCTTATATAGGTGAATTGCATATACATATATATGTACAAAAACAATACACATATAATAATATGTATTATTAATATATAACATTATATGTATTTTATATATATCATGTGTGTACACACATATATATCAAAAAGGTTGTTATTAAAAAAATAATTGTAATGGGTGGCTGAGTCGGTTGAGCTCAATTTTGGCTGAGGTCATAATCCTTCCATCATGGGATCATGCACCGCACTGGGCTCTGCACTCAGTGTGGAGCCTGCTTAAGATTCTCTCTCACTCCCTCTGCCTGTCTCCCCTGCTCATGCTCTCTCTGTCTCTAAAAATACTACTACTAATAATAATAATGATAATAGTTATGAAAAGAATCAGGGCTCCATGGAAAAATGGCTAATTCTAGGACTGAGCAAGAAATAGAAGAGTCTGGGGTATCTTGTGGTACCAGAAAGTAAGGAAATGCTTAAACAAAACAAAACAAAAACAAAATATAAAATAAAATGAGCTATGCCAAAGGGACAAACGAGCCAAATAAAAGCTTCCAATGGCCAAAGCAAGGAACAATTTGAGCAACAAAACAGTATTATATTATAACCCAGAGAATAAAATAATGATTGAATACATTAAAAAAAAGAGAAATATCCCATGTGGAAGAATTCCAAATAATTTACATAAACACTCCACTTAAAGTGTAGGCTGTGCACAGTGACTTCCTTCCAAAAGGGGAGAGGGCATGCTAACTTTACAGCGGAGCTTAGCAAACATTAACTATCTCAGCCAAGTAATCAAGGCCAACATCAACAGTGATAAATTAGCTATACAGATATAAAGCTGGAAAAATGGCTAAGCAATTATGGTATATTGCTATTATACAATCACTAAAAAACTGAAAGGAGGCAGTAAGAGTAGTGGATAAGAGCATGAGCTGAAGAGTCAGGCTGCCTGAGTTCAAACCCCATTTCTGTCATTTTTCTAACTACGGTTAACTCTGGTCTTGGCAAATTATCTAGTCTCAGTTTATGCAAAATGTGGTTGGGATGCATAAATCATATAATACATGTAAACCATTTAACATAGTACCTGGCACATAGTAAGTATTCAAAAATGCTAACTACTATATTGTAGCAAAATTATAGAGTGTAATCTTAAAAATATATACATATATGAAATCGTAACTGTGCTTGGATTATAACAATGTAAGAATTATGTATATACAGATAAAAGGAACAGGAGGTAATCTGAAAACTTTGTTGACTTGTAATGGTAGAATGATAGGAATAACTTTTTAAATTTCCATTAGTACATTTTTAAAAATGTAAGTTATTACCTATACAGTACAGAGTACAATAAAGTTAAATTTTTTATATTGATAACAGTTAATAATGTTTCCTAGTTAAAAATTATAGCATCTGCCGGCAATCAACAGTTCCATTTTGTTGTTGCTTTTATGAAAAAAACAAATCAACAAATGCTTATTCATGGGGTTGACACCTCTCTCCAGTGGTTATCATATTAACAAATTAGTGTGAATTCTTCCACACCTTTTCAACAGATCCTCTCTCAATGTTTCAAACACACACACACACACACACACACACACACACACACACACAGTTTAGGGGTTTTACTTTAAAAAAAAAACAAAAGGGAGGGGTGCTTGGGTGGCTCAGGGGTTGAGCATCTGACTTCGGCTCCGGTCACGATCTCACAGTTCGTGGGTTTGAGCCCCACATCGGGCTCTGTGCTGACAGCAAGCCCAGAGCCTGGAGCCTGCTTCAGATTCTGTATCTCCCTCTCTCTCTGACCCTCCCCTGCTCACGTTGTCTCTCTCTCTCTCTCTCTCTCAGAAATAAAACATTACAAAAAATTTAAAAAAAAACAAAAGGGATAGTATATGCTGTACTGCAACTCATTTCTCTCACTTAATGTATCTTGACTACAGTTCCACCTCAGTGCATATAGTTCATTCTTTTCACAGATGCACAGTGATCCATGCTACTGGTGTATACATATGATAAACATAGAAGTTCTTATCCAAAGCAGAACACTACTGAGAGTGAAAGAAAGTGCTCTTAACAATTATGTCAGTAGCACAGGTATAAATCAGACCCATCCCAGCTGGGACATATGGTCACACTACATAAGAGAGCTACATCTACTGGTTAACGTTTAAGTCATCTCCAATATTTTGCTACTATAAACAATGCTTCAATGAGCATCTTTGTACCTATAACTCTTTGCACATGTAAGAGATAAATATCCAGAAGCAAAATTACTGAGTCAAAAATAATGCACACCTTAAATTCTGATAAATACTACCATTTACAAAAAGGCTGTGCCAATATTCCCTTTAATAGTACATAAGATAGATTTCTCCCCCTTTCCTTTGCCAAAAGTGGATAGCTTTTAAATGTTTACCAAGTTAATGGGCAAAAAAATGATATTAAATCGCTTTACTTTGCACTTCCCTCAATATGGGTAAAGTCAAATATCTTTTTACCACATTTGTTATTTTCCACGCTCTGCATATTTTTATTTGACTGCTTACTAAAGTCTTTATTCTATTTTCTAAAAGTACTTCAAAAGTCAAATATCTTATAATTAAAAATTGTTTTAGTTTAGGACAGAAAAGAACCTTAAACACACCCTCATGATCGTGAAGTAGAGGTCTAAAAAGTGAAGTGACTAGTCCACTAACTTGTTTTCTATCACATTTCTTTTTTTTTTTTTTTAATGTTTTATTTATTTCTAGGAGAGAGAGAGACAGCGTGAGCAGGGGAGGGTCAGAGAGAGAGGGAGTCACAGACTGAAACAGGCTCCAGGCTCTGAGCTGGCAGTCAGCACAGAGCCCGACACGGGGCTCGAACCCACGAACCGCGAGATCAGGACCTAAGCGAAAGTCGGACGCTTAACCGACTAAGCCACCCAGGTGCCCCTTCTATCACATTTCAAAACATTTTCATTTATATGCAAAACAACCTGTCCTGCCTATCAGACACTTTTTCTCTAAGACATCAAAAACAGTTAGGATAATACTTTATCAGGTTATTTACAAATTATTGAGAAAATTAATTTTAATCTGTACTCCTACTCCTATACATATAATTATGCTCAGTCTTAAGAAGGCAAAATTTCCTACTTCTGAAAAGAGGGTGAGGGGACAAAAGAAATTATTTTTAATCATATAGAAAATCTAGTGTCTACTCATAATCAAGAAGCAAAGACAACAAAAGCAAAACAACTAGGACTGTCTCCAACTAAAAAGCTTCTGGCAAAGAAAACAATCAACAAAATGAAAAGGCAACCTACCAAATAGAAAATACTTGGAAATCATATATATATGGTAAGGGGTTAATACCCAAAATAGACAAAGAATTCATACAACTCAACAGCAAATAATACTAATAATAATGGACAGAGGATCTGAATAGACATTTTTCCAAAGAAAACCTAAAGATTGCCAACAGGTACATGAAAAGGTGCTCAACATCACTAATTATCAAACCACAATAAGATTATCATCTCATACCTGTAAGAATGGCTATAATCAAAAAGACAAGAAATAGCAAGTGTTGGAGAGAGGATGTAGAGAAAAGAACCTTAGTGCATTTTTGGTGGGAATGCAAATTGGTAACAGCCACTATTGAAAATGGTACATAGGTTCCTCAAAAATTTTTAAGTAGACTACCATTGATCCAGCAATTCCACTTCTGGGTATTTGTCCAAAGGAAATATAAGCTCAATTTGAAAGAGATATCATTTGTTAGCAACACATGGAAACAACCTAGAGGTCCATCAATGGATGAATGAATAAAGAGAACGTGGTGTATATATATACAAAGGGATAGTATCCAGCCATAAAAAAGAAGGAAATACTGTCATTTGGACAATATAGATGAATCTTGAGGGCATTATGCTAAGTGAAGTAAGTCAGACGAAGAAAGACAAGTACTGCATGATCTCACTTATATGTGGAGTCTAAAAAAAAAGAATGCTGAACTCATAGATACAGAAAATAGACTGACTAGGGAGAGTGTGGCCATGAGTAGGTAAAATGGACAGATGTGGTCAAAAGGTACAAACTTCCAGTTATAAGATAAATAAGTCCTGGGGATGTAATGTATGTCATATTGACTATACTAAATACTATAGTGTATACTTGTACAAGAGAGAAGAGAAGATCTTAAAAGTTCTCATCACAAGAAAAGGAACTATAACTATATGCTGATGGATATTCACTTATTCGGGTAATCACTATTCAAAATACATATATATACACACACAGACATATATATACATATATATGTATCAAACCATTACATTGTACGTCTAAAACATGTTATATATCAATTAAATCTCAATAAAAATGGAAAGCATAGCAAGATAAATGGTCTGAAAATATCAGACACTGTTGATTTATTAACCAATTACCTTTTATCTGTATTTATTTTCTCAAACCATTCACTCATTGTCCAGACTCCAAATACTAACTGTGACAATTGGTGCACAAATCTGATTCTCTTCCCTCACGTCACCTCAAGCTCAATGAATTAAAACCTAACATCTCTCTCTCCTTATTCTGTCCAAATCTCCTTAGGCATCACTGTTTTTCCACTCCTCTGGAAGTCTCAAAACTTATCTTCTACCTCACCACTCTCAGACCCAATTAATTTCCCAAATTAACAGGTGTGCTTTCTTGTGAACATGCCCATCCTCGCCATTCCTAGAGCCTCTCCATTAATCCTAGTCTTTGCCTTATGCTGAGACCATTGCCTCTTAACTCATCATTGTCTCTCTCTAGTCTCACATTTCCCAAAGTACATATCCCCAAAACTTTTCACTTTTTGCTTTGATCCTTTTCTATTAAGATAACCCTGCCTCAGAGAAAACACAATTCCTTTTATATAAATTGCACTTGTCTTCTTCATACTTCAAATTTTCTTTATTTTCACCCTATCTCTTTATTTTGTGTCACAAACATCAGGTTAAACTATTTAAAATAGAAAAAATTAGGAAAAACTGGTCTATATCAGCAATTTCATATGGTTCAACCATAAAGAGGTGCAACTCCTTTGATCTCTCCATTTCTCTCCTTGGTCTCATTTTTTCTTCCTACATTTTCATCTGGACCCTATTTTATCATTTCAAACAACTCCTGATCTCTTGCTCTTCAACCTCTTCCTTTTTACTGTGTCTTTGCCTTGATCTACAAAAATCTCCCATTTATCAAATGAAAAAAAAATGTTTTCTTTAATGTTTTCCTTATTCTTGCTAACACTTTGAGATACTCTCCTCTCACTCCTTCCCTTCACTGTCAGACTTCCTGAAACAGCCTGCACTCCTCCCTCCACCTTCCTTACTTCCCATTCTGTAACAATAAAATGGCTTATCCACTCATCCGCTCTACTAAAACTTTTTTCTGGAGCTATCAGCAATCACCATTTTACCAAAAATCAAAAGCCTTTAACTTCTAAAGTCTTCAGGTGTTTCACGTTGACCACCTGCCCCTACCTCACTGCACCCTTCTCTGTCACAGTGCACTTTCAAAACTCTCCTTTATCTCCACCTCCCTGACACCTTCTCCTACCATTTTCTAAATGAAAATATTTCACAGGTATCAATCCTTAGTTTCTTCTTTTCTTTTTATATATTCTTTTCTCCTGGTAATTTGTGCACATTTTCTGGTCTCAACTATCAGTATCATTTCTGGGAGGATGCTATAGTACCCTACCAAATTCATCTCACTGTAAACCAATCTCCCATCCATTTTGAAATGTTCCTAGCTCTCCTAAAACCTGCCTCCCTGTGGAAAATCCTGGTCATTTCTCTACATCCTGATAAGCAAAGAACAGAAAGTGACTTCAGCACTCTCCTTTCTGTTGATAACTTCCAAAATAGTATTCCAAATCTGTACAAAATTCCTTCTCCTTTGAGGCTTGTGTCAGTTATTAATTTATTACCTCTAAGTTTTAAAACCACCCCTAATGGCCTGAAACTGGGCTCTTTAAACTATATGCTTCCTTGGTCAGTTGACTTGTTATGAGGCTCAGAACAAGAGGCTCAAGACTTATGAGGCTCAGCCAACACAAGGATGCCAAAGGGATGTACCTATCTCCATATATCTTAGTGTTATTCCTGTTGGAATCAACTGCCATGGACCTGAACAACAATTCTTATTAAAACTTTCCCTGCTCACGGGGCGCCTGGGTGGCTCATTCGGTTAAGCATCCAACTTTGGCTCAGGTCATGATCTCACGGTTGGTGGGTTCAAGCCCCGTGTTGGGCTCTGTGCTGACAGCTCAGAGCCTGGAGCCTATTTCAGATTCTATATCTCTCCCTCTCTCTGACCCTCCCCTGCTCATGCTCTCTCTCAGAAATAAATAAAAAAATTTTTTTAAAAATTTCCCTGTTCAAATTACTGGTATGGTTTCTGCATTGCTTTATGCATTGTATCCTAACTGATATGGGATTTATGCCCTTTAGCTATAACACTCTTACTGCCTTCTCGTTGCTTATTTCCCTTCCATCTTTCCCTGAATTGTTATTCTAACTTCATGATCAAAGCTTCAAATAATATTGAGACAACTGTGACCTCACATGAACATAAAACTATGTTCTAAGATGAAATTCTTTCCATAATTGCTGGTAAATCACAAGTCTTGTGACCTTTATGTGTTGGTTTTTCAGTTTTTGTCTTTAGTTCAGGGGCAGTCAGTCCTCTTTGCATTGCTTTTATTTAAAAGACTTTTGGACAGCTTCATCCATCTTCACTATGATGGCAAAAGTATGATGGCCCCATTCAAGCCTTCTGTAAGTGTCAACTGTTACAATGCTAGGTAATTTTATTACTGTTACAAGTCAGAGCTCAACTTCTATCTTTTCCATGGCACTTGTACAGATCATCATAGCCATAAATGCTCTCTCTCCCCCCTCCGAGTAACTCTAAAAATCACTGCCATCAATGGTGGTTATGTGTTGGCACTTCTTCAGCTCAACAAGTACTTATCACTTTTATAATGCAATAGGTCATTGGCAAAAAATACAAGACCATCTCTGTCCTCAAGTTTACAACCCTTTTGAAAAATAGGTCTTACACTTAAGTTTGGAGCAAAAGGCATTTTTGATTACAAACAGAATTCCATACAAATTGACCTAAGACAAAAACATTTTAAAGTTACAGAGGTCATCTCAAAGTATCACATTTCTGTTCCAATTCGATGTGAAACCCAACTGCACTGCCTAACCTGAGAGTTAGCTCATGGGATGAAATGTAGTTCTAGGAATGATAGTAAAAAATAAACTGATGAAATTAATCACTACTGTATTTAGCCAAATATATCTAAAAATCATTTAGGCATGTGATCAACAGAAAGACTATTAGTGGGATATTTTACATTTTTTATACTGTCTTTGAAATTCAGTGTATATTTTATACTCACAGCAAATCACAAATTGAACTAGATACATTTCAAGTGTTCAAAAGCTATAGGCAGACAGTGACTACTATACCAAACAGCACAGCTTCAGGAATTCTTAAAATATTCAGTAGTTTTTAAATACAAAATGTATACTGTATCACATTCAAATGTGTCACCGTAAAAAAAAAAAAAAAAAACATACCACACTGGAAATGGCAAATGTACTGCTTTGTGCATCCAGACCCAGAATAAAGCTTCTCTGTAACTGGACTTACAACTGAACACTTTATAAAGTTGTCACTGATTTTAAAAAAAAGTTGTTACTATAATACTAGGATTTTGATCAAGTTTTTTATGTTTACTTATTTATTTTGAGAGAAAATGCATGTACAAGTGGGGGAGAGGAGCAGAGGGTGAAAATCCCAAGCAGCCTCCTCACGGCCAGCTCAGAGTCCAACACAGGGCTCTCTGTTCCACAAACCATGAGATTGTGACTTGAACCAAAATCAAGAACCGGACACTTAACCCACCTGAGCCACCCAGGTGCCCCAAATTAATTGAAGCCTACATGACAACTCACATAAAATATGTAAGTAAGAACAACTGTAAAAATACACCTAGCTTGATTAAATTCCATGCAAGACTTGGGCACATCTATTCTCTGTGTAGGTTCATGTAAATTATACAGGAATGAGTGAATGCCTAACATATCACACTGATTTTAAGTTCTTCTGGGTACTTAATAACTAATTTTAGTAAAGTAAATGAGTAGTGTTTGGGCATTTTAAGTATCCCCTTACCATTATCCATAAATACCTACCACATTTCACTGTAAGTCCATGTTTAAATGTTCAGTCTTCCCCACTAGATTTCATGCTCCATAAAGGCAAGGAGTGTGTTTGTCTTATTCAATGATCATCCCAGAGCCCAGAATAATATCCAGAACATAGTATGCGTAAAATAAATTTATTGAATGTTCCATAATTTTAGGTTATACAGACTGTAGTATTTCCTTCCTTACTGTCCTGAAATATTCTTTGTACTTGGATCCTTCTGTCATTTTACAAATGTTAGCCAAATGCCTGTCACAAATTAAGCAGGGTTTAAGTTCATTTTTCGAGTCTAGAATTGTTTCTATACATACCAAGTCTGGTATGGAAATAAAATCTCTGCTCTTTGCACTGCCTCAAAGACCTGAAAACACAGCCTACAGTGTGAGAGAAGAAGTAATAATTGCTGTCCTGTTACTTTGTTGATGGGAAATAAGTGGAACTGAATATACTTTGCGATGGCAAATTTTAAAATGCTGGTATACAAATACAAAACCAGATTTTTTCAAAACCGCTACTAAAAACCATGGTTGACAAAGTGTTACCAGAAGTCCAAAAATGCTATTTTTCTTCAGCACACATAATTTCCTAAACACTAAACACTAATTTGAAAGTTCCTTGGCTCATTAAACTTGGTTCAAGGCTTTTGACAAGTTTATATTCTGGAAAGGCCCAATTTATTATAAATACAAGCCTAATATATAATTTATTATCCAAACCAGGACATTTCTGAGGGTGAGAGGGCGTGCTAAATATAATTATACCAGAAACAACAAGCAAACCAGGACCTATGGTAACTCTACGCATATGTGGCCTCACTGTAATACACCTAAAAACTGATTCCTGACTACTTCTACTTTGGGAGCCTCCCATACATTTTTATACCAAAGAAATCTATTTCACTAACCTATAAATCAAAATGTCTTTCTGACACAAATTATTTCCTATAAAAAAAGTTAACACACATATTTTCAAGGATGATTTCATTAAAATTATATTCTGCAAACTATATTCGATGATAAACAAAAATCAAGAGAGAATAAAATATAAGACTGAATCACAAGTCACACTGTTATTATGTAAAGAATAACCTCTTACCAGCATTTTTGCACATTCATAATTTAAAACCTTTCATTGCTATATCAAAACTACCTCTGTAAGTGTGTATAGTCATAAAATATAATCACATTCACTTGGGAAACTAAATTTCCAAAAAAAATTTTTAAATGTTTGTTTATTTTTGAGAGAGACAGACAGAACGCAAGTGGGGGAGGGGCAGAGAGAGCGAGAGACAGAATCCAAAACAGGCTCCAGGCTCTGAGCTGTCAGCACACAGCCCGATGCAGGGCTCAAACTCACAATCTGTGAGATCATGACCTGAGCTGAAGTCAGATGCTTAACCAACTGAGCCACTCAGGTGCCCCGGAAAACTAAATTTTTAAGAATATAGGCCACTCCTTAAAATTAGTTAAAATAAACCATGTATACACACAGAAACAGAAAAGATATTAAAATATTTTACACATATTTACACAAAAATACATAAAATATAAATACATACACACTTTTTAAAATATCTATTAGTGAGTAAAAATTTATACATCCTTTCTATAAAGCAATTTGGTAATGTGTATAAAGAATCTTAAATATGTCAAACCCTTTCTAGTTCCAGAAACATATCTTAAGTAAATCTACAGGAAAAAAAACTTAATAAAAGGCATTTATTATACTTAAATATTCAACATTACAACAATGTTTATCTAAAATTACGGCTTACAGTAAACTTAGGTAGCAATGCTGGATCCAGGCATTAAATGGTATTTTTAATATGATCCTCAATTTTGTTTTAAACACATATACATGCAATTTAAAAATACACAAGTGTATATGCAGAGGAGGAAAACTAGAAAAAAGAAAACCAAAATGTTAACCAAATCATCTAAATTGTGAGATACATAATTTTTTCTTTATTCATTTCTATAGTTATTAAGTTTTTTAACAAAATTTTCTGAGTTTTCTACAGTACAAATGTTACTACTCATGAAAGTTTTTGCATTTTATTTGAAAGAGAGAGAGAGAGAGAGCTCCAACAAGCATGTTCAAGCAGGAGAAGGGCAGAGGGAAAGAGAATCTCAAGCAGGCTCTACACCCAGCACAATGCCCAACACAGGGCTTGATCCCACAACCCTGGGACCATGACCTGAGCCAAAATCACAAGTTGGACGCTTAACCGACTGAGCCATACAGGAGCCCTAAAAGTTTTTACATTTTAGAAGACCCATTTGGCTTCAATACTGAATTCTACCAAACATTAAAAAAGAAGTAACATTCTGTGCAATCTCTTCCAGAAAACAGAAAGGAAGGAATATGTCACAACTAATTTTACGAGGCTGACATTACCCTGATATTAAAACCAGACAAATATAGTTCAAGGAAACTATAGACCAAAATTCATTATCAACACGGTTGGAATAATCTTCAACAAAATAATAGCAAATAAAATAAAATCCAGTAATATAAATAGATTACTAAGTCACGATCAAGTGGAGGTTTATTTTGGGAATGTTAGATTGGTCTGATATTCAGAATCAATTAATCTATCAGAATGAGAGACTTACAGAGGAAACTGCATGATCTTTCAACAGAGGTAGAAAAGCTTTAACAAATTCAACTCCCATTCATGCTAAAAACTCAGCAAACTAGGAATAGAAAGAAATTTAACTTGATAAAGGGCATCTAAAACAAACAAACAAACAAACAAACGCACCTTAAGTTAAAATCATACTTCATAGTGGGACTGAATTGCTTTCCCAATAAGATGAGGAACAAGGTAAGAACGTCTATACTCATCAGCACTGTTCAATACTGTACTGGAAATCCTAGCCAAAGTAATAAGGCAAGGAAAATTAATAAAAGGCATACAGATCAAAAAGAAAGAAATAAAATCATCACTATTGCAGAGAACATGATTGCCTACTTTGAAAACCACAACAAGTCTACAAAAAAGCTTTCAGAACAATTAAATGAGTTAATAAGCAAGGTCATAGGGCACAAGGTTAACATACAAAAAAATCAATAATATTTTCCCACAATGGCCATCAACAATGAAAGAAAAAAACATTTACAACTGCTCCAAAAACATGAAATACTTAAGTATCTGAGAACTACAAAATGCTGATGAAAAAAACCCAAAGGCTATCTAAATAAATGCAAAGACATTATATCCCTGGAATTAAGACACTGAAGAGTATGAATAGACAGGCTGGGGAATGTAATTGCAAGCCTTTAACAAAGAAAACTGTATACACAATATACAAAAAACTAAAAACTCAACCATCAGAAAACAACCTTTTTTTTTTTTATTGAGCAAAGATTTAACTAGACATCTCACCAATCCTGGCAAGCAAACACGGAAAAAGATGTTCAACAAATTTAGTCATTACAGAAATACACACTAAAACTACAATACACCACGATACTATTACTATTACAGTGGCAAGAAAGAAAAAAATAACAAACTGACAATACTAAATACAGGTGAGGTTGCCAAGCAACTAAGACTCTCACATTGCTAAAGGGAATACAAAAAGGTGCAGTCACTCTGGAAAACAGTCTGGCAGTTTCTTATAGAGGTAAATGCTTACCACAGGGCCCAAGAATCTCACTCTGGGATATTTACCATAAAGAATGAAAACACAGTGACAGAAAAACCTGTACATAAACATCTGTAACAGGCTTATTCACAATACTCACAAACTGAAGACAATGCAGTTGTCCTTCACCAGGTGAATGGATAAACTGCAGTGCCTCCATACAACAGAATATTAGTCAGCAATAAAAAGACTAAACTATGGATACAGGCAATAGCATGGATGAATCCCAAAGAGACTATGCTTAGTGAAAGAAGCCAGTCTCAAAAGACTACATGATTCTACTTGCACGACATTCTGAGAAAGGCAAAACTATAGGGATGGAGATCGGTGGGGGTTAGGAGTGGAGAGAAAGAGACTACAAAGGGCCAGCATGAGGGAAGTTTTTGGAAACTGTTCTGTATCATGATTATGGTTAAAGGAATCCATCATACACATGATAAAACTCATGCACACGCATGCGCGCGTGCACGCACACACACAGTTAACTTTAAATTATGTTAACTTAAAATTTTAACTGAACTAGAGATCTGTATGCCATACAACCCCCATTTTTGTCCCAAATTTACTCATCACTCGTGTTTCCTAAATAAGTTTTTCCTTCATAAGCTCCATGGATCAGCTAAGCACTCTTTATATTTGGTTCACAGTTCTATCCCCTAATGCCCGGAATATGGGAGATCCTCAATAAATATTTGTTATCTAATGTGAAATCTAAACCTATATTAAGAAAGAAGAAAACGTAGGAGACCTAGGGTCACTAACACAAAAAAACCCCAAAGAGTAAGGTGAAATTTCAAAAAAAAAAAAAAAAATCACTGGATATTGGGGCACCTGGGTGGCTCAGTCAGTTAAGCGTCTGACTTTGACTCAGGTCATGATCTCAAGCCCTGCATCAGGCTCTGTACTGACAGCTCAGAGCCTGGAGCCTGCTTTGGATTCTGTGACTCCCTCTTTCTCTGCCCCTCCCCTGCTCGTTCTCTGTCTCTCAAAAACTAAACAAACATTAAAAAATTAAAAATGAATAAATAAAAATAAAAAACCAATGGATTTAACCACATTAAAACTAAGGATCTCTGTTCAAAGAACACAATAGGCAACGTAAACAGATGACAGTGAAAAATGATTTGCAATGACTACACCCAACAGGAGTGGTATCCAGGATATACAAAGAACTGCAAATCAACAAGAAAGAACAAAGGCTGACACTAAAATGAATAGAGGATATAAATAGGAAAACCACAGAAGCAGACAACTGAATGGCTACAATCATTGTAAGTCTTATTTGTAATCAGAAAAATGCAAATTCAACAAATACTGAAAGAACTCTTTACACTCATGTCAAAATGGCAAAGTTTAGAAGGTAAGTCCTAACAAATACTGACAAGGATAGAGGAGATGGTGAGAGCATAAACTAATGCAAACATTCTAGAAAATAGGCTACATTTAGTGAAATTAAATTATACATATGCCATATGTTTTAACAATCCCAATCCCACTCCTGGATTTATATCTCAGAGAAATTTTGCAAAGCTCAGTAAGGATTCACATTTTAAAAACTTAGATCATGGTTGTATTTGTGGCAGTGGAAGCTACGGCAAAACTAGGAATGCACAACTAACAAAATGGATAAGTAAAATCCATACTGTGAAAACTATGACAGCAATAAGAGGCAACTAAGTAGATGCACATATGAAACATGGATAGATACATCCTGAAAGCACCATGTTGAACAGAAGGGGAAAAAGTAAAAAAATACAGTTTTTTACAGAACTTCACTCTTTTAATACTCCCAACAACGCTATTAAGCTAAGTAATATTGTTATTCTCGTTTTTATTATTTTTTCCAATGTTTGAGAGAGAGTGCGGGCATGCGAGCAGGGGAGGGGCAGAGAGTGAGGGAGAGAGAATCCCAAGGAGGCTCTGCACTTAACAACGCAGGGCTCAATTTCATGATCCATTGAGATCATGACCTGAGCTGAAATCAAGAGTCAGACATTTAGCTGAATAAACTACGTAGGTGCCCCATCCTCATTTTACAGATGAAGAAACTAAGACACAAAAATTGACCACCACATCCAATCATTCACCAGGTCCTGTCTATCCTACTTCAATTACATTCCAAACATGTCTGCCTCTCACCCCATCAATAAAACCCTCTGGTCCAGGCCAGAGCTACCATAATGGCTTTCTAACCAACTGTCCTCGCCTCAGTCTTACCCTGTGCAATTGATTCATCATTAATCTGATTTTAATACTTCTTGCTTACACACTTGAACAGCTTCTCATTACTCTTAGGATGAAGTCCAAAGTCCCAGACACACCTAGCAAGGCCCTGATTTACTATCTTTCTTGTTTTCTTTCACACCAAAATCCCTCTCTCACTACACTCCAGCCATCCTAATCTTCTTTCAACTCCTCATACTTGCCAACCTCCTTCCTGCTTCTGGGGGTTACATACCCACATTTGACCAGATCTCAGATCTGGTATCTGTCAGATCTCAGTTGAAATGTCACCTTCTTACAGAAGCTCTCCCTGACACACTAGCTTGACTTAAGTCTCTCTGTGATGTACACGGCTTTTACAGCACTTACCAATATTGTAATCAATTATTTCTATAACTACGTCCTTAATATCTGCCTCTAGCTAGATTATAAACTCCACAAGGACAAAATACATTCACTACCTTCTCCTCTACACCTAACAAAGTGCTCAGTATAGAATACTTATTTGTATTAATAACCCAATTGAGGGCCATAAAGTACTGTTAATCTTTTTATTTCCTAAAGAGAAAAAAATGCTTTAAAATGCCTGGTGATATTCTTTGAAAGGAATAAACAAAATGCTTTATTTCTCTTTCTAAAAAACTGCCTCTGTCTTGTAATCTTTGTTTTTCTTATAAGTCTATGACTATCCATATTAAAAGATTAAGAATAATTAACAACAATCTTCTCTTCTCAAAAGCTCATATCTCTTTTCAATTTAAGAAAGTACATTCTCAGAATGCTCAGTGTTTATTTCAACTCAGTAATAAACAAATTTTATGACGAGGAAGAGTCCTATACAATACGGTCGACACAAATACATTAGTCAAAAATTCCCAATTCTATCACATTTAAGTAACATTTTCTCAATCAAAAAAAAAAAAAAAAAAACAACCTAGAGGAGGAAAGTATCATATATCTAAAGAGCCTAAGTAGACTCTAAATCTAAATCTATCTAAACATGATGGTCACAAAGGCCAAGAATCCATTATTAAACTCATCAAATATTCAGTTCTTGCTATAATTTCACCACCAGGTGGCAGATCCTTACAACTTTCTAGAAATGTTATCAGTCCTGAGAAGTTAGTCCAATTAGAAAAAAATTTAGAAAAAGTGAAATAATTTTAAAATATTTGAACCTGATTGTTTTTCAGAGCATTACACACCTACTTAACTATAAATCTCTCCAGGCCACACAGAGCAACAATTATCTTTAAATAAAAGAACACTAAAATACAGTTTTAATTTTTTTAAAGACAATTTTTAAAACGTGGTTATCCAGTTCAGTTATTCAAAATCCTCAGAAGTGCTAAGAGTGAGTTCTGCATGCAAAAGTTGAAAAAGCAAGAGATAAAAGGAGTGTGGAAAAAGGCATGATGAGAAAAGAACACCAGACAACGAGAAAACCTCTCAAACCCAGAGGCTGTCAAAACCCAAGTTAACGGCAACCCCAAAGAACCAGTGACATTTTGTGTTTCCAGCAAAATATTCTTCTCATCAATAAAGACTTTAATCTCAAGTCAACCAGTTAATTAAGAAATTGATTTTTCAAAATTTTCAAAAAAATTATCCTAAAATTCTAAAAAGCTGTTATTAAATTTTAGGACAAAACAGATGTTCTTGGGGTGACTCTTCAGTAATTTTAAGTGCTCTCAGAAACCTTACTGCAAATGCATCCTTTCAATCTAAGGAGACACCCTTATCGCCTCACTGCCCTGCGTGTGGCAGCCCCCCTCTACCACTCCTGTCCCCACTGCGCCTGCCCCCTCCCGGCCTGTGTGCAGGAGTCAGTGACCTTGACACTCAGAAAGAGACCCCTGACCACTACAATCACCAGGCAAGAGCTCAGCATCTTCACTACTATTTCCTTCCTTTTCTTTATCCTTCAAATCTACCTCAGCCCACAAATGGAAGTTAACACCCAACCTGCCACATGAACCAGGGCTGAACTGAGCTTTGCAGTGTTTGAATAACATTTTGGGGGCCCTTCTTAAGGAATAGGAATAGGGGAAGAAACTCAATTTGCAGACTTCGGAGAATTATATAAATGCTGAACACGTTGCTAGAGCCTCTCCCAGGCTCCAGAGGGGCCTCTGTAAGTGAGGGGATCCAGACTCATCAACTTAAGGGTAAATCCTCCCAGTCACGGACACATGCTGAGGAAAAAATAAGCCTTTAAACCTGGGCTGTTAAATAGAACAAAACAAATGATTCGCCAATTCCAGTTAGTAAAAGGAAAAACACTGCCTAGAGAGTTACAGTGGCCAGTTACTCTAGAACAAAGTGGCTAAAACTGAAGACAGAGCCAAACTGTCTAATGACATGAGAGAAAAGCATAGGAAAGAAAACTGTTATATCCAAGCGGGGGTAATGTATACTCACCCACTTCCTGTATACTCTTAAAACGCACACCACCATCAGGCTCCCCCAGGAGCACTGTTCCCCACTGGTTTCTTACTCATACAACCCAGCTTCAGAAAGCTCTCACTTCTCTTCCCTGACAGAAACACTCAAATAGAGGAAAAACAAAACAAAACAATTCTCAAACAACTGAGCTTTGGGAAATTTTTCTTTCGATTATGCATTATATGTTCCATCATTCTACAGTCCAAAGTCCCTAACACTATTAGAAAAAACTTGCCAAACCGCTCAGTCCTTCCTCTAATACAAACTGTTTTGATATACACACAGGTCTCAGCAGCTTATCTGAATGAACAAGAACACAAGTTCCCATTTCCTAATAACTTCCTGAATATTTTATTATCGTTTCCTCCCAGGAAATTTGTTCACTCCATGTAGCTCCAACACTAACAGTTCATTTTTGAAGGGAAATTATTCAAGTACACCAGAAGCTCATATAAAAGATTACCTCCACTATTAGGTTATAGTTTGACAACATATCTGAGTAAAAAAGATAGGAGTTGAAAATACATGTGGATTTTATTAATACATAGAAAACAAAGCAAAGGGACACAATTATTTAAACTCAGAATATATTTTCACATGCCAATTAAAAATAAGCAAAAAATTAATAAAATGGTATAATCATCAAAATGACTGAACACTACACTTGAGATCTACATATCTTCATTTCAACTATATCTACACTTCAACTACACCTGAATTTAAAAAAAATTAAATTAGGGGCACCTGGGCGGCTCAGTCGGTTAAGTGTCCAACTTTGGCTCAGGTCATGATCTCATGGTTCATGGGTTCGAGTGCCACATCGGGCTCTGTGCTGACAGCCAGCTCAGTGCCTGGAGCCTGCTTCAGATTCCGTATCTCCCTCTCTCTCTGATCCTCGCCTGCTCACGCACTCTCTCTCTCCCTCTGTCACGCGCGCTCTTTCTCTCTCTCTCAGAAATAAAAACATTAAAAAAATTTTTTAATTAAATTAAAAAGAAAGTCCAAGAGTAAGATTAGGTAATTTTTCCCACTAATGAGAAAAATTATTGGTACTCTTTTCTAACTCTGGTTTCAGGGGAAAATATTGACAGAAATGGCCTTGTATGTTTTAACTCCAGGATATTTTTTAATACATCATTGTATTCCTAGAGTCACAATTATGAGCTGACTGCACAGCATAACAACATATAATACATGGCAAGCTTTGTTCACAGTAAAACCTTGGCTTTTTGGAGCAAAGGATTTGGGGCATTAAATAACTAGTAACAAGACTCTAAATCAAAATCTATTTGGCATTCTCTTTGTCATATACACTTCAAAACAATTTAAGGATAGCTTCTTATGCCAATCAAAACCATAAAGAGACATCACCTTACATCTATCAGAACGGTGAGGCTACTGTCTTATCAGAAACAAGTACTGGCGAAGATGTGAAGAAAAAGAAACTCATGTGCACTGTTGGTGGGAGTATAAATTGATGCTGCCACTGTATGAAAACAGTATAGAGGTTCCTTAAAAAGGGAAATACCTTACAATCCAGTAATCCCACTACTAGGTATTTACCCAAAGAAAATGAAAACACTAATTCAGAAAGATAGACACTATGTTTACTGCAGCATTATTTACAATAGCCAAGATATGGGGGGCACCTGGGTGGCTCAGTCAGTTGAGTATGTGACTTTGGTTCAGGTCATGACCTTGTGGTTCTTGAGTTCAAGCCTCACATCAGGCTCATTGCTATCAGCCTATCAGTGCAGAGCCTACTTCAGATCCAACGCCCCCCCCCACACCTGTACTCTCCACAAAAATAAAAAATTAAATATTAAAAAAAAATAGCCAAGACATGGAAGCAACCCAAGTGTCCATCAATAGATGAATGAATAAAGCAGACGTCATTTATATATTATATATATATAGTACACACACACACACACACACACACACACACACACAAATGGAATATTACTCAGTCATAAAAAAGAATGAGATCTTGCCGTACACAACAACATGGTAAGATATAAAGAATATACATAAAGCTAAACGAAACAGGTCAGAAAAAAACAAATACCGAATGATTTCACTTATATGTGGAATTTAAGAAAAACAAACAAACAAAAAGCACAAACAGATCCATAAACACAGAGAACAAATTGGTGGTTGCCAGAGGGGATAAGGGTAAAAGAATGGGCAAAATGGGTAAAGGGGAGTGGGAGATACAGACTTCCAGTTACCGAATGAGTAAGTCATGGGGATAAAAGATACAGCACTGTGAATACAGTCAATGGTAGTGTAACAGAGTTATATGGTGACAGATGGTAGTTACACTTGTGGCGAGCATAGCATAATGTATAGAGTTGTCTAAGCACTATGTTGTACACTAAATCTAAAGTAACATTGTGTGTCCACTATAATGAAAAATAAAAATAAAATACAAAGAGCTGCTTTCCCTTCTTACTGGAACAAGGGAAGCGTGTATGGCTGAACAGAGGGGAGATGGGAATGAGTGCACATTAGAAAGGAAAAGAGCCAGCAATCCAGAAGGGAAAACCACACTGTTTAGGATACTGCAGTATAGCCAGCTGGTTAATAGCCTGGCTTGGGTTCAAACTCCTGCTTGTCTCTTACTAGGTATATAACCCGAGCTTAAATGTAGTGCTTTCAACATGAGAAAACTGAGGCATAGAAAAGTTAACCAGCTTGCCTCAGGTCCCCAAAACCTTGCAAATACCCAACAGTGCTAGCTGAGGAGGCATGAGGAAAAGACTTGCAGAAAGAATCCAAGAAAACAGCCAACTCTATCTTAACACAGCAGAAAAACAGGGCATTTACTACATCTGTATAACCAACCACTGCCCATGCCACATCCTACATCACAATGTCTGTAAAACCATTTAGGACCCTTTTACTGTACTGGACTTCTACTTGGCAAAAGGGAGGAAGCACTGCCACAATCTAACAGAGGCCTCTGTGGAGTGAGAAGAGGGGGATGAGCCCATCCCAATCACTTACACTGCTGCTCTGCAATCATCCTTGAAGACACCAACATGAAAAACTGTAAGATTTCAACTGATAAAATCTATAGGACAGTGGATTTTTAATGCAGCAACACAAATGAATACAGTATTATCACATAAATCACTCTAACATATCAATCTTTTTCCCTCTCCTGTAGAATTCTCTAGCTTATTTGAACAGAGAACACTTTTTCTTCATGATAAAATGAAAACTCGTTAGGCTAGTGGAACAATGGTCCACAAACCACTAACTTTTTCTGAACAGCCTAGACTTAACCCACCCCTCCAGTTCATAATATATCCAAGTGTCAAATCAAGCACCAAAACTTTCCATCCCTATCCTGTACCACTTCACATTAATACACTGAGTCTCAAAGTAAGTTACTTTCTGTTGACCGTATCACCAATGCTATCCTACTCAGACATTTGCCCATTTTATTTCCTCTCTCCCTTCCCATCTCCATGGGTCCATATCCTCTACTTAGCCAGGGCCAACATCTTGCAACAACAGCCTGTGCTGCCAATGCAGAACCAGGTACTCAGCCTTCACGGTCCATCTCCAATTCTACCACCCCCACAAAGTTTACCCTGAGTTAATTAATGTGTCTGGAAGTAATTTCTCCATCTTTAAAACTCCCACTGGGGCACCTGGGTGGCTCCATCAGTTAAGCATCCAACTCCTGGATTCAGCTCAGGTCATGATCCCAGGGTTGTAAGACCGAGCCCCACATCAGGCTCCTCACTCAGGAAGCGCTTGGGATTCTCTCTCTCCCTCTCGCCCCTTTTCCCCAGCCCGTGCGCACTTGCTCACTCTCTCTAAAAATAAGTAAATAAATAAGAACTCCCAGAGCACTGCACCCTTTTCATGGCATACATCACTTTCTACACAGCATTATCATTTTCATACATGATACACCCTTTATCAGACTGAATACTCTTTTTTCTCCCAACTCCCAAAACCTCCTAGCACAATGCCTGGCACATGACAGCTACTCAATAAATGCATGCTGAGTGAATAAATGAGTCTGGGAGTCTACTTCCCATTGGAGAATCATAATTAGCTTTCATAAAACCCAGCTAAATAGACTGGACTTCTCCCTCAGAGAGCACAGATTATCTGAAGTTGCCAAGAGCTACATCTTAAATTAGAGAAAATCACTGTGCTATACAGCAGAACTTCATTCACACAAGCTGCCTTGTACTTACTTGTTTACGTGTTCTCTGTGAAACAGACCTTTATACTGCCAAAATTGAGGAGGGTGGAGAACATAACTAGTTTGTTTTTTAAAATGCAGCCAATTAAAATGTAGTTATGAGAGCCTGAAAATGTGGCTCAAAAAATGCTATGTTATTGTAAGATATCACCTATTCTACAGAATTTTCCTCTTAATAATCATACAAGATGTTTCTGAACTTTTTCTGATAATTCAGGTCTTTCCCAGATAGTATCTCCCCTCTTCAGGGAAAGACGGAACTAGGACCTAAGAAAACACAATCAACTTAGAAACCAAAACATGATCCTTCTAAACCCTAAGGAGAGAAGAAAGGAAAAGCCAAGGAGGGGACCAAAGCGTAGCAAAATAAAAGTGAGAGAAGTCAGGCAAAGAAAAAAATCAGTTATCCGAAGGAAGAGACTGCCTCAGGTTCTGAGGAGGTAGTGGGAAAGTGCTGAGGTCAGAAGTTAGAAACACATGATCAGACAGAAAGTACTTACCCTTCATGCTGTAGGAGATCCCAGGTCTTCTCCAACTGTCGTAGCTCTCTCAGAGCCCCCCACCATGTTTATTGTCAGTGCCTTGATTTATCTACTCAACCAATACTTACTGATAATAAGTTATGTGTCCAAGCGCTATTCTAGACACTGGGAAAACCGTAATCAGCATTCATTTGGAACAAAGATATACAGTATTGTTACCTAACTTCTTTATTCTTTAGGTGCTTTAACCCCCGATCTGACTGTAAACCTGAAGGCAGTGTCTCTCAAAGAGATTACAAATACCTTGAGAGCAGGGTAAGTAATATCTCCTAAGTGTCCTTATCTTCAGAGCTTCTTTTAGCTAGGTATGTCACAGGATCGATTCATACCTCCATGTTGCTGATAAAAAGGTAAATATTCATCATGGCTATTTGCAGGCAAAGTTACACCATCACAAACCAAAAGTGGCCAAAAGGGAGACCAGAACTGTACTTACATTCTTGGTTTTCCGTACTTCTGCTAAATTTACTAGAAGCAACATTTCACCATTTCCCTCCCCAGATTTCTACCCTCTCCCCTTCCACACTCAACTATCCCCCAAATTTGTGTCAATATGAGACATTTATTTTATACTTGGGGAATGTCTTGCTAAATTTAGCAAGAAAAGGAATTCAACAGAGAGAAAAATAAGGTAAAACTTACAAGAGGACATGCCATCAGGCCAGTTACAGTTCAACTAACGTGTGACCTAATCAAGTGATGCAACCTCTCTGGACCAGAGAGAAGGGAAGGGGTAAAGCAGATGATCTTAAAGGTCCCCTTCCAGTCAAAAAAAAAATTCTAGGATATGAGTTTCACAGTGCAAACACACAGATGGATAAAATAATTTTATGACAGGTCAGCACTACTCAACTTAATTGAATGGGCTTAATGAATTCTTTAGCTGCTGACAAGGCATCACATGGCACAAAAGAAGCCAGCAACTGGTTCCATCTCCTCATGGACAGCTTCCACTAAGAAACACCCTCCCGTCATCTCTTACCTAGTGGACAATAATCACCAGTATGTACTTCCAGACGTAGAGTTCTCCCAACTCAAATCTGTTCCCACTTCTAGAAAAGTAACTAAAAATGCCATGTCTTCCTGATGATGAATCATTAGCTGTTTTTTTTTTCCATTTTATGAAGTTGGCATATATAAAAGTGTACTACTCATTTGATACTTAATCATATCCTGTTCTGAGATATACTGGTTCTTACATTACATTAGACAAATTCCTTAAGGGCAAAGCTATGTCTTCAGCAACTCTGTACCTGCCACAACAGTATTCAGCAAATACAAGCACCAAAAACAAAACGCCACCACCACCAATCACCCCACACTGCACAGAAAGAAAGAAAGAAAGAAAGAAAGAAAAGAAAAGAAAAGAAAAACTCTAAGATAAATGGTTGCTTGACTTTCTACTTAACTTGGGATTCCTAGAAGGCTGGGACTCACTTCTCTGTTGGGTCTAAAGTATAATTAGCCATGGCATAGGTATGTAAATAACTGCTACTGAATCTAAGCCTCACTTTCCTCATCTATAAAAGCAGAAAGATAAATTAAATGATTCCTACTATGACACTGTTAATTCTGAAAGTCCTTCATTCAAAAATAAATATCTCTAGACAAATTATATGCCAAGTATTGTATTTCGTTCCTGAGGATTTGGAGATAAAACTCATGGCTACTACCTAGAGGGTCATGGTCTAGTGATCATAATTTGAATTCCTCTGCCTGCCCTCTGCACCTTGCCTGACCTTGGTTGTAGTCTGCCCAGGTCACCAGATGACAGCACTTCATTCGCTTGCAAAGCAAGGAAGGAAGCTGGGGGTGCCTGGGGCAATGGAGAAGACTGATAGAAAGGGGAGAGTCAACAAAGAGAGGGGTGTGAAAATGGACACAGAGAAAAGGGCTACCTACTCCTTGCCCATAATGGGCCATATGCCTATACTACTTCAAACAAAAGAAAATAATCCTATCTGCCTGGAACTGTTAATTGTCTTTATAATCTAAATAGCATGAGGGTTTCCTGAAAACTCATTTTATTACACTGAATATTTTGGTCATTTCTGGTAACTTCCAACAAACCACAGAAACAAACGCACAAGAAAAACTAACAAGCCAAAGAACACTTCATTTTAGCCATTAATTTATCTATATTCTGTTTTTCTTCTCACTGTCTTATTCATAGGTTTACAGTAACAAAATAGCCAAACGGAGGGCCAGGTTAGAAGAGTGAGAAGCAAAGGAATTACCTAATCTTGAGACAAATAAAATAGTTAATTAGCCTCTGAATAACTGGGAATTGGTTATAAAAGTCCCCACTTTTAGACACAACAGGTTTTTAGAGATGGATGTCTTAAGTGAATTGTCCTGAGGTGAAATTCTGACTGCATTTACAATGTATTTTAACTACGCCTGAGCTGTTACCTTTATCTGTTTAGACGAGGATTGAGGCCTCAAATGAGCAAAATCTGCTGTGTAAATCAGGTACTTAATTAAAGAGAAAAGTTTAGTAGGCTGCAGGGAGAAATTTGTTGAAATGGTGTATTAAACATTGTTATAGGAAGAGGCTTCTTTCACTTATTAATTCTATCATTGTCAGTCAAGAGTTAGTTACTATTTATGCATTTTTCATTTAAGATTTTAATTTAGGGTAAATATTTACTGAGAATCTACTATTGCCAAGATGCTCATGGACCACCTCCCCCAGCAGACAAAGAGGGGGAAAGCACAGAAAACAGTGCTATTCCCATAGAAGTTAAAATCTTGTTAACTCTTCCAGTATGATAAACTCTCATATATTTTAAAAAGTATATGAGGAGGGTTCCTCTCCGATCAACTAACTCCCCAACTCTCCTGGAAACTATTTCTTACACGTCAATCCTCTTCATGCCCAGAAGGCCGTACTTCCTTATTAAGAATATTCACCTATTCTCATGTTCCTTCCTTCCAGTTAAAGAGTGGCCTTATCGCTTCTCCTCTCCGATCTAATCCAAATCTTTCTATTTATGCTCAGAACAAATTCCATATTCCCCAGGAAACTTACACTATTGATTACTTCATCATTTTCCTTGTATGTTCAAACTACCCTCCTCAGTCTTCCACTGCCTTTTAAACATACTCAAGAATCTCACCCAATTAAACATATACCTCCTTCTTAGTAGACCTCTACCATTATATTCAAGTCATCCCTCTTCACAGCTAAATTTCTGAAACTTTTTACAGTCTTCATTTCCTCCGTTCCCACTTATCTCTCAACCTGTTTCCAAATTCCACTTAAAGCTGTTAGTAAGGCCACCAATAACTTTGTGGATAGATAAATGCAAAAGACATTTACCTCTTTACCAAAATCTGAGACTCCTTTCTTGACTTCTATGGTACAACCTCCCCCTGGTTTTCCTATTTCTCCACTCCTCTTGTTGTGTTACAGCCATCCTTCTCAACTCAACCACTCTCTAAGCAGATGACATATATCTACAGCCCATGTCTTCTATTTTCCAGATTGGAACCAACGGCCCCCTGGGTAACTCAAAGGCATATCAAATTAAGTCCACAATAAAACTTATGCTCTTTTTGTGCCCTAAAAACTTATTTCTTTCCCAAAATACTACCATCCATACCACTATATAAATCCTAAAGAACCTCAGGAACCATCCTGGACATGTTTCTTACCACAATATCACTAAATTCTGTTTTATTACCTAAATATCTTTCCACTCCATGAACTTTTCTCCACTTCCATTATCCTAATCCAAGTCATCGTCACAGACTTCCTAGACTAATGTAATGGCCTAAGTGTGAGGCAACAACATGATCACCACCCACATCCACACACACACAAACACACTTAGGTTTTTTTCTTGCATGTAGCATAATGGTTAGGTTATTTAATTACCTTTTACTTAAGTTTCAAATTCCTTAAAGTTAGGCAAAGCACAAATCACCTCTTCAACATACAATCAATCCTTCCCCATCTTATTCCCACTAGAGTCTGACCCTTACCAGGACAGGGTTTAAGTTTTAATCATCCTCATGGCCCCAATATAAAGCTTGGCAGGCAGCAGGTACTCCTAAAGCCTTACTGAGTGAACCAGTCTGAAATTCACTGTTTGGGAAAAAGATTATTTTTAAGTTTATATATATATATAAAACTTTCAGTTTAACTTTTCATTTATGTTCCTGCTACCAAAAGTTGAAGCAGTCAATAAAGCAAAAAACTTTTAAAAATATATTGTAATTTTAAATCTTCCAGATATTCTATTAATGGAATACAATTCAAGTTCTAATGATATTTTATAGTTGAAAAACTATTAAAAGTCATTAGATATAATATGATTATTTCCATGGAAAAACAACTAAGATAAAAGACTTCCTGAGAAATTAAATTCTCTCTCAATATTCCAAATGTTCATAGCTATAAAAAGACATTTCTTAAATACAAATGAATAAATAGCAACTACCCCATCATATGGATTATATTCTTCCTTGGAGAGGAAATTCATCTTAAAATACTATTCCTTTTAAAATCAGAAGGAATATTCTGAGTTTTCCTCAGTCAAATTTAGACTATGTCCCTAGCTTTGTGTAGAAGAAACCACTCAGATGCTCTTAAAATGCAGATTCCCAGGATCCTGAACCACAAATTTTGTCTCAGGAGATGTACAATGACGCTCTGAGAGTAGTGACTACACTTGAAGAATCACTCAGTCATGCTGCCACTGGCTGAGGGAACAGAGCCTGTGAAGATCTCAAACTAACCTTAAAAGATACCTAAACTATTGATGTTTGGGAGGGGAAAAACTCACTTCTATTTTCTTCTACCTCTTCCATGATTCATTTTCATTATGAAATTATCCTGTGTTATGGTACCCAATAAATGTTCACTAAACATTTCCTGAATTGAACTACTGAGTTGAACTGCCTTCATATAAGTCATATTGACAACTTCTAAAATTATACATTTGTTTAATGTAATTAAAGGTATTAATAGTTTACATCTCACAAAGCACTCCACTACTTCCAGATGTTCTAACACATGAAAAAATGTAAAAGCTATTGCATTAAAAACTGAAAACTTGGCAACAAGTGTACTTTGTCATATCAAGCTTATAACATTACATAAGTAATGTATTTAACCTAAGATGAACAACATATAAAGAAAATTAACTCCTATCAGAAGATTCACTTTAGTAGCTTTCCGTAAACTGTACCATTCTTGTTGGATGTAAAATGAAGACAGCCAACTCTCCTTACAGTGCATTTTATATCTGTAACAGAAATAACCTGATTCTTCTTGAAACAGCATAATGAAGCTAGCCATTTTCTTTTCCAACTCACCTTTTAGTCCCAGCTGCCTACTTTTCCTAATTCCTTCTTTATCCAATCTATCAAACCACTTCCAAAGCATGCTTTCCAGACTGGCAAACTCTACATATAAGGCTAAAGCAAATTCCTAATTCTTCTCTCCCTAAGTAAAAAGTTGCATAATGAATATATAATGCTTCTACTTTTCCCTGTTTCGTGTCCCACCCTACTAAATTCTGAACTGGATTCCTCATTAAAGAAAAAAAAAATCTATGCCATCCTCCTTTCATATGTGTGTAACACAGGAATAAATTCAATCATATAAAGAACATAAACCCTTACATCTGATAATATATGATCCCCTGGTAAGAGAATATCCTGAAATGTATCATATATATAAAAAATAAAAAATAAGTAACAAAACCAAAATTACAAATAAGATTTTAACTGGAACATTTTCCACATACATAAAAATTATTATCAACATCTTGGGGGGCGCTGGGTGACTCAGTTGGTTAAGTCCAACTTCAGCTCAGGTCATAATCTCATGGCTCATGAGTTCGTGTCCCGTGTCGGGCTCTGTGCTGACAGCGCAGAGCCTGGAGCCTGCTTCAGATTCTAGGTCTCCCTCTCTCTCTGACCTTCCCTTGCTCACGCACTCTCATTCTCTCTCTCTCAAAAATAAATAAACATTAAAATTGTTTTATTATCAATATCTTTATAAATATTCACTTATATTCAACAATGTAACTTAATGGGTTAAAAAAATCAAAATTTTAAATGAACATTGGTGCTTTCATTCTCCCAAAGAAGAGTCTTTTAGCCTCAGAGAAAGGTATCTCTGCGTCAAGAACAGATAATCTCTGCCCAGGTCTGTAATCCCAAACAAAGCCTGGCACAGCCTTGGGAACACAGTCAGCATTTATAAAAATTTAGAATAAAAAAATGCCCCATTCTACCAAAGAGTTCCTTTCATAGAAGAGTTCATTAGTCTTGGGGTATCTGGGTGGCTCAGTCGGTTAAGCATGTGACTCCTGATCTCAGTTCAGGTTATCATCTCATGGTACAGTATGGAGTCTGCTTGGAATTCTCTTTCCCTCTCTCTGCCCCTATCTGGCTCATGCTCTCTCTCAAAATAAATAAATAAACTTAAAAAAATTCTTTTAAAGAGTTAAGTCTCTTACAGTCCTTCAGTAATTGCATTATTATAATCTGTATGTACATAAAAGCAAAAAGAAAATAATAAAACTATTCTTGAGTCAGACACCAAACTAAGCCAAATGAAAAAAGACAAAACAACACACAGTGTAGATTATCAATTCAAGACTGAAAAACTAAGCTCATGAATTTAACCAATGTCCACCCAACACTCCATCCCCATATCCAGTTAAAGACCAAAGGAATAAATTAACAACAACAACACCTGGGGGGAGGGGGGGAGAATCCATAACCAACTGAAAATCACAGAAGAGTGCCAACCACAAATGGGCTAGGAAATGCTGAGTAAAACAGCTAACAAAGCATTCATGTTGCAGGTAATGTGCTAAGTTCAACAATGCAGCAAAAAGAGAAGAGGCACTACTGCTAACTCTACAACCAACTGCCAACATCAAATTGTAAATTTTACTTTGCCACTGACAACAAATGCTTCAGCAGTAAACCTCACCGTTTCCCAGCTATCTGACTATACTTTGCCCCTAATCTCTGCAACTCAGTAAACCAATGATCTAGCAATATAAAATTACTGCAGATCTAAAATTTTCCATTTTTTCATCTGGACCTAAAACATTAGAACAGGAATCCACACAAGTTCAAAAGAGACCACCAGTACCAGCAATCTGAGCATACACAGACACCATGCCATCATCACAATTACGCCCTCCCCCTCCCCATGGATATCTGAAAAGACCCAGAAGCTAAAGGGGGGATTTTTCTACTAACTAGAACGAAATTTTTTCCCTGGAAAATTTACTGAGAACAAATTTTAAAATATCATTAGAATTCCCAAATGCAGAAATCCCAACTGTAGAAATCCCCCCAAATTTAAGAAAATACTGTGTATATGAAGAGAGAACAATCTGAAATAAGGGAAGACTGCTTTCAGCCACAAAACAACCGAATCATTTTTCCAAAAAAAAAAAAAAAAAAAAAAACCAGGGGCAATAAACTGCAGATTGCACATGACAAAAAACTTGACAAGCTTGAATATTCCTCACAGAACACAAATAAGAGAAAAGATGAAAGGGGCATTGTGAGAGTTCAGTTCCCAGGAATGACAGATTAGGTGGTTTAGACCAAATCTTCCACCAGAACGACTGGGGGGGTTGGGGGGTAGGGGGACGGGGAACTAGACAAAATATAAAATATGTGTGTGTGAAGGCAATCAAAGTGATAAGGAATTAAGGGACCAATATCAGGAAAATGAGAAAATCCAAAGAGACAAATCTGGTATTTGAAGCTGTTTTTTGTCTGGAGGTATCTGGAGATTCTAAAGGCCACTACTGCTGAAGAGCCTGAAAAGATGAGCTTAGCTTCTGACAAACTCACACCCTGAGGGGACAAAAATGAGAGTGAGGGCCTGTCAAGGAAAAGAGTGAACCCATTAAGCTGTGGATTTGGACCTCAAAGGGCTACATCCAAGAAGTAAAGGTAAACCTAAAATATTTCAACTCATAGGGTTAAAGCTCAATTTTAAATCATCTCAAATCCAGCCTTAAATGGACTAAAGTGATCTGACATTGTCAGCGTCCCTAGTATAACCACATACCAAAGGAGAAGCAATGGCAAATCCTTTCTAGAAGAAGATAGCATCATTCAGACTATTTCTATAATTTTTCATACATAATTCCTGGCCCTCAATCACAAACAGGCACCTAAGAAGATAAAACAATCCCCAAATGATGAGAAATAGCAGACATAAAAGCAAACATTCATGGGAACACATATGACAAAATGGATTAATGGGATAAAGATACAAGATGGAGAATTTCAGCAGGAGCCTAGATACTATAGAAGAAAACAGAATGGAAATTCTATAACTGGAGAATACAATAAATATAATTTAGAAATCAATTAGAAAATAAAAGGAGTGCTGCCTCTGGCTAGAATGTAGAAAATCACAAGAGACTTTGCCCTTACCCTAATAACCAAAACAGGGTGGGTAAGCTACAAAAACCACAGTCATTCTGAACCCATCAGTGTGATGAGAATTCAAAGATGTAAGTCTTTGGGGAACTCTAATGGGGAAGAATATTTGAAGAAGTAATGGCCAAGAACTTTCCAAAACTGATTAAAGTGATCATCCCATAGATACAAGAAGCTCAACAAGCAGGATAAATACAAAGAAAATCACAACTAAGCACATCAGAAAAAGTAGACTTTAAGGTACATAGCATGACTTTTTTTTTATGGTCTCCTAAAACGTATTTTCGTAAGATATTAGTTATGTGCCAACTATACATTTAAACAAAATATGATCCTTCAAAACATTCTGCACAAAAAATTTACAGATCACATTTACTTAATTACAAAATGTCCAGTTCCTTAGGAAAATGTATTTAAAGAATTCCTACAACAAAAATTTCAAAACACCAAAGAACAGAAATATTAAACAAATTACTTTATGGCACAGGACATCGTAAACCTGTGAACACCACAGGCAGGTTTTGCTGTAGAAACAGGATGATGGAGGGATACCTAAGCAAAAACAGTTCCGGGAATGGGTATTCATAAATTTCTGGTTAACTGAAGCTTAATAATATTAAGAACCAGGGGTCTTTGAGCATCAATTTATAAAAATAAAACCTTCCCCAAATATTAGAAGTACATTTTTCTACCTTTACAACTCAGAAACATTCTGTTCATTTGTCAAATACATGACAACATCCAGTTAATTGCTTAAACTTAACAATATCCCCCTTGAGATGGTGACCCTGTTACGTTTCCTTATTCGTTTTTTCCCTAATAAACCCAGGGCCGGTGACAGGGAAGGGAATTGAAACACACTTAGATAAAAACTGGTCTTAGTGATACTTTATTCATGAATAATCCAACAAGTATTTATTGAAGGCCTGCCTACATTTCCAGGTCTCAAAAGAGCAAGACAGACACAAAGGCTGCCCCCAGAGAGCTCACCATCACAAACACCGCAGGCCAAGCTCTAGTTCTGAATAACTAGGAGCCTTCCTTTCATCTTTTAAGATTTGCACCCATACTGATTTCCACTATTGACTTATGAAGGGAATTCTGAAGTCTGTTGTTGACAAAGCCTACACTTCGCTCTCACTTTGTCTTTTGCTCCCTCTGACAATGTCAAACATTTTCATTTCCTCATCCGTTCCCCACAACATACCCTCTGCACTCCAGGTAGCTTTTTATGTGACACTTGCTACAGCCTTCTGATCCCTGTCACTGCTGTCTTTTGTTTCTTTCCTCCTCATTAGAAAAGTAGTAATTGGGGCTTCCCCGGGATGCCCTTCTTGACTTCTTATTCACTTGAATGACTAAACATTCCCTTAAATGTTGGGTCTTTAGTAAATATGATCACCAGCATTTCCAATTAGCATTTCCCAGGGCTCTCTTGTGAATTTTAGATCTTTTTAAATACTCTCTTCCTGAATGCTATTTAGAAATTTCATCCTCAATAAGACAAGAGCTTCTTGAGGGGTCCTGTTTTAAAGGCTGTATTTAAAGAGACTGATCAAGGATACATAACTCAGCAAAAGGCACTTCTCCTTCATTCTCAATTTTCACCAGTACTGGATTCTGCAAGATCACGGTTAAAACTATTTGGTGTGGGGGGCGCCTGGGTGGCTCAGTCGGTTAAGCGTCCGACTTCAGCTCAGGTCATGATCTCATGGTTCTGGGTTCGAGCCCCGCGTTGGGCTCTGTGCTGACAGCTGAGAGCCTGGAGCCTGTTTCAGATTCTGTGTCTCCCTCTCTCTGACCCTCCCCTGCTCAAGCTGTCTCTCTCTCTCTCTCTCTCTCTCAAAAATAAACAAAACATTTAAAAAAAAAACTATTTGGTGTGGGATATCAATTTTACATATAAGGGCTAGATCAAAGAAAATTCAATTTGGGGGATTTTGATATAATTTGAAAGTTAAAAAACATAAATGACAAAAAGTTAAGGTAGCTAGTATTGACGGATATGTCTGTATCCTTTATCATAAACAACATACAATTAAGAATTCAAATATTTTTAAGTCTTCAAGTCAGATGCTATCAAGCAAACTGCCATGTATGTGTCCACAATCCTTTAGACTTTTAACTCAAATAGGAGGATTCGGTAAACTTTAATTTTCTAAATGTTCTCAGAAAGAGTTATCAGAAGCATCCAGCACTTACAAAACACAGCTGGAGAACCTATTTACCCCAAATGAACTAAGCGTGTGTGTTGTGAGGCAGCAACGACAAACCATGACCTTCTGGGGAGAAGGCGGCCTCTGTGCACAGGAAGAGTGTGGAGAACAAGGAGGGAGAGTCACCCTTCATCATCGCATCAACTACTGGTGTTTTCAGAGTGTTTTAAATGCTTGATTTCACTTGCACAGCAATACTGATCTTTATTTGGAAAGGTAATCTTATGTTCCAAGTAGTGGATATTAACAGCTTCCAACACGAGCTCTAGGAGTAATTCGCAGTTCTGAACCATGCTTTAGGAAAACATTTCCCGCAGTCTATGCAGGATTGATTCCTATTCCATCATTGGTAATAATTCTACTTGTTGCTGCAGGAACTTTAAATTCTTCTGCTGCAAACTTTAAGACTACACTTTCAGGAACACTAAGTACTTTGTAAGACAGCAGCAGGGTCCGATGTCAGCGTGATCTTAAAGGAAACCTTCGACATGGTGGAACCAGTCTGGACAGAGACCTCCCGCCAATCCCGCCCAGTATCCCGCTTCCTCCGTGGTCCACAGCATGACTTTAATCAGACAGATAACGTTCCAAATCTGTATTCATCTAATAATACAGTTCTTAAGTGACACGCACAAAAAAAACAAGAAATAGAGTGTCACGGAGGAAAGATACAAAAGAACAAATGTCTCTGGAATTCCAGAAAAAAAAAAACGGAGTATAGGTAATAAAAGAATAAACTGTCGTACCCTAACAGAGACGTGTGCATTCGGAACAAAAAGACTCACTAAACAGAGAAGTCACATCGTACAGACATTTTAAGTTAAAAGAATTCAACCACATATGAGAGAAAATGTGAAATAATATACATAGCTGCCATTCAATATAAGCATGCAATCTGACATGAACTTATTCTCCAAGTTGAACTCTGCTCCAGGGTGCCTGAGTATGGGCATCTCATCACAGCACAGTTCTAGAGTTTAAAAAACAATGTTTTTGAACAATATAAATGTAAGTGTTCCTCTTTGTTCAGTACTTAACAAAGGCAATAATTTGTTCCAATACTAGACGGAAAAACTATGCCCTACGTACTGAGATATGAAGTATCAGCCTCCATACTTTTCCAAGGTATGAAAAGGAAATAAATAATATGGGGAATTTTTTAATAAATAAAGGGAAATATAATAATATGCAGTCTTCGCTTTACTTATAGACTTTAAATCTAATGTCTAACTAAAATGCAGCTCCACTGTACCCCGTTGAAAAAAAAAAACACAATTAATAAACTCCCACCTAGTCAGATCCTGGTGAAATTTCTAGATCTCAAAGTCCACACACTAAAAAAAAATCCCACAAATAGACAGATTAAGAAATTAAAGAGATCTAGTAGATATTAATACTATGTACAGCATTAAATATAGAGGGGAGGAAAAGAACTGCTCAGGGAGTTTTGAAAGAAAAAGACTATGACAGAATTTTGTATCAAGGTCAAGTTGTCATGCGCATGCAGAGGCAGATTTTAAAACTTAAGTGTGAACAAAACAGAACTAACTACCAAGTTATTACCACAATGTTATCTGATATTTCTTACCCACAAATTTTAATGACTGACAAATAAAACTAACCCTGAAGCTGCAAAATCTCAACTTAACTACAGCTACTCTGAAGAAAGTTCACTCTTCCACAGAGCTTCCACAAAATTTTTTAAAAACAAAGATTTCTTCAGAAAGTGGAAAAAATTAACTTCTCAGAACTTCATGACACACATTACCTCAAAGCTTATTTCTGTGACTTTGAATAAACTTCAGACAAATTGGTGATGCCTACAACACCTATCAGGAAATAAATGAAGTCTTAAAAAGCAGATATGTAATGAAAAGGTTAATTTTCAGGTGTTAAATTGCAATAAACATGGTCTCCAGCTTCTTTTTTAACATCACAATCTTTAAAAGATTATCTGGCCTATGACCTTCTCAGTAGATGAGAAATCACCTCTCCTCTTCATAACAAATGATAAACTTTAGAATAAAAAAAATGTGGAGTGCCCGGGTGGCTCAGTAGGTTAAGCATCCAACTTCAGCTCAGGTCATGATCTTGCAGTTCGTGGGTTGGAGCCCCGAGTTGGGCTCTGTGCTAACAACTCAGGGCCTGGAGCCTGCTAAGGATTCTGTCTCTTTCTCTCTCTCTCTCTCTCTCTCTCTCTCTCTCTCTGCCCCTCCCCCACTTATGCTGTCTCCCTCTCTCAAAAATAAACATTAAAAAATTTTTTTTTGAGAATAAAAAAATGAACCTTTCAAGAAATGGTTTACTAATCAAGAACATTTCAACTGATGTTGCGTTTCCTCTGCCTTGACTCCTGCTGCTCTTCACTTCATCCTCCTTGCCAAAAAACCTGCCCATCTAAAAATCCTTGAAAACCAAGTCAAGTCCTACTTCCTCTAAGATTTTAACCAAATACTCCAAACGAAACAAATCCTTGTCCTCCTCAATATATGCACCCTCATTTAACAATCTAATTATATTTACAGCCATCAAGTAAAAAATATAAAACAAATTATATAAGCACTATCTAATTTCCATGCATTTTTAGCTAGGATCTCCATCCAGTTTATAAAACAAAAACAACAATAACAATGGTTTACATTTAATGAGTGATCAAGATAAACTATGTTCTGTTCTGGTCTAAGCATGGACATGTATTTTACTCATTCATCTTTTACCTCAGTCAAGCAGGATAGTAAGTGAATATATACACATATATAGATACATATATATTTTTAAATTTAAAGTTGTTCAGAATGGTCTTTGTAAGCCTCCCCTCTCCTTGCCTAGCACTCTAGCACTATACCATGCATGTAGGGAAAAGAACCAATATTACTTTTGCACTATCCCACTGAGTCATACAGATGTTTGTGAGTAAGATATCCACAAGTGAAATGAACTTTATTATGTTACATACCTCTGACTCTAGGTCCTTTTCTTCTGTAGACAGGGTAGAATTTCCCTTCCTTTGGACACCCAACTATGCTCAAGTCTTTGCCCTGTTTTCTTCTTCCTTCTTCAGTGATATGATCTAGCCTCATGACTTGAAGCTCTATCCATATAATTCCTGAAGCTACATTTCTTTTTTTTAAGTTTATCTATTTTGAGAGAGGCAGAGAGAATGAACGAAGCCCAAGCAGGCTCCTCACTGTCAGCACGGAGCCCAATGTGGAGCTCAAACTCACAAACCATGAGACCATGACCTGAACTGAGGTTGGACATTTAACCGACTTGAGCCACCCCCAGTTACCCTGTGAACCTACATTTCTAGCCAGGGGTCTAGTCAGACTTCTCACCTGAGCCTAATTCTGTAATGCCTTTACAGAGACATTCTGTTGGCACCTCAGGCTCAAGGTGTCCAAAATGGAAATCATATCCTGTCCCTTGAACTTCTCTCTCCTGCTACATTCATAATCCATTTTCCACTTGAAACCACTTCAGTACCTTGAGCCAAACTAACATTCAAGTATTTGATTAACTGAACGTACTCACTCTGAACCAAAACTGCTCGTCCTGTCTTAAAAGAGGTATTGGATGGATCTGTTTTAATTCCTATTTTTCATTCAAATCAATGAATAAAATATTTAACTTATTTTCTTTCAAAATAGAACGGTTTGAGAGCTTACAAATCCGTATCAAGTGAACATGAGCAGTGGTCAGCAGAAGTCAGACAGATAAGCGACTGACTTGATTACTCAGTTCACTTCTTCATTAAGCTAACAACCGCAAGCAACCATGCGAGTTTCAACAATTATAAAATTTTAAATTGTTCCTATTCTTAATTATGTATTATTTAATTTATGTTTATAAGTGAACCTATGATTTAAGAATATAGGAATATGAGCAAAAAATCTGAATAGACAATTCTCAGAAACAAATCATTAATACAAATCTAAAAAAAGCTCAACTCTATTAACAATTTTAAGTTTATTCATTTATCTTGAGAGAGAAAGAGTGGGAGAGGCAGAGAGAAAGGGAGAGAGAGAATCCCAAGGAGGCTCTGTTCTGACAGCCCAGCACAGGACTCAATCCCAGGAACTCTGAGATCATGCCCTGAGTCAAAATCAAGAACTGGACGCTTAACCATGTAAGACACCCAGGCACCCCCATTAACCATTTTAAAATATAAAATTTACAGAGATAATACTTTTTTCAACTATCAAACTGGCAAGACTAAGATGTCTGAAAATTAGTATGTTGGCAAACATGTGGGGAAACAGGCATTCTCTCACTTGCTGCTGATAGGAGGTTAGTCAGTCTTTCAGAGAAAAATTTGGAAAACAAGTATCAAACATTTTAATACACATGCTTTTTTACCCTACAATTCCACAACTACAAACTTATTCTATAATACATTTGAACGTGGTCACAAAGACGTCTGTAGAAGTGAGTTCACTGAATATGTTCACAATAAAAAAAGGGGGAGCATCAAAATGAAACTGGTTAAATAAATTTAAAAATCTGTAAAATACCATATGGCTATGAAAACAGCTGTGATAAATTTTGTATGTACTCACATGGAAAGATGTCCTTAAAACAAGTTGGAAGACAGTGTGCACAGCACAACCCAAATTGTTAGTTTATATATGTGTTACTTATTATGTATGTATTATATACTTAAGATAATTGTACATATAAAACAGAAAGTCCATAGCTGTTAAGACTGATTATCCCTGGGGAGAAGGTTGAAGTGTATGATTTCACTTTTTATTTTAGATATTGTTAGAAGTTGTATAATGTTTTCCATTTTTTTCAAGTCAAACCAACAATTAACTTTATACCCAAAAATTAAAAACTCAAATCCAATACATATTTTAGCAACAAGGGTTAGAGATGCTGCTAGTAAAGATAAATTCCATGGCAGAGGGGTAGGGGCCAGCAGGGAAGGAACCCTGCCCTGACACCTTACCTCTCTTGCTGTCCCATTTCCTGTTCTCCCACCTCAGGAGTCAGCCTGGCCCACATTATTTTGAGATGAGAGGAGATCAGAAGTTTCTTTTTTCTTTTGTTTTCTTTGGCGGGGGAGGGGGGGTTTGAGGTGAGACTCCAGAGATTTCTAAGGGAAGATCTATCTCCCAGACAACAACTGTATCTATAGTATAAGGAGAAAAAAAAGAACAAGGGACAGGCAAAATCCACTAGCAGTGATGGAGTGGGTAAGAAACTTTCCTCAACATAGCTGGGACAATTCTTTCTGTTTAGGGGAGGTCTCTGTGTTATTTTAAATCTTATTTATAATCTTATTTTAAATCTTCCTCCTTACAAAGAACACAACTTGCTGTTAAGAGGCATTCCCAAGATAGCCTCTACCCACTTTTGATCAGCAATGGGCTTAGAAATCAGGTAGTACAATGTTAGAGCTGCATATGAATTAAAGGTAAATAGGCTCTAAACAAGGACCTTTGGGATTCTGAGAAACTTACCTACCTGGTTGCACAGACTTCGAAAATCATTTCCTTTACTCCCTAATCTTCAGTTATATTCTAGAGGTAAGGGTGCATACTGGTTGAATTCTATGTAGGTTAGGTGGGTTATTAAATAAGGGGTTATTGCCATAAGAAGTGTACCCACAATCCCCTGGATACATAAGGTAACATTACCTCAATTTAACACAATAACCCCACCTCAAACTTGGAACGCATTTAAGAATTAGCCAAAAAATCCTTAAATTTTACATAAATTTTAATGTTACATTAAAAGTTATGCTATGAATAAAAAGCTATCAGTAAAACATAATTTGTTATTCTGTCCCTAAACTTGTACATTATAATGCTATCACCTTAACTAAACCTTATATGTATAAATATAAGTGATTTTTTTTTTTATTCACCTACTCTACAGCTGAAAAACAAACATTCTGTATCCAATTTCCATGGAGTATCATGTTAAAAATTCACTCTGCTCAGGACTTATCACCAAGTTTTACTGGCTATTACTGACCAATAATAAATCCTGAAAACCAGTATAATCAATCTCAGGGTTCTTGAAGTCATGGAAGTGGCTGCATCCCCGGATGGCCTCATTATTAGTATTCTCATATATTCAAACATTCCAGCAGCCATATCACTTAGAGGAAATGAAAAATAACCCCCTCTGAGAATTCTGGTCCACTGACTTGGTAAAGCTAAGTTAGGACCACTCTGAAGCTACAGAACCAAAATTATGAGAAAAGCAGCACTACTACTTGATTTTAACAGTAATACAGTGATCAAAGAATTTGGTTTCCCACCTAAAGATGTAATGACACTTTCTCCCTGCAAACCAAGTCATCTATTATCTGAGTATGTCTTATCTCTGCTATTAGACCAAGGCTTCATAAGGAGAGAAACCACGTCCAATTTGCCTTAGTATGTCTACAGAGCATACATAATTAGCCATCAATAAAATGTTTGCAACTAGCGAAAATTACCAAAATTTTTAGTTTTGGCTACAGAAAAGCTGTCTGACTAGAAAATTTAAAAATTCTTGTTACAGGGGTGCATGAATGACTCAGTCAGTTAAGCATCTGACTCTTGGTTTCAGCTCAAGTCATGACCTTGTGGTTTTGTGGGTTTGAGCCCCACACTGGGCTCTGTGCTACTTGGGATTCTCTCTCTCTCTCCTTCCCTCCCTCCCTCCCTCCCTACCCATTTCCCACTCATGCTATCTCTGCTCTCAAAATAAACAACCTTTAAAAAATAAAAATTCTTGCTATAAAATAATTTTTAAAAGGTTATTTTCATGGTTCTTTTTTAAATTTTTTAGTGTTTATTTATTTTTGAAAGACAGAGACAGAGTACAAGTGGAGTAGGAGGGGAGAAAGAGAGGGAGACACAGAACGTGAAGCAGGCTCCAGGCTCTGAGCTGTAAGTGCAGAGCCGAATGTGGGGCTCGAATCCACGCACTGTGAGATCATGACCTGAGCTGAAGTCAGATGCTTAACAGGCTGTGCCGCCCAGGTGCCCCTTCATGTTTCCTTTTAAGAAGAAAAGCAAAAAAAAACCCATACAACTGATTTTCAGGCTTCCCAACTACTAACTCCTTTCAAGAAGAATTTAAGTACTTGGGGCGCCTGGGTGGCTTAGTCGGTTAAGTGTCCGACTTTCGCATAGGTCATGATCTCGCGGTTCGTGGGTTCGAGCCCCGCGTCGGGCTCTGTGCTGACTGCCAGCTCAGAGCCTGGAGCCTGTTTCAGAGTTTGTGTCTCCCTCTCTCTCTGACCCTCGCCTGCTCACGCTGTCTCTCTCTCCTAGAAATAAATAAAAATATTTAAAAAAAAAAAGAAAAAGAAAAAGAAGAATTTAAGTACTGATTTCCACAATGTAAAACATCCATACCTCTCTCTCCCCTTTCTTTACATAAGGAAATCCAAAGGAGGAATCAAAACCTGCTGTTTCAGTCACATCTGTAACCTGGGCAATTTACTTTGTATCACTTATAAGCCTAAGAGTAAGCATCTATTATTGCAAGTAAGCATCCAATACTGAAACTTAAAATATCTCACAATTTCTTAACACTTAAATCTTTATTTCTTGAAACCACCCATAAATCCATTTTTACACAAAATCATATACAATCCTTTATAAGCAACTTAAGAGTTCTCCAATCATATTCAACTTCATACCAGGAAAAAAAAAAAAAACATGTACAATAATTCGACCTCTAAAGAATGACAAAAGGTTAATTCTTGCATCCAAGAACATAAATGATCAGTGTTCAAGCACAAGAACTGAATAGAGGTCATTTAGATATCCACCACTCAATTTTATAGACTTCAGAGTTATAGAAACTTGGAGGTAGAAAGGACCTTTGAGATTACCTATTAATTAGGTAATTAACCCCTGCAGTTAACAGATGAAACAGAAAAGCTATAGGACCTGCATTTTAAAATAATGGACTTAAGTACCCAAAGTTCAAATCAGAGGTGAAACTGTCTTGAAAAAGTTGTACAAGTCCTAGTAATGATATTATTCTTAATGATATCATTACTCTACTATATGATATCATTACTTTACTACAACAAATGCAACCTTACTCTCATATACACACAAAAATTATCTTTTCACCAATAACACCACATGTGGGGATCCAAAATATAAAATGAAAGACCACAGGCAGGAAGATGTTCATGACAGCATTTTTTATTATAGCACAATACTAAAAACAACTACAACATCCATAACAGGAAAATAAACAATTAGCAGAGGTAACGCAGTATGATAAAGAGCATAGCTTTGGAGCTGAAAAGACATGGATTCAAATGCCAACTTCTCCACATTTGTAGAACGGGCAGATGTTAGTTACCATCTGCCTTATAAGGTAGCATAAAAAATTAAATGCATGTAAAAGAGCTTGGCAAAGTGCCTAGAGTTCAGTGAGTATTCAATAAATATCACTTTCATTGGTCACTATTAATATCATATTCATTCACTGGAATATTACACAGACATTTTCAATAATGGTTATAGGAAAATCTATACATACTGGAAAGATTTCCAACACACTGTAAAGTAAAAAAAAAAAAAAAAAAAAAAAATCAGGGCACCTGGATGCCTCAGTCAGTTAAGCATCTGACTCCTGATTTTGGCTCAGGTCATGATCTCATGGTTCGTGATATCAAGCTCTGCATCAGGCTCTGCACTGACAGCATGGCGTGAAGCGTGCTTGGGATTCTCTCTCTCCCTCTCTCTGCCCCTCCACCATTCACACGTCCGTAGTTTCTCTCTCTCAAAATAAACTTTAAAAATTAATACACTTATTTTTAAAAAATCAAGTTGGAAAGCAATAGATAGTATGATCCTGCTTATGTGTAAAAAATAAAACTACATATGCAAAAGTAAATGCAGGAGAAAAAGTACTAACAGTGGTTATTTATGGGTAAAAAAAGAATTTGTTGGTAGAAGTGATACCTTACTTCTACTTTGCTTTACCTCAAACATATATTTAAGTATTCTTAAAATAAATTTTTTAAATTGTTTTTTTACATTTATTTATTTTTGAGAGACTGGGTGAGACAGAGCACAAGCAGAGGAGGGTCAGATGGAGAAGGAGACACGGAATCTGAAGCAGGCTCCAGGCTCTGAGCAAGTGTTCAGCACAGAGCCTGGTGCGGAGCGCGAACCCACGAACCGTGTGATCATGACCTGAGCTGAAGTCAGACGCTCAGCTCAGGTCATGATCACACGGTTCGTGGGTTTGAGCCCCGCGTCTAAGCGTCTGACTTTGGCTTAGGTCATAATCACACGGTTCCTGGGTTCAAGCCCCGCGTCAGGCTCTGCACTTACAGCTTGCTCAGAGCCTGGAGCCTGCTTTAGATTCTGTGTCTCCCTCTCTTTCGGACCCTCCCCTGCTCACGCTGCCTAACTCTCTCTCTCAGGAAAAAAAAAAAAAAAAAAACCATTAAAATAAAATTATTTAAGGCTCAGTCGGTTGAGGGTCCGAAGTCAGCTCAGGTCATGATCTCAATGGTTGGTGAGTTTAAGCCCCACAGCGGCTCTACTGTCAGCACCAGCTTCAGATCTGCCCCGCCCTCTCTGCACCTCACCATTCATGCTCTCTCTCAAAAATAAATAAGCAAAAAATCTGAAAATAAATATTAATTAAATAATTAATTAAAGATAATGTAGCAACCAAAACCTGGCTCGCATACCATTTAGGGAGAACATCTATATATAAAGATGTACATATACTTAATTACAATGTAACAATGATGTGACATATTAACAGAAACTAGAAAGAATTATACCAAAATTATACCACTAAAGGACATTTGTCTCTATATCCAAAATTTTTTAATCAAAAAACTCTTGTCACTCTAAATGAATCCAAAATTTGGATTATATTTTAATTTCTTTCACTGGCTGTGTTCCATGGCAAAGTCAATGTTCTAAAATCATAAACACTAGACTTCTCCTTACCTCATGTAGCTAATCTGGTCAATCTTATCTTATCTATGTTCATTTCTTCTGTTCTCCTATTACTGATGTGATTTTACCTAGAAGCCAAAATACCTACCAATGACATGGTAAATACCTGCCAACCACACAGAAGTCACTAATAAAATACAGTGTTTGGGAAAAGACTATTAAATAGAACCTAGAACTTCCACATAGGAGATTAATGTTACCCCAATCTTTTATTAATGTAAAGAAAACTTCTAAAGAAGCCAACAATGATCAATTAAGCCAACAGAAAAAAAATCTATGCTTTCAAAAATTTAATAGAAATACAGTTTTTAAAAGTTCATAAAGACACATTAAAACCATCCCACAAAGATACAGTATTTTACAGTTTACAAGCAGTTTTACATTTCATTTTTCTGACAATCCAGTTACATAAGCAAGGTATTATTCTTGCCTGCCTAGAGCTCCCATCAGATATAAGAGGTATGGAACCATGAGTCATATCCCAAATCCTCTGCCTCATATCCTCAGTCTTTTTTCACTATCCCGTATCACATACTAATTTTCATACAGTCTGTTAAGAATAGACACATTTCTTATCTCCTTTGAACATTCCTCCTGGAAATCTACAAACTCTTTTATACTTCATCCTGTTAGGTAAGCAGGGCAGGGCATCAGTCTCTATTTACAGAAGACTCAGTAAAATCACTGATCTGTCCATAGATGACAAAAGTAATAAATGCTAAAACTGTAGCATATCAAGAGGATGACCAAACTCACAAAGGGTTAGAAAACTAAGTAATGTGAAGAGTGGCTGAAGGAATACAGGACAGTTAATTTAGAAAGGAGGAGAGGGGAACTGACATACACACAAATATTGTGATTGGACACATGAAAGGCCATCATACAGAGAAACCAGATTTGTGCTATATGGCCCTAAGGGATAGAAACAAAGGTCAATTCAACATTCATTCAACAAACATTTACTGGTCATCCCTCCTGTGCCAGATGCTTATGCTACACTAGCTATACAAAAGGTAAATAAAAGAAGTCCCAATAGTCAAGAGGTTCAGACTATTGGAGGAGACAAGAAAATAAGTAACACAAAACAAAAAGTACTCAAAAGCTATGGGAACACTGCAAATGATGACTCTAACTCTTTCTGGACAGTGGATGGTAGAGAAAAATTCTCTGAATGATGAATAGGAATTTCAGAAGTAGACAAGGTGGGAAGTGGCGTTAACAGGAAGAAAGGACACAGCATGTCCCAGGCATGGGAACATGAAGCTCTGCAGTAAATCTGAGGTGGTAGAACACCAGGTACACATTAGGGGTGCCAAGAGAACGAGGCTTTAAACTGGGGGCGGGAGAGGCCAGTGGTATAAACCACAGAGGGCCTTCCCAATCTCCAGGTCAAGGAGTTTAGACTCTAATACTCAAGCTGCGAAACACTAAGAAAAGACTCTAAGTAGGAGTGCGGCAAGCTCAGAAAAGGATGTAAGAAAACTCATTCCAGCTGGAGGAGAGATGTCTGGAGGCTAACAGTGGAGATAAAGAGATTAATTATAAAGCCACTATTGTTAGTCTTGGTGGGGATGATGATGAAAAGATTCAGATTCAAGAAAGATCTAGGAGGTAAAAATCAAACAGAAGTATTGGCTGTAGGAATGAGGGACATGGGAGGGTCCAGGGTAACTTCTAGACCTCAACTTAGGTGAACGGCAAACAGAGAAGCCCAAGAGAGGTAACACAGGAAGACAAGTCCATGCAATCATTCAAAAATGTGAGAGCCCTGGGCCAGGAAATAATGTGCTATTGTCTAGAGAAAGAGGAAAAGGAAGAAGGAGGGAAGGGGAACAAAATTGAGTTTTACCTTTTAGTCTTGTGTGACGTAAGGTGCTTGTTCAGTGAAGCTACTGAGTGGCATGTAAAAAAGAGCGGGCTTAGGAGAGTCATTAGCTTACAGGTAGCAACTGAAGACGAGTAGAATGAGATCAACTTTGATACCAAAATTTAATGAGGGAGAGAAAGAAAAACTTGAAGAACAAAGAACAGATCACAAAAGTAAGAGATGAATCAAGAGATAGGGTGATGTCAAAAAAGGCAAAAGAAAAGGGGGGAAAATCGAGAAGGGTGGGAAGGGTGAAAAGTTAAATGTACTGCATAAAGCAAAGTTTTTACCGGCAGAGGTTATTCAAAACAAGCATAGACCACCTTGTGAGGTAATGAATCACATCAAGTAAACAGTGCAGACAGACATACTGACAAGAGGCTTCTTCCCTTTAGTGAGAAATGTAGCTGCAGGACCCTCTACAGTGCACCTCTGATGTCTAGGTCAAGGGTAGCCTCACCACCATTGTGACAGTGCATCAAATACTTCTTTGCATTCTGACCAAGGAATGGAATATTTGACTACCCTAATAAAAGGTTTGTTTGTTTTTTTTTTTTTAAAGGTTTCTACATATTTCAAGTAACTCATAAGCAACCAATACTGGATTGAAACTTAACTAATTCTGCTCTTGGCATACAGAAAGTTGCTGGAGAAAGCGTGGAAATAGCTGCTCTAGTCTACTTTATATTCAAACTGATTTTAACTGAGCTGACTTCCCAACTTTCCCCATTCTTGGATCTCAGTTCTATGGAATCACCATTCCTTAACCCTCACTCTGACTAGGGAAGACTTGCACTGCACAGGCAGGCTGCTCTGCCCTGATGTCTTTCCCTAGGTCTCTACCCATCTTTTCAGAAATCTCCCCTTCCTTCCTTCCTAAAATAGTGTGCCCGATCATTTCTATCCCTCCACCGCAGCTGACCATTTTCTATCACCAGTTCCTCCCCGTCTCTGTACTCCTCAACGTCTACCGTAAACTAGAAAACCGCTCCATTTACCTTGTTGTCCCACGCTCTATAATTTTCTTCTTTTTCTACCAAATCCCCCTACCACCTACTCACTCTAATTCCCTACAAAAAGGTTTCTGAGTCTACCTCTCTACAAAAATAAAAAATTAAAACCACTGACAAATGACATGTGATTCACTGACCACTTGCTTCAGTTGCCACTTACTCAGTTTTCAATTCCCTTGATCTCTCCGCAGATCAAGACAGAACCGACCAGCTCCTCCTTACTGCAGTTATTCCTTTCACTTTTGAAATGAGGCAAGGTGGCTTGTGAAAAGCACTCTGAACCAAGAATCAGATCTGTGTACTGGGGCGCCTGGGTGGCTCAGTCAGTTAAGCATCGACTTCTGCTCAGGTCATGATCTCAGTTTGTGAGTTCGAGCCCCACATCAGGCTCTGTGCTGACAGCTCAGAGCCTGAAGCCTGCTTTGGATTCTGTGTCTCTCCCTCTCTGCCTCTCCCCTGCTTTTGCTCTTTCTCTTTCAAAAATAAATAAATAAGCATTTTAAAAAAAAAAAAAAGAATCAGATCTGTGTTCTAGTCTCCACTATACCACTAACTAGTTGTGAGCCTCCTGGCTCCGGTCCTACTCACCCTTCGGATCTCACTTCTCAGACACACTGACCCCAGAATAGGTTAGGTCCCCGAAGTATACACTTTCTCAAAACCTCTTCTTCTCCTTTCCAGTGTTTATCACAGTTACTTAATTACATAATCAGCAGTTTAATGACCAGCCTTCCCACCCACTCACCTAACTCAAAGCTCCAGGAAGATAGGACACACATTTTAAGCAATGCCTGCACCTCATCAGCACAAAATAAAAGCTCATCAGTTGAACCAATGTTGAAATAGGTATTTCAACCACTTCTATCAGGCTGCTTACTTTACTTTCATTAACCTAACAAAATTATTAGCACTTTACGTTCCAAATTACTATCAAAATTCTAAACAAACTCCACTAATTACCTAAAACATACATAATACAAACTACGTCTAAAATTAAGAGCAAGAAGGAATTTGTCTTCCAAAATGGATACAAGAATAGAAAGGCTGGATCAGTTATCTTTCAGGCCCAAAATACTTATTCTGTACTAGGTATAGGCTGAATGTGCAAGTGCAAGTTTGGCACTAAAACAGTGGTTTATACTGCTGCTTAGATAATGCCCATTGGTATTCAGGGTCAAAGCCTTTCTTTAACACTGGCAAAAGCCATGAGCTAAAATACTCTACAAAAACACCAAAAGAAAGTTTATCAGTCAAGTTACATTTGCGCTGTGATTTTAAACACTATTCACTATGAATAGGAAAAACAAAGGTTTAGCGATTAGAAGCTGCCACTGCCCGTCAGATGACTTTCAAACGCAAAAATTTCAGATCTCATAGTTGTAGATGAGAGTTCTGTCAAGTTTTGTGATATACCACTTTAGTGAAACAATTTAAACAGATTACATGCTAAATGCCCTTCAACTGCTGCGTGTGTCCCGCTTCTCAACTGCACTGTGAGGTCTACAGGCAGGCTTGGCATTTTGTCCATTCACCCCCTTAAATAAACAGGGATGCAGGTAATTTTAATCATCAATGATGTTTTAAAATAACACCTGAAAAAGGCTTTTCAAGGCAAAATATATACACTGCCACTTGGAAACATAAAGTACTTAAAATCCAATGTTTAGACAATTCCCTAGGTTAAAAGCAGTCACGAGGTTGTAAATATCCTTGTAATCCCCAGGAAAGAGGCATCTCATAACGGAAACACTAACAGATATAATCAGTTGGAGCGGTTCTGCAAGGCGCCCGCATAGTTAAGTCAACACCAGGGGTTGTAAGGGGGCAATTGTGCCCCTCTGACACCCTGTCTTCCGCAGTCTCGGGGTTACAATCCCCGCACGAGGAGTCCCTCGAGATCAGCCAGCGCTTCCCTGGGACTTCAGCTGGGAAATCCCTAGCCAGGGAATGTGGAGTTCAAGCCCCCTCCCCCTTCCTTTCCTGAAAATTAATGAATTGGCCGTGCGATTGTTTATTTAATGAGGTGTGTAGTGGCCTCTACTGGTGCTTGTGTGAGCACAAGAATGTCCCACTCTTACAAGTGGGATGAGCCTGGGGGAGGGGAGGGAGGCGAGGGGTGAACCTGCCTCCGGGTACAAAGCGCAGAACTAGACCCCGGAGACCCCGACGCGCCCCGCGGCCGCCCCTCCCCCGGCGGCGCCCCCGCCCGTCTACTTCACTCTCCGCCCCGCGCGACCCCCTTTCTCTTTGGCAACCTGAGCCGCGGCAGAGAAGTTCCCGCACGTTTCCTCCAGGATCCTAAACAAAAACACCGCAGCCGCCGGTGCGGGTGCCGGTGCTGCGCCCCCGCCCCCACCCCGTTCCTCTCGGGCCCGCGCCCCCGCTTACCTGGAGACTGCGGCGGGGAGCCGCTCCTGGCGGCCGCAGCGGGCGCCAGGCGCCCGAGCAGCAGCAGGCAGCAGAGCCAGAAGGAGGAGGTGCCGAGGAGTAGCCGGGCTCCCCGCTCCGCCGCCATCTCTGCCCCGCGAGCGGCGGCAGCGGCGGCGGCGCCAGCGCCGCGGAGCCCTCGCCTCCTTCCCTCCCGCGCGCTTCAGCCGGTCCCCCGCTGCAGGCTCGGCTCCCGCGGCCGCCGCCGCCGCTGTTCCACCCGGCCCGGCCCGGCCCGCGCGGCCCCTCTCGCGGGAGGGGAGACTCGGGGGCGCCTCCCTCCTGCAGGGGGGCGGAGAGGGGAGGAGAGCAGAGAAGGGGGAGTCAGTACATTCCGGGCCGAGGTGGGGGGGGGGGGCGGGTCGGTCTCCAGGTTCCAGGCGCCGCCACCCGCCGCCGACTCCGACTCCACACACTAGCGCGAGGGGGGCGGAGACCGCGGGCGGCGGGGGTGGGGGGCGGGGGCCCGGGACGCGCACACCCGCGCACGCGCAAGCGCGCGCCTCGCTCGTTCGCGCCCCCTCGGCTCCGCGAGCGGCCCGCCCCCGCTCCAATCCCGGCTGCCGCCTCGCGGGCCGCGGCGGCGGGCCCGCTCCCCTCCCCCCCTCCCCGGAGCCGCGGACGGTCGCGGGGCGCGCGCGCCGGGCGCTGCTGCTGGCGTCAGGGAAACCCCGGAGAAGCGGATCCTCCTCCTCCCCGCGGCTGCCAGCACGCCGCAGCCCCTCGTCCCCGCGCGCCCCCGCCGCCTTCTCCACGCCCCGGGGAGCAGTCCCCCTCTCTCACCTCCCCTGACGCCTCGGGCTGCGGAGACCTGGGGCGAGAGGCGCTCCGAGCCCAGACTTGTCCGGGAGGCCGTAGCGGGCGTGCACTCTTCCACAGCCTGGGCCCAGGGACTCTATATAGGGCCTCAGAGGAAACCGAATGGCCTCCGGGAGGAAACCTGGGTGCACAGAGGGTCGGCGCGGGGATTTATGTGCTCGCCAAAAACAATAGCGATCCCGCCCGGCTCTTGCTGGGACCTGGCGCGGCTCCGGTGGGAGGGGGCCCACCGCGCCGCCGCTGACCTCCCGCTTCCAGGCCGGGCCGCCCTCGCCGCGCGTTTCCCCGGACAGGGCCGGGGCCCGCGCCCCCACCCGCGCCGCTCGGCCCGGGTCCAGGGAAGCAGGGCGCAGACAAAGGTGTCCGGTGTCCACCCCTCCAGCCCGAGCGGGGGCCCGGGGCTAATGCTCTAGCTGTAGCAAACCTTTTACCTATACCTCTGCGGGGTACTTCGCTTTCTCGAATCTGGAAATCACGTCTTTAGTCGGTAAACGGGGAGCGAGAGGAATGTGATTTTAAGCCCTTGGTCATCGTGAGGCAGCACCAGAGTTAGGGGAAAGCAGTTTATAGTTAACACTGCTGATGGGAATACTGCGATAGAAAATTTGAGAAAATCCCTTTGTGTGGTTATAAGCTTGAAGAGTCCTGTCTTGTTAATATGGTTTGGATTTCTGTTCACTGCCCTGTATGGTCAATAACCAAAATATGTTGCTTCTCATAAGGTGGCTATTTGATTTCCACGTCTTTGCGTGCCTTCTCGTAATTATTTTCTAAAGATATTTTCTTTTATTCTGAAGTGCCAAAATAAACAACGTAAGGCTTGCGTTAACATTGGGAGGGAAGAGCTCAGACTCCTCGTAAAACCTCTTAGGTCATCAAAACGGTGGAATTAGGAGCTCTCATCCCAGTTCTTTGAAACAATTAACTCCAAAAAGAACAAACACGCTTATTGTTTTCCGCTTGGGAAACAATTTAAATATCTTTTTGTTTTGGTTAGAGTTGTTAACCAGCAAAAATATTTTCCAAATACCCCTGATTGACCTGTTAAATTGGAAATAGATTACCTCCCAATTACTTCACAAGTATTTGCTTAATTAACCTTTAATAATCTCATCATTATTCAGTTTTCTGAGATAATTAATGAAAAAACCTTTTGGAAACCATAAAATGCTTGCAAATGTTAATTTTCAGCTATCTCTTCTACGTCTGCAAATTTTTCATTAGTAAAACTATAAAATATATTATGTGACTTCTAAAATGAAGCTTACATTTATCTCTAAGTTGAAGAAATAGGAGTTGTGGCTAATAAAGTAATCAGACTGATTTTCAAGTATGACTTTCATGAACTGTCTCACTAATGTCTCAGCTCACCGTGTACATCAGGGTTAATTCAAAAAGCTTAAAGCACTTTCTGTAAACAGGGTGACTTAAATCATGTATTTCTAACTTGTGATTAAATCACAATTTTAATTAAACCCACTCTAATAAACCACTAATACATGGAGCCCCAAATAAAAAGTTACAGATTCTATATCAGTTCAAAAGGAGTTCAAGTAACCCAAGCACACATTTGAATTCAGATCCTTCACCTTGTTTCAATGTAACTGACATTGTAGATATTCCCTTTGAAAATCAGCATTCGAAGTCATTAACCTCTCTTTAGTAAGGCATCTCTGAAAGATTTTCTTAGGAATCTTATTCATCACTTTTATTCTCCCAACAAGAGTTTCAGCTAATACTTCAATCCACATTTATACTGCTAATCAACATATTTTATGTAGTCTAAACTACTAACTTATGTAGAGATATTAAACCATTTGTGAAATTAACACTTTTTTTCCATCGAAGTTAGAACATGAGGCTCGTGTTCAAGGAATAGTGCACAAAGAAAGTTTTAGAGCAAAGAAAACAGACTGGCCATTGTATGTTAGTATAAGTTATCAAAGTGTAGGCCAAAAATAACTAAACCAAATATTCCTATGAAATTTATTCTAAGTGTACTAAGTGTACTTTGATATAAAAATTAAATGAAAAATTAATAAAGCCTATGAATATAAAACTTTGTAAGAATCATATTCTCTATAGTAAAAGGATTACTTTCCAACTTTAGAGAGGCAATATATTTCAGTGTTTAATTGCTAGCAGTAATTAGATTCCGTAGCTGATTCCCTGGCTGAATACCAGTATCCAAGGTAGAGAAGAAGAAAGCTAGCCCCCTGACTAGTAGATCCTGGTATAGAACATTTCCTGTCTCAGAAAATTTTAACTAGGAGTTACCCATGTCATAAAAACAAGATTTTCTTCTACACAGGTGTTCACATTTTTACATTTGCCCTTTACATTTCACTAGGTAAGAATTTATTTCTCCCTTTCTCTTCCAAAAGCTACCTGTCCTAGGGAGCCATCTCTAAATTAAGCCTAATTAAGAAGGCTATGAGCTCATTAAGGACAAACCACCTCTACAATATTAATTTTGTGCATTACACGTTGCTTAATTAATCATATATCTTTAGTTCCACAACAATCAATTAATTCAACAAATATTATCAAAGACCATTGTTTCCCAGATACTGTGCTGGGTGCTGAGATTACAAAATTATTAGTTCAATCATTTAATATTTATAAAACACTGTGTCTCATGTTCTGCCCTGTGTTGGAGGAACGCAATGGTGAGCCAGATAGACAAGGTTCCCAGTCTAGCAGGAAAGATAAACAATTATAACAAAGAAGTGTGAAGAGTGTTATGGGAAGGAAAGATAAGGAGTGTGGGAAACATAGTAGAGCATCTAACCTGACTAAATTGTTTGTGGGGGCAGAAGGAAGGGGTGGGGGAGGGTTGGGGAATTAGGGAAGAGGCATCAGGTCTCTAAACTGAGCCAAATGGAAGAAGGTGGGCAGGAGTTAGCTATCCTGCAGTGAGAAATGACATCGGATTTGCATTTTAGAAGGATCCCTCAGGCTGCTTCTTGAAGTGTAGGTTGGAAGGAGACAAGACCTACTAAACCAGTTTGGATTTTGTTAACAGTAGTCTGGGGAGGAGATGCTGGTGGCCTGGAGTAAAGCAGAGGGGGTTAAGAGAAGTGAGCAGATAAGAGAGAGATTTAGGAGATAGATAGAAACAACAGAGGTGTGTGGGAGACCGGAGGCGAGTGTGACTCAGATTTCAGCTTGGGCGTCAGAATGAAGGTGGTGATGTTCACTGAGAGGGGCGCTAGGAAGAGGAGCAGATGGGAGGAAATGTGAGTAACTTTGGACAAGTTTAATTTAAAGTGCCTAAGGGACATCTAAGCAGAAATATCAGTAAACTGTTATTTGGTTTAGCAGAGAGAACTGGGCTAAGGACAAATCATCAACATATATCATCTCTGCCTAAATATAAGGCATCTCTGAATAGAGACTGAGCCCCATTTTCCCCAATTAAAATCCATCTCCAATAAAACTTTGTTGCCAACTTAAATATTTGAACTTTTAGAGATGTAGACAAAATGGTCAGAGATCTACTGGTAATAGTTAATGTATTAACTTAATTATACTTACACGCTTTAAAGTAGTTGGGAAATATAATTTTGAAAATGATTTTATCAAAGCTCTTCACAGTGTTTTTATTGTCACCAGAGTCACATTTGGAGTCTCTGACATGGTTTCCCAAGATAGATGATCCCTTTACTTCCACCTAAATTTTTGACTTTATACATGATGTTGTCACTGGGAATTTTATTCCAGGCCACAGTATCTAATCACACCACATCATTCATCTTATATTCGTATTCGCTTGTATATGTTTTCATAATGACTCTTAAGAGCTTGTTTACAAGGACATCCAACACTTGGCAAATTTGAAGGTATTTCCCCGGAAGTAATTTCTAGATCGGTGTTAAATTTTTTGTTTCCTTTCTTACTAATTTTGTCAGATGGCTTCTATATGAACATTGAATGAGATTACTTAATGCTAATGAATATTCCCCCAAAGAGCATTTTGATGTTCAAAGTAATTGAGAGAACATCCAGTAATATGAAAGTCTTTTTTATTTTTTTAAGTATATTTACTTATTTTGAGAGAGACAGAGATAGCCTGAGTGGGGGAGGGGCAGAGAGAGAGAGGGAGAATCCCTCTTTGGCTGGAGGATCAAACCCACGAAACTGAGATCACAACCTGGACCAAAATCAAGAGTCGGACGCTTGACCAACTGAGCCACCCAGGTGCCCCTATGAAGGACTTTAAAGATCAGAATGTAAGGTGACTCTCCCTTTTCTAAGGGATTATTGCTGGGGTGGGGTGGGGGTTGCTATTACGTTCCAGCATATACAGCAATGCCAAGGAAGTAGTTGAGATTTCCCCAGGAGACTTTCAGACCAGAGGGGAGGATTTAGGACTAGGACCAAACCCGGGGAACACTAACACATTTAAGGTACAGAATAAGAAAAGGAACTCGCAAAGAAACAAGCAGACATATAAAAAGAAACCCAGAAGCATGTAGTGTCATAGAAGAAAAGAAAGTGCTTTAAGAATACAGGAGTAGTCAATAGTGTCATGTGCTCCTAAGAGGTCAAGTGAGGTAGACCTGAAAAACATCTGTTGTATTTAGTGATAAGGTGGTCAGGGACAACCTTAGCAAGTGCAGGTGCAGGGAGGAGTAAGGCCACTTGATTGCTATGGCTTGTCACAGAGGATGAACAACTTCCTCGAGGTGTTTACTTAAAATAGGAAGAAAGAGTTGGGGAGTCTAGAATGGATATCGTTAAGAGGGGAGTGAACTTAAGTGCTGGTCCAAGGAGGCAATAGAGAGGGAAGTGTTGAAGATTCAAGAGAGAAGGGGATAATTGATAGCTTAGAAACAGTGTAGTAGATAATTTGGCAGCTGTCATTCAGCAAGGCCCATGATTATCTGACCTCAGTAGTCTCCAGCAACTAGCAATATGCAAAAAGGACTTCGCAGAATAGAGTTACACCCTGGCCCTGTGGTTTCCAGGCAGCTTTCAGCGGCATTTGAGCCTGTGTTGTCCTTGCAACACCTTAATGAAGAATAAAAATAAGAAACAACATCCTGACATTTGCTACCCTGGGCTCTCTCCTCAAAGGACACATGGCTGGGTCCCAACAGACAGCAGTCACAAAACAGGGCAGTCCAGCTTTCCAGCAAGAATGACAGGAGTTTGCTTTTTGGTTGCAAGTGACAGAAATCCAACACAAAATGCTATCTTAAGCAGAAAGAAATTTTATTGGAAGGACCCTGGAATCTCTAAGGCAAGGAGGCAGCCAGACCTCAGGAATGGAACTAGAAACTGCGACACTTCAAGGAACTCAGAAAATCCTCTTTAGGAGAGTCTCTGGTCTCTGCACAACTTTCTGACTCCTCCTCAGCTTCACATTTGTTGCAGGATCGCTCCGTGTCCTAGTCCACAGGGCAGAAAATAGCCACCACCAACAATTTCCAAGTTACCCTGTTATACTCTGCTTCTGACTGTCAGTCCCAGTTACAAACTTCTCAGAGAGAGGACCATTGCCAACCTTAGTTTAGGTGCCCAATCTATCCCATGCAGGCAGTATAATGGCAGCTCCCACTGCAACTAAGTAGATCAAAGAGGAATGTGCAATTCATGGAAAAGAAGTGCCAAAGTAATTCGACAGGTGTGTATTGCACCTGGGTTCCATTTATCACTCTATCCCAATTGCCCAACCTGGTACCCAGTGTTTAATAAATATCTTTCTAAGGCATACATATTTGATGTTGATATAAAGATTTACTGGGGCGCCTGGGTGGCTCAGTTGGTTAAGCATCTGTCTTCAGCTCAGGTCATGATCCCATGGCTCGTGGGTTTGAGCCCTGCGTCAGGCTCTGTGCTGACAGCTCAGAGCCTGGAGCCTGCTTTAGATTCTGTGTCTCCCTCTCTCTCTACCCTTCCCCCCTCTCAAAAATAAACAAACATTTAAAAAAAATAATAAAGATCTATTAAACTGTGGAAGGGAGTTTAAATATAGGTCAAGGTATTTCTTGTGTGAGAAGATCCAGAAAAGAAGAAAGCAAAGATGCATATGTGCAGATAGGTTCATAGGCAAGAGGATGCAAAATTCATTTGTGAGGGTCTTGATATTCTCCATGAAGTAGGAGCAAGGACTTCTGCTGCAAGAAGGGAAGGAATGTGGTAAGTGTTTAAGGAGAGTGGCAAATGTTTGGGAGAGTCGCAGAGGAGATTAAGAGAGGGAAGGATACATGGATCCAGCTGAGATTCTTAGTGATACGTTTGTGACTTTTTTGTCCATCTAGTACCTCGAAGGCTATATATAGTAAGAGGAGAGAATGTGGATGGTTGGATTGACCCAGAGTTGGGGATTTCTAGGAGTGGGCGAAGAAGTAAAAGGACAAGACATTCAGGCACTCAAGGATGCTGAAAGGTGAATTCTTAAAGTGGTAAATCATGTGGTCTAGTCTAAATAGGGAAGGAAATAAATTCAGAATGGGCAGAATGACTGGGACAAAATAAGAGTGTCAACATATTGGAGCACTCAAGAAGAAAAAGTAGATGTACTGTGTATGAGAAAGGAAGTAGGAGCATAAAGATGGAAGTTGTATATTTGAGACTAGAAGTTTACTGTTTGAGAAGAGTCAAGGAAGTCAAGAAACTTTTAGGCAATAGTGTTTGGCACATTACTTTTTGGTACATGTCTTCAATGCTTTGGAAATGTTGGGATTTTCCTTCTCCTTGCTGTGGACTCAGCTCTATCCAGGTTCTTGCCATTAAGCTTCTCTCTCTCTCTTTTACACACACACACACACACACACACACACACACACACACACACCCCAAGCCACTTTCCACAAACGAGTTGAAGTGGCCAAAACAATATTACCAGAGGAGCAGAGGAGAGGCTACAGCTTCTTCACAGCTACAGCCCTTCCCACCCACCCACCACCACCACCACCACCATACACAGTCTGCTCTCCAACACTAGGGAGCTGAATTCAATAACATAAATACCTCAAGAAGCTCATTTTTTCCTTTAGCTTATGTCCTGTATCAGGGCTCCCTGTATTTTGGTCCCCTTCTATTAGCTCTGAGAAACTCCCAAGCAGAAGGCATTCTCAACCTTACTACTAATAGGAATCAATGGGATTGCTAGTCTATATTGGCATTTTCCCACACTGTATGTTGCCATGCAATCTCCTCTCAGGTGTTGAAGATGGTCGGAAGAGAGAGAGAGGAGAGCAGGGTCAGTGTGGCTAAAAGACAGGTCATGCACAAAGCCGATGAATTCACCCAGGGTGGCTGGCATGAAGCAGTTAGAGTAGAGAGAAAGAATATAAGCCACTTGACACTTGACATATCTAAGAAATGACTCAGAGGTCGATCATTATGTAACAACAACAAAATGACACTGAGCTAGATGCCATGATTCTCAAAATCAAACAGAATCCTTGTTTTCCTTGGGAATTTTTGTCTTGGCCCCAAAATGTAAGTGAAATGATGGGAAATGATAGTGGAATTCCAGATGAATATTAACACCACCTACTGGTCACTTGAGATCCGAACAAATGAGGCCCAGGGAAGTGGCCTTGGGAGAAAGTTATATTTTAAAAAACATAACAAAACAAGAGATACCGGGAATGCCTAGCAGAGAATGGGTAACTGGAGTCATTTGTTTATGACCCAACAGAACTTCCAGGGGAACAGAGAAGATGTTTGGAAGGGAGGCTGAGCATTGGGAGCTTGCATCAATGGGGAAAAAGTACAGAAAAGCATAAAAGGAGCCTGTAGGATAACAACCACGGGGATGAGAGGTTCTGAATCAGTGGCAACACTAAGCCAATGTACCATGTGAAGACTGGCCTGTGAGGATCCCAGCCCAGCCTGACAGAGCTTTTGATGTTTGACTCAGTTGGTGGAGGTCTAATGCCCAGAGGAGGGCCAGTCTGTTGACTGCTTGCATGAGTGTTCTAGATTCTGCAAGTGTACCCTTAGGTGCATAGCCACAGCCACAGCACCTGGGCAACACTGCAGAATCAGTAGTGATCCCAGGGCAGATATGAGTGGTCTCTCCCCTCTAGAAGTTCAAGGGCACTGCTCTCAGGAGAGGAAACCTCCCTGATAACTCAGTGCAGGTATCACACTAAAGAATCACCCAAGGAATATGTTTAAAACACACAAAGAAACTGGTGCAGCTGCTCTGGAGAACAGTATGGAGGTTCCTTAAAAAGTTAAAAACAGAACTACCCTATGCCCCAGCAATTGCACTGCTAGGTATATATCCAAGGGATACAGGTATGCTGTTTCGAAGGGACACATGTACTCCAATGTTTATAGCAGCACTGTTGACAATAGCCAAAGTATGGAAAGAACCCAAATGTCCGTCGACGGATGAATGGATAAAGAAGATGTGGTATATATATATATACATACATACAGTGGAGTATTACTCGGCAATCTAAAAGAATGAAATCTTGCCGTTTGCAACAACATGGGTGGAACTAGAGGGTATTATGCTAAGTGAAAAAAATCAGAAAAGACAAATATCATATGACTTCACTCATATGAGGAAATTTAAGATACAAAATAAATGAACATAGGGGAAGGGAATCAAAAAGAATGTAAAAACAGGGAGGGGGACAAAACATAAAAGACTCTTAAATACAGAGAACAAACTGAGGGTTGCAAGAGGCGCTGTGGGTGGCAAAATGGGCTAAATGAGTAAGGGGCATTAAGGAAGACACTTGGGATGAGCAATGGGTGTTATACATAGGGAATGAATCACTGGAATCTACTCCTGAAAACATTATTGCACTATATGCTAACTAACTTGGATATAAAATAAAAATTAACTAATTAATTAAAAAATAAAACACACAAAGATTCCTGGGCTTCACCCCAATCCTCTTGAATTATTAACTCCCAGCGGCGGGCCCTAGGAGTATATATTTTTGAGAAATCTCTAGATGGCTTCAGAATTTAATTATAACAGGAATTTAGGCTAGTGATGTCATTGAATAACAGAAGTAAGCAGTGACTTAAAGGATAATCAGCTTTATAGATTTTCATATTCTTAAACCCAACCTTTTCTAATTGCATTAAAATAAGCCAGGACCTTAACTTGTAACTCCCTATATTTAGCACTTTTCTCTTCCTCCTCTCTTTTTCCTTCTTGACTTTATTTTCTTTTGAAATCATACCGCCTTGTCATTGGTGATTTTAAAAACCATCACTTTTGATGCTGCATTTATCAACTTTCCCAATATTAGAGGAATGCATGCTTCGAAACATGTGGAAAATGCCGAAAAGTAAATAGAAGAGTAAAATTATCTATATTCCTTTTTCCCACACCACTCTTAATGTTTGGCTGTATCTCCTTCCATTTTTATTTCCACAAAACTTTTTTCCCCCATATTTGTAATTATAAGATATATGGGAAAAACTTGGTAATCTTTTCTGATTTTGAAAACTACATTAGGGGCACCTGGATAGCTCAGTCAGTTGACCATCCAACTTCAGCTCAGGTCATGATCTCGCAGTTTGTGAGTTCAACCCCACATTGGGCTTGCTGCTGTCAGCACAGAGTCTGCTACAGTTCCTCTGTCTCCCCCTCTCTCTTCATCTTCCTTGCTTGTGCTCTCTCTCTCTCAAAAATAAACATTAAGAAATAACAATTAATTAATTTTTTAAAACTACACTAGTTTTTAACTTCGTAACTTTGTAAGAAATTAGCGGAAGAAAATTTGTAATCATACTATATATGTAAATACATATTCTGTTTTCTTACACTTATATATTCTGCTTTCCTGAACTTAAACTTATCATAAATACTTTCCTATGTTATAAATTATTATTCTTTAAAATATATGCAATACTTGACAATTTTATGTGAGTAGATAAATCATAATTGCCTACACCATTTTACTTTTTTGGTTTGCTTATTTATTCATTTTGAGAAAGAGAGAGAACGGGGCGGGGGGTGGGGATGGTGAGCAGAGAGAGGGGGAGAGAGAGAGGATCCCAAGACCCACGAACCGGGAGACCATGACCTGAGCTGAAATCAAGAGTCAGAGGCTTAACAGACTGAGCCACCCAGGCGCCCCTACCATTTTCTTATTGTTGGATATTTGCTGTTGTTTATTCATTCCACAAATATGTGTCAGTTTCTTACTATGTGCTGGGCAGAGTTCTGGGGTCTAGAAATATAGCAGGGAAGAAAGTAGGCAAATTCTCATTCAGCTTACGTTCTAGCAAGGGGAAGAGTGGCAATAAATAAATGTCAAGTGATAAAAAATGCCCCCCCCAAAAAAAAAAGGCAGGGAAAAGGGATAAAGGAGGGCAAAGCTGCTCTTTTATATAACATGGTTAACACAAATAATACTGCAATGAGTACAGTGCTTCATAATCCTCTTAAGTTTTTCAAATTGTTTTGCCAAGATACTTTAACCAGAGGGAAAAAAATGAATCAAGGAGTGTGAATATTTTTCATATTTGTTGATACATATTGGTAATTACATTCCAAAGGGTTGGACCAATTTCTATTCCCACCTTCTAGATGGGATCACTGGGCATTTATACTATTTTGTAATCTTTGCTGCTTTGAATTTCTTATTGATTTGATTTGAATGAGCTTTTAAAAGAGTACAAGTTTAACTTTTATCATATTTGCTATGAGTAACTTTTCCAGATTCTTGATTGACTCCTAACTTTCATGGGGTGCTCCTCTCTCTGCATACTTACCAGCTGCCCCAACACTCTTTGCTGAATGGTTTTTTCCCCCTCATACATTGGTTTGGGCAGTTACATTTATTGTATATTAACATTTTAAAGCCTATCAGAATCTATGTCAAAGTTATTTATCTTGCTCCCTCATCTGTCTATTTTACATCAATACCACACTGTGTAGTTATTGGAGTATAAGACATTCGAATACCTGTCAGGGCTAATTCTCCCTCTTTATGCTTACCTTTAATGTATATTCTTTTTGTTACTCTTTATGATTTATTCTTCTAGTTAAATTTTGTACTAATTTCATCAAATATTCATCACAGTCTGCTCCCTACAATTTCTGTATTTTTGATGCTGTTAGGAATGGGATTTCCTTTTTCATCACATTGTTAATACATTATTGCTGTTATACAGGCCAGCTATTGACTTTTTATATTTGTCTAATCCTACCATTTTATTGAACTCTTTTTATCAATTCAATAGCTTTTTATGGCATCTCTTTGGTTTTAGCGATATACCACTTTTTTCCTTTTAAACAGTGTTTCTAACAGGTTTTACTCTATTTTTGACGTTACCTGATGTTTTAGGATTTATTATTGTTATGTTTTTATTTTGAAATACACCTCTTATCAAAATAAAACTATGCTCTTTGCTAAATGGCTTTGGCCTTACATTTTACTTTTTTACCTCTGTTTGGTTTATTTGTGCTTACTGTATCTTTGCTTTGCTTTTATTTTTAAACTTTATCCTTTTTGATGTTACATTGGCCAGATCAGTTCAGCAGCGAATTAAGAGAGAACAGAATTCACTGGTTTAGATGATCTTGGTCCCATGCTCCTCATCTCTTATCTAGATAATGTAAGCCACCATGTCTGCCATTGGATTGGGGTCTAAGTAGTCCCTGTCTCAATATGACCACTTCTCCAAAGCACGTATCTGAGCAATAGAAGATTGATTTCATGGCCTCTGGATGAAGTGAGGGGGAAAGAGACGAGATTGAGAGCCTTTGAGAATAACAGGCTCCCTTTCTAAACCATCTCCAAGGCTGCCAGCCTATATCTTCTGCCAGCTAAAGGCGGTAGAGAAGAACAAGAACCACTTAAAAGAACAGAGTTTCCAAAAAGGAACACTCTTCCTGTCACCTCCCAGCATTCTCAGGGAACTGATGGCCCAGGTCAGACTCTCCAGGCATGTGACACTGAGGGGTGCTAGTCCTGGATGAAGATTGTGTCAAAGACCAGCACATTTCCCTGACAGCTATGAGACCAAGAATGTCAAGATATGTACATCTGCTTTCAGGACATGGAGTTACCATTTTGGATGGTTTTTAGTCCCTTACCAGCAGCTTAGAAATCAAATTACCCTCCTGAGTGCCAGAAGCCCTAGCTCACGACCGAACCACTAAATCAGACTAATTGAGGTAACAAATATGCCCGAACACAGCTTCCTTGGGAAAATGCCACCCTCGGAAGACATGACATTTACTTCTGACCTGGCTGGACATATTGACAACCAGGCATTTCTGAGACTGCTTTTGATTTGTATTGATTAAAAGAAATATGGAATGAATTTTAAGAGTCCAAATGTACCTTTGCCCTGATTCAAACACAGACACCAAACAGAAATGTTTAAGTAGAACGCAAATCTGGCACAAGTCAGTAACAATTGAGAGCTTTGATTGCCTAACAGCAGCTTTCAGACCCATAAGAAATGATTTCAGGGGTTTGGTGCAGTTCACAATGGGCCAAGTGTTAATGTCACAAATGCCTTCCAGAAATTATTACAGTTGTTTGGCTACTGTGTTGGCAGTGTGAGCAAGACAACTAAGAAGTATAATGTTACCAACAGCATACATTCCTTTCTTACTCCTAGCTAGACGTAGTGCTTTGAGGACGAAAATGAGGTGAGGACAAAATACTTTTACCATGTCTGTGAACGTGGAAGATATCTTCAAAACATTTGGTTCAACTCTTTTTAATCACAATGAAACAAACATTAAGGAAAAGAATTAGAAAACTCCTTTAATAATTAGACTGTAAAGTTAACGGCAAGAAGAAAGTCTTGTAATTTAATGCAATGTGATATAATGGAAAAGGAATCCACCAGAAGTGTGTAACAGCACAGAGAGGAAAGACGTTTTCCTAAAGATTGCCATGCACCATGCTGGTATGTTAAACAGGCTGATATTTTAATCAATGCTTAGGACCCTAAAATAAGCTCATACGATATTGAGATTTCTCTTTAAATGAATTATTCATAGACCAAACAGCAAATTAAAAATAACATTATTTCATGATCCTTTTTTTGCCAACACAAAAATTCTAAATGAAGAGAAAGAAAGGGTAACCATGGCAAATAGGGTACTTCAGCTGTAACTCAAAAAAATTGGACATGTTTTGTTCCTAGCTTCCTACTCACTCATTTACTTTCGTAGAGTATCCAAAATCCCCATATCTACATGTGCCAGATCCCAGAGATACTTCGCCAACTATGAACAATACTGTGGACCTGAACAACATAGAAACCAAAAAGCATTTTATGAGCAAATGTGATTATCTTTTAGGAGGTCGATCCTAAATATCCCCCAGCTACCTTGATTGGCTATTACGGACTATTTACCCATTTTTGCATACCTTGAGAGAGAAATTCTCCTCAAGCACAACTCTGAGAGGCAGTCTGGTTGAATTAGAGAAGGACAGTGTAACTGGAATTAGAATACCAAGGCTTGGCTTCCAGATCGATTCTAGATAAGCTTGTTTATTATTACTTAATCAATTTTCAGAACAGGTAGACTGAATGCCACTGAGGCATAAAGCTTTATGGGTGAGGCTGAGCTGCTGATTCTCTCAGCCTTTGGACTGGCTGAGTGGGAACAAGGAGACTCAATAGTGTGCTCAGCCCCAGTATGCTGTGAAAATGGTTCTGCTTACCTTCGCCATAAGCATCTTTGCCACAAGCATTTTTGTCACATTTTTGCTGCATAGCTAATCGGCTGTAAAACAGTTTTGCCATGCAAGATAAAATCATGAAAAATAAAAGAGGACATGCGTTAAAAAGGACATAAGGAAACATCAAAATGAACAACAAAATTATAAAGACTTTATTGTGAAATACAAAATATTTGAGTACATTTACAATGCATACTGTAGATTTGTGGAAAGAGTGCATGAATAACTGATTTTGTTTTGTGGACTGTACCTAAGTGCTTGTCTTCAAAGTCTTTCGTTCATAGTATGACACTTTTTTTTTTTTGCTTTGGCTCCTCATTCAGCATTGTGCTTTTTCTTTTTTCACTAAAATTTCTTCCTTCCTTTAGAATGCATATATGTAACTGAGCCTTGCATTGTGTTGTGAAAGCTTTCTATCTTGTTGGGTTTTTTTAAGATTTATTTTTGAGACACAGGGCATGAGTGGGGGTGGGGAAGAAAGAGAAAGGGGGGGACACAGACTCCGAAGCAGTCTCCAGGCTCTGAGCCGTCAGCACAGAACCCATTGCAGGGCTCGAACTCATGGACCATGAGATCGTGAACTGAGCCGAAGTCTGACACATAACCGACTGAGCCACCCAAGTGCCCCTGCACTGTTGTTTTTTCTTAGCATATTGTCACATGTCCTCTGACAGATGTTTCAAAGTTTTATGAGAAATGTGTGTTCAAAATTCTGCTCTGTTCTGTAGACCGTTACGAGGACTACGATGTATAATCTAAAAACACAGGAGCACTATGTCAGTGACGAAATGAGACCGAACTGTCAACCAGTTGATGAAATCAACAAACTGTCAAACCCAACTGTGAATCAGTTATATTTTTTATCTTTTGTGGTAAAATTGCCTTATGGCCAATTAGTTAAATAGTGAAAATGTTTGCTAAAAAATGCTTGTGGCAAAAATACCAGATATGGTAAAAATATGACCAGTTTCTATGAGATCAGTGATAGTAAAAATATTGGATTGAGAAACATTGGCATTTCTCAGTCAAGACATACAAAGGCTGAAACTATGGCTTTTGGGTAAGTTTATGTCAATTAGGTTTGTTGAGTGTAACAAATGTGCTCCTCTGGTGCAGGTGTCCATAAGGGGGTAGGGCATATGTGGGGAATCCCTGGACCTTCCCTCAATTTCATTGCGAACCAAAAACTGCTCTAGAACAAACAAACAAAAAAAAAACTATTAAATTTTTTTAATGTTTATTTTTTTGAGAGAGAGAGACAGAGCATGAGCACGAGCATGAGCATGAGCGTGAGCATGAGCATGAGCAGGGGAGGGGCAGGGAGAGAGGGACATAGAATCCGAAGCAGGCTCCAGGCTCTGAGCCGTCAGCACAAAGCCTAATGCGGGGCTCGAACCCACGAACCGTGAGATCATGACCTGAGCTGAAGTCTGATACTCAACCAATTGAGCTACCCAGGCCCTATTTTAAAAAAAGAAAAAGAAAAAAAAAAAAAGGAACAAAGCTTTTTAAAAAAAGCACAGTGTGAACACAGGGGACAACTTGCCCTTCTTGGGTTTCTTGTCCTGTTTTCACTCTCCTGTCCATTTTCCTCATAGGCATCCTAGAGATTATTCTAAATACATGTCCCACTGAAATCCCACCAATGCAGCTCATTGTGTATCGGGAAATGTCGAAACATGACCTATAAAGTTTGTCTTACTCTAGTCTGTGTCTCCTTCTCCAGGTTCATCTTCTGTCATGGCCACACAACCCCCCCTGCAGCAATAGTACACGGCTTCTAGCTCCTTAGATACCCCATGCTTTTATATACCTCCGTGCCTTTGCTCAAGTTGTGCCCTCTGGCAATTTCCAACTACTCTTTTAAATTACAACTCAAAAAAAAGGAAAGTTTTTCTTGCCTAGAACCCCACGCCCCCACAATTCCACTCTCATGCAGCCAACTGCTCCCTCGTTTTTGGCTACCCGTCCACCCTGAACACGCTTCTGTGATTACACTTCTTGCCATATTATGATTTGCACGTCTGCCTCCTTAACTAGGGCAGGGACCACACCTTATTTGTCTTGGAAATTCTGAGGGCTGGCGCTGTAGGCACTGGAGTAACATTTTTGGGCAGATGGACACACCAACAGATGGTTGAATGGATGAATGAATTCAGGTTAATGAGGTCTTGTTCACCAAATCTCAAAACTCTGGTTCAGAAGTCTTATGAATAAAAAGAGGTATAATTTTACATAATGTACACTTATTTGGTAGTAGGCATGTCACAATTTATCCTTTTTTATTAATTTTCTATTTCTCCCAGGAGATCATAAATTGCCAACACATATACCAGTGAGGTGTGCTGTAAGTGGCATGAGACCTGATTCTTCTCAGACTTTGTGTTGCAAGTGTCTGATCTCTAAGTCCAGCCGCTTTTTGTCTCAGGGGTCCTCTTGGGAGTCACATTATTTACTGATGGGTAGTTAGAACTGGTGACTAGTTAGAACCGTGTGGAGCTTAAGATTTGTTGCAAAAGCCAAAGGGCTGCCCTTCTTCTAATCTTTAGAGGCATTCACATAACTTAGTAAGAACACTCCCTTATCTTGACTTCTGGACCCAGAATTCAGTTGAGTAAAGTAAATCGGGGTAGGGGCGCCTGAGTGGCTTAGTCGGTTAAGCGTCTGACTTTCGCTTAGGTCATGATCTCACGGTTCGTGGGTTCGAGCCCCGCGTCAGGCTCTGTGCTGACTGCCAGCTCAGAGCCTGGAGCCTGTTTCAGTCTGTGACTCCCTCTCTCTCTGACCCTCCCCTGCTCACGCTGTCTCTCTCTCTCTCTCTCTCCTAGAAATAAATAAAACATTAAAAAAAAAAAAAAGTAAATCGGGGTAAGTTTCTTCTCTAATTCAAAGCATCATTTCTGAATAGAATAACAGAGTTTAATTAAGGATTTAGATTTTTTTTAAGTGATTGCAAAAAAAAAAAAAGTGGTTCCTACACCAAAGGAAAATATCAGAACAAAATAGGATCTCAAACTGAGCAAGACTTATCTTTGTACTTACTAGGGTGATTAGGCCGATCTTGTTTACTGCTATTCTCATCTAAATCAGAGGCCCCAAGTCCCAGGAATGCAATTGGCTAGTGAAACGGGGCTTCGTGCCACTAAGTAAACCCCCACATGATGCCCCTGTCAGAAAGCCCTCAGCTTTTTAGCCCTGACCAGCTCAGCTCTTACATAGTATGTTTGGGGAAATAGTGGACTCTTTTTAAGCTTGCAGAGTTCCTGATTTCGGAGGCATTTTTACTGCATAGCCAGAAGAGTGCCTTTTTGAGTTTGGACTTCCTAACCTTGAGAGGGAGTTGACGTGCTTCTTCACTGAGTGTGAAATGAGCAGATGGTGTTGTCTCACTCCAGTTTGTTTTGCATGGACTGAGGAGGGGGAGGTGGGGGAAGGGACAAATGTGCTCCATCCTTGATTGCTGAACACAACTTACTGGCACAAAGAATCCACTTCACTAGCATTGGATCATCTACTTCTTAATAAGGACTGGCTCTTTACTCCCTCCACTCCAGTCTGCAGGTTATTATCACCGGGTTGTTCTCTTTATCCAGAAGGGATTATATTCTCATTACAAGCAACAACACAGAACTAAACAAGACAAACAAACAAAAAAGCCATACAATATAGTTGGTCTGCCCAACCTAATAACTGAAGGAGCTTACTGAGGGCCATTTGAGGTAATGAAAATCACCCAATACACACTTTTTATAAAATACCAGTTGCCCCTCTCCAGACATGTTCATCTCACTTTCATTCATTTCTGCATTCGGCTCACCAACATCCAAAGATGTCCCCAGTGAACCAAGACAAGGGGCCTGATTACTGTCATGAAAAAGTTGCTAAATTCCCAGTGACCCTCTGCTGGCTCTCTGTCTGGACTGCTGGGGGAAAGTGAGATCTTTCCAGAAAAGTGGCAGTGAGATCTCATCTTCCACTTTATCTTAGGGAACATTTGGACCTTCTACGAGGTTCCCAGGTGGAATCCTAGTTGAATCTCATCCAAGGAAAAGGGCTCATAGGGCTAGAAAGCGCTGTCTGCTCTGTCAGCTGTCACCATGTGTGCGCTCTGTTTCTACCACACATCACTGTGATGCAGCTACGGCACCATTTTGCGCTCCCAGCAACCCCCCCTTTTCATTCACTGGTACAAAACCCACAATAATTAATATACACTTTGCCGGAGATTTAATTAGGGAGAGGGAAGGACCCCATGAAACACAGAAGTGCCCCCCAGACGCCATCATCCCTGTAAGCATTGCATTTCTCTTTACCAGTTCTCTACTGCCATTCTTTCATGCCCCTCTAAATTCAGCTCAATGTGCACCATCCCCTCAGTGAAAGCTTTGCAGTTAGTGGACCTATCACCCTTTTTAGAAGGCCAGTTAATAACCACCTATTAGTATGTAAGCCCAATCTCTGATGGTCTTATTCCAACCCCATGAGACATTGAACAACATCTAATCTTCTCCCTCGTAGGTAATCTTGCTAGTATGGTCTTCTTCACCTCCTTGTATCACGTCTGGCCCAATCTCCAGAATTCACTGAGACTACTTCTTAATTCGCTTATTTAATCTGCTACTCCCTACTCTCATCTCCTGTTTCATTGATCTCCTTTTTCCTCTGACCTTCAGCAACTAAGCCAGACTTGCCGTGGCCCTTCCTTGCTTTGGCAGTCTGTTTTGGATACCCTGCTTTAGGCAGGCCCACCCATTTCCCCTAGGACAGGACCCATGTACCGCATAGGGGAAGCCCTGCTGCCTCCCTCCAGCCAGAACCACTCACTGAGAGTGGTGGGTCACATGTCACCAAATCACTGTCCTTAGGTGAGATGCTAACACAGTGTTCATCCCTCACCAGTACCTTTAAGTTTGACGGATGGGCCATAGTGGCTTCAGAGACTGACATAGAGTGGAGATGGCCGACCACGGCTCAGCTCTGGATCTCTTCCTGGTCTGTGCTCCATCTGTTCCTTGTTGAGTTTAACCCTTGTGTCTGCCTTGCCGGGTTGACAGCTATCCATTTGGACCTGGCTCTGCCTTCGGAATGCTAGCCTTCAGAATCGGGACCTCACCTCTATGCCTCCCTGTCAAGTTTGCCGCTGCTTTGGGAGTCCCCTCTTATGGCTTTGGTGGCCTTGCTTTACCTCAGCTGTGGACAGGCCCTTGCCTGGGACCTGCTTGGTGGACATCTCCCATCTCCCCATCCTTTGCAGTCACTCAGGTGGCACAAAACAAATGCACAGTTTCCAGGAAAAGAACTAGAAGAACTGACAAAATTATAATAGGTTTGCCAGGTGTCTGGTATTGAACCAGACAATCTGGTATTTTAACTTCCTGTCTAGTTAAAACAGAAAAAAAATTTTTAAAGGAAGCACATATTTCTGGATAGTTATGAAGTAAAAGAACTATTTCTAATATATGTATATTGAAATGGGCAGATTAATTACTTAAATCAATCTTTACATCAACCACACTTTCCCCTGAGACCCAACCTAAATGCAGCTTGGGCACTTTTATAGGAAAAACTTAGAAACCTAAATTATTGTTGAATAGTGAATCTATGCCCCTTTTAATTTAAAAATGTGCAGTAACTTGCTCTGTTGTTTTTCAAAACAATATATGTATTTTAGGGAGCTATATAGATAGCAGAAGTGTATATTCAACCAACTATTTAGAACCATTTTCAATGTTTGGTTTTCAACAGAATACAAAATGTGGTCTTCCTACAATTTGTCTCCTAATTTTAAAAGTACAGATGTGTTTTGGGGTGCCTGGGTGGCTCAGTCGGTTAAGCTCCTGGCTTTGGCTCAGGTCATGATCTCATGGTCTGTGGATTCGAGCCCCATGTCAGGCTCTGTGTTGACAGCTGGGAGCCTGGAGCCTGCTTTGGATTCTGTGTCTCCATCTCTCTCTGCCCCTCCCCTGCTTGCACTCTGTCTCTTTCTCTCTGTTCCTGTCTCTCTCTCTCAAAAATAAATAAACACTAAAAGAAAAAAAAAATTTTTTTAAGTACAGATGTGTTTCAAAGGACATTTAATTATGATTATCATTCTTTTTCACTTAATAAGGTAGTTGTAAAATCCTGTTTGGTATCTAAGAGAGCCTCATGAATTCTTTTAGCGATTTCCTCTGTTTTGAACTAGGAAACATTATTGCCAAAAGGAGCTGAAAGCTACAAAGCTTTGGGGTTGTATTAAACTATACTGGTTTCTCGTTTTTTGAAGGCTTGCTAGAATATGTATCTTCTCCAGTTCATAATTTTTTCCTTTTTTTCCTCATTTACCAATTGAATAAAAGTTAAAAAGGTCACATCTTTCTCATCCTATCACCAAAGTAAACATTTCTCCAATTACCCATAAAGGGCAGATGTTTCCAAGGAATTATTTATTGTTTATTAAGAAAAAAAGGCAAAGGCTGTAATAGAAGGCTCTGTGTTACACACATGAGTTCTTAGCAATAGCATTTAAATATCCCTAAGCCCAGGGGAGAAAAAAGAAATCAGAGAAATCATGCCACATCGACTATGTTTCTAAGAATTTGTTAACCAAGTGCCTGCTAAAATGCGTCTCTGTTGTGAATCTGAAGAATTGCTTCTTGTAAGTATCACCTTCACAATTCATTTCTTTCACAAATGTTTATTGCCTGGCACTGTTTTAGACACCGGAAATAAGGCAGTAAACAAAATATAGAAAAATCCCTGCGCTTGTCAGCTGTGAGAAGAAGCTCTCAGTTTCTTTAACGGTATCAGCTTATTAAAAGTAAGTACAGAACATAAAAGATTACTAGAATCCAAGGAAATCCAGGCTTCCATAGCCGGATTGTAAATTTCTTTCTGGATGGTACCCTTCTGAAGGAAGGACAGAGAAACATTCATCTCCAAACTCCTCCTCTTCCCAGATTAGTGTTTGTTAAAACCATCAGTAATTTGTTGTAACTGTAGATGGCCCATACCTGGACAAAGACTATCTGACTCCTTGGAATGATTTCTTTATATAAATGACCAATAATTTTTCAGGTTTATCTGACTGTCCACATGCACCAGCCATTCCTTAAACATCTCTGGTTTAAGAAAAGAAAGTTTTAGGAATTGAAACTTAACCAAGTGAAGTAAGGAAATACTCTCACATTGTCGCACCTGTGTTGGTCTTGAACGAACAATGCTGTAGAAGGGCATGAGTTATGGAGTCAACTGGGAGAAGCCCAGGGAAGTCCCAGCTACCCACATTCCCCTCTCCCTTCTAACCCCAATCTATCTCTTCTACCCAGATGTCTCTCTGCAGAGAAAAAAAAATCCATCATTGGACTGGTTACTACCCTGTACTGAATTGCCTTCTCGAGGTATCATTTTTAAAATATGCAGATATCTCTTGGAAGATTGTCACACTCTGCTAACAGTCACTGCATTGAGAAGATTGCAGGGAACTAACACGTCAAGGGTTTGAACTACATGCTATGCACTTTACATGTCACATTGGTTAATTCCTGCAATGATCTCTAAGAGTAGGTTTTCTCATCTTATTGATGAGGAATCTGGGGTCCAGAGAGGTTAAATGACAAACTCCCACATCACACAGACTTTGATGCTGGAGCCAATAGTCAAAAGTGGCCGTTCTTTTCCTTAGTCTGAATTCATTTATCAAAATGAATGTGGCACACAAAACCTAAGGAAAGATAGCCTTGAGAGTGATGACTGCCTGGCGAGAGGGCTGAAATTGAGGGGAAAGAACAGAGCGATGAAATGAGAGACAAAAAGGAAACATTTTGCTGACTTTCCAGTTTTTTCCTCTGAGGTCAGATTCAGCACAGGGCTACATTCTTACTGCTTTGATAAAATTCCTGATTCTCAGAAATACTGACTTGCCAGGACCTTAGAGGTCATCTAGCCCAACCCACCATTAAAAGCTTTATTCAGTCATTAACTCACTTTATTACTGTTGGTGATCTGGGAAGGAGTGTCATTGACTTGGAAAGTGAGAGCATTTCTCTGAACCACAATTTTCCACTATCTCATCATGGGCTCCTCTGGAGAGATTTGATTTTAAATAATAAAAATCCTTTACATCTCTCGCCTTTCACGGTTGTCAAAATGCTCTCACATACACTATGCTCTTTAAACTCTCATTTCTGTAAGGTAGGGAGGGGTGGCATTTTACAGTGGCAAGAGCCCACAGACCTTGGCCAGGTAGACCTGGGCGCAAACTCCCATTCGGTGACATACCACCCACATGAACTTGGAGAGATTATTTCATCTCTTTGAGCTTGCTCTACCAGTTACTGTTTTTTAAGCCTCCAAGTCTTCATCTGTAAAATGGAGAGGATCATATCCCCTACATGAGGTCGAACTAAAGTGTGTGTAAAGCATTTGCTTTACAGGTGTCAGGATTGGTTGCTTTTCTCTTTCTCTTTTTCTACTGCTGAGAAAGCAGTGGTAAGAAGGGGTAAAGCAATTTTCCCAAGATAAAACAGTCAGTGATTGGTGAATAAAGGCCAGGCCCTTTGACTGCAATTCTAAGGCTCTTTGTGCTATCCAGTCCTTCTTAGAATAACTTCCTCCTCCTTCTCTGCCCTTTTGATCTGTACACACCTTATCCTTTTACCAGCTCCTGATTTCTTTGTAGTGTAACTTCTGCCACCTTTCTCCACGCTAGGCCTTCTGTTTTGCTCTTTCTGCCCCTTGCATTTCTGTGCTCCTGCTAGTTTCTATGCAGACTGCCTCTGGCTAGTTTCCTGTGTGTTTCATATGCTCTTTGGAAGTTCAGGACAAATGTCCTCAACTCAGCTGCATACCTCAACTGTGAAATCTGGTTCTCATAGATGAGACAGGGCAGCTGTGGTGGCATCCAGGCAGATGGGCTCCTAGTCCCCTGGCTTCTGGTGCTCGACTGTGACATGCTACCGCCTGCCTTCTGGATTTTGATTATTGCTCCCATGGCACTGCAGCTTTCCTAACATTCCTCTAACAAACTCTGATTTAAACAGCCCTACACTCAGCCTTTCATGTACCCTTGTAACACACGGAACTGGTGCAGCCCATGGGGAGGCCCTGAAATGAATCACTGCCAAATGATTTGGTGCTTTTAAAGAGGTCATTCTCCTGTGCCTATACAGAAATACATTTAAGTCTTAAAAACTATCTTTATTTAGGTCATTCGGAATGCATGGTCACAGTGTTGCACCAGAGTGAAAAATAAATGTGTAGGCAAGCAGATTTACAGTACAGCATGCATGCATAACACACGTATTTATGCAGTACACATAATAAAAAAGATACTTGTCACTCATTTCCTTTATCATAAATTCAAGAAGTACAATTGGAATATTACACAACCCAGAGAAAATAGAGCTTCAGAGATCCGAAGGAATTCTCAAGAGCTCATCTTGTCGACCTACGTAGCCATCTGTAAGCAGAGGAAATGTCTAAACTAATCAGAATTGAGAGCTGATGTTCCTTTATTGAAGATCTCTATTCTGCCATGAAGTTGTTTGCGTACTTAAAGTTGTTTTCTTACCACCAAACAAACAATCTCTTGGGAATTCCCACAAGTAAGAAGGATCCTATTTATTCTTCCCGTGGAAGGCGTTAGGCATATGATCTTAGAAAACTTGTCAAGAAACGCTAGGTCACATGTCCCTCAAGTGCACAGGGACAACTCTATTTCCTCCAGGCTCCCCACCCACTTGCCTTGAAGAGTCCTCATGTGCTTGCCCACCACGGCCCAGCTGGTGCCAGACTGAGTGCCTATTTGGTGCCTCTCGTCCATGGGACCATTGGCGATTTCCAGAGATCTTAGTTTTCCAGGAGGGCAGAACAAAAATAAATTTAGCTTTACTCTTATCCTTTATTAACCCCCTGCCCATCCTCTCCACCCCTAGATGACTGGCCTATCCTTCAAGGAACAAAAGAAGAGAATAGGAAGGACACACTGTGCAGTGAGCGATGGAGATGATCTCCTTGATTCTGCACGTCCAGCCCAACATGCCCCTCCCCATGCCTCTTCCGGTCCTCCTTCTGGTCCCTCATCATGTGAGCAAATCTAGAAAATCCAATCCACACAAAGAAGACAAAGCAAAACTGCAGCCCACATGTGGTAGCCTGTGAAACACGAGGACCCTTTTCTTCACCTTGCCTCACCATCCACCTGGATGCTTGGCATGCTCTTAGATTCCTTTACACAGTTGCCAGAATTCATTTGAAAGGGTAACCAGAGTTTATCTCCCTTTCTCTGGATTCCCATCCGTCCAGGAAAAAAGATCTGTTGTGGAGTAACAAAATATCAATATTTCCCCCCAATAGTTTTATAATATACTTACAAACAACATTGTAAGAAAGAGGGAAAAACAAGTATGTGCAAATAACTGGCTTATCTGTTGTGTGAGCTATTATAGAAAAAGAAATCTGATTTTATTTTTTCTGTGAGAAAAGAGGGAAAACAAATAGGTGATATTCAGCCTTAAGAACTGGAATCTACACTACCACTGGGCAAGCCCTGTCCTCACCAGGAACTATTCACCTCTATCTGATATAGAAATTCTACCCCCAGGGACTCTTCCAGAGGCCCAGGACTCAAACATCCGTTCTCTGTGGAACCTAGCCACTGACTCAGTGCTGATTTGGGACACATTTGCTTGCTCCTAGTCTCCAAGCCTAGTGAGAGCCCAATTAACATCTTAAGGTTTCTTTTTTATGTTTTTAAAAAAGTTTATTTATTTATGTTGAGAGAGAGGGAGTAGGGGAGGGGCAGAGAGAGAGAGAGAGAGAAGGAAGGAAGGAGAGAGAATCCCAGGCAGGCTCTGTACCATCAGCACAAAGCCTGAGGCAAGGCTCAAACTCATGAACCATGAGATCATGACTTGAGCTGAAGTTGGACGCTTAACCAACTGAGCCATCCAAGCTCCCATCATCTTCATGTTTCTTATAAATAGTAGAACACATTTTTATTCTCTTATTTTCTTTTGTTTCTCTTTCTTAGAGTGCCTCCTGTTCCTGGTCAGGGCCTGGCACCTTGTCAGTTTCTGCCTGGCCCAGCCCAGTCCAGCCTCAGTGCCCCACACCAAGCCCATTACCTGCATTCTTGGTCTTGTTTCTCAGGAGCTTCCTGTGTGTTAACCCGGCTCCATAATGTTTTAGCAAGAGAGTAGCACAGCTGATCTTTGATGATAAGGATTAACTGTCAACAGAGTTAAGAATGCAAGGCCATAAGGGACATGCCTTCTCAGCTGGACTCTGTCTAGATTCCAGTACTTCCAACTGGACCGTGAGAGATCCTAACCTTGCACTTAGTCTCCCCGTAAAAGGGGGGAACTGAATTGGGTGTGTATCAGTGTGCTAGGGCTCTCCTAACAAAATACCACACACTGGGTGGCTTAAACAACAGAAATGTATTTCCTCACAGTTCTTGTATCTGGAAGTCCAAGATCAAGGTGTTATCAGGTTTCATCTCTTCCAGAGCCTCTCTCCTTGGCTTGTAGACAGTCACCTCTTGCTGTGTTCTCACATGGTCTCTCCTGTTTGCGTGCATGCCCATGGTGTCTCTCTGTGTGGATGAAATTTCCTCTTCTTGTAAGAACACCAGTCAGATTGGATTAGGACCAGTTCAAATGACCTCACTTTAACGTAATCACCCCCCTTTAAAGGCTCTATCTCCAAATACAGTCACATTCTGAGGTAGCATGGCTTAAGGCTTCGACACGGGAATTTGGGGAAGACACAATTCAACCCATGACTTCCAACATGAAGTGCTCTCACTGGGAAGACTTTACGCCGTGCATGCCACCTTAGAGGCAGATGCTGTGCCTTGAGCTTGGCATCAGTGTCTGGTAAAGCCAGTTTTGGCGAGGGCACTGAGTCGGTTTCACTCCAAGCATGTCATAAGCAATAGCCACAGACACAGGAAAGAACCAGTTTGGGCCACTTTCATGAAAAGGTAGTTTCGGGTGTGGCAGGTGTTCTCAGACTCCCATAGCACAGGCTCACGTGGCTGCCCGATGCTGGCACTCTCTCAGGTGTCCCTCCCTCCCTCCCTGCCCAGCCTCTGGGATCTGAAACCAGGACCGTGTCCTCCCCACCTGACCTCACCTCCGCCCTCTTTAGCCTTGAACGAGCTCCTACATCACTGTCTCACCTGGTCTGGCTCTTCTAAACATGCATGCACAGCTGCCCTGGAAAAGAGGCAGCTCCCTCTGGTTTCTTTGTCACCCGCCCCTAGACCTATCTTCCATGAATGCTTCTTCATAAACCGTGTACTTCTCTTGGTTTCTGACTTCAGTTCAACTCCCTCACTACTGCTTTCTGATCTCCTCCCCTTAGCTCATGAGTCCCAAGACGTGCTTTCCCAGGTCACACTTGACTTGGCCCCCAGTACCTACCTCTCCACCCATCTGCTCCCCTGAGGCAGCCCCTTCCTGATCAGTCTGGGACATGGACACAAATCTACACAGGAACTCTTGAGCACAAAGGTGTGATGAACCTGAGCAGGGAAGAGGTTTTAGCTTTTGGTGAATGCAGTGGTGAAGTTTTGGCACAGCTGGAGGGCTTACAACCCTACGTATTTTATAATTCTCAGGGGAACCAAGAGAATGAGAGAATGACTGTCTTAATCAGTGTTGTCCAGAGAGGTAGACCAGATATCTATAGATACAGATACTATATATATATATATATATATATATATATATATTAGAAATTGGCTCACATGATTAAGGAGGCTGCGGAGTCCCATAATCTGCTATTTGCAAGCTGGAGACCCAACAAAGTCAGTAGTGTAACTGAGTCCAAGTCAAAAAGGCTGAGAACCTGGGGAGCCGTGGTGTAAATAGTAGTCTGAGGGCAGGAGAAGAAGAGATGAGATATTTCAGTTCCAAGAGTGAGGGCAGCCAAAAGGGACAAATTTTTCCTTCCTCTGCCTTTTGTTCAATTCAGCCCTCAGTGGATTGAATGATGCCATTCACATTAGGAAGGGCAATTTACTGAGTCTGTTGATGCAAATGCTAACCTCATCAGAAACACCCTCACAGACACACTCGGGAATGTCTAATCCAGGCACCCCATGGCCAGTCAGGGTGACACATAAAATTAACCATCCTGGTGGCCTTTCTGGGTTTCCACTGGGAAGGGTAAAAAGTGGGTCATCCTCATGTGTGGCTAGACATGTAGGCATAAGTAATTTACTTGGCAACATGCTCCCTTAGGCATGGCGAGAGTTAGTCACGCCCATGCTGGGAAGGAGGAGATGGAGAGACAAATGAGGCTTTTCCAAAACACCACTAGCCACAGATCAGGTGGTTAGGTTATGCCTACGTTAAGAAGCTTGAGCCCATAAGACCTGGACTGTGGCCACAGCCACCTGCACCTGGGCTTTCTTCTCTCCTGGGGGACTCTTAGCCTGCTCCCTCCTGGAGCTCAGATGATCCCAGAGCATGCAGACTGTCCCCCCTGGAGAAAGCCAAGAAAGCCAAGGAGCTGCCTCTTTCCTCCAGTTTCAATTAGAGCCTCACCCCGGGCTCAGCCCTGGGGCGCCTTCTGACCTAGACTCAGCTGCTCTTGCTAAGGTCCTGGTGTTGTTTGCAAAGAAAAGACACGTGAGCTGAGGGCCCACCTGCTAACCAAGCCTGAATGGAGCATTTGCTGAGAGCTGATGACTGTTCCCAATCACCCCTATGTCCAAGGGGCCCAGCTCTCCCCAGCTGAATCTCTAAAGGGGAGCAGCCAAGCCTACAGAGCCGTGTTCGTTCATGGAAGAAGGAGAAGGCATCCCACAGAGAAGCTTGTCTCTATGGGTACCACTGCCCAGCAGAAGGCATTAAGTTAGCCCTTTAGGACCCAGGGATAGTGGGTGTATTTTGGTACTTAGGCGGGCCGTGAGAAAATCCGGAGAACACTTGCTGACAGTTTAGGAGACGTGGACAACACTGTCAGGGCGCCCCAAATCCTGAAGTGGCTTCTTTGAAATTGCAAAACTACCCCCACTCTATTTCAGTTTCACCTGGTCTTCAGTCCAAGGTGTTCAAAAATTCCTTTTAAGCTGTTTTGTTTGAAATAGGCTGTCAGCCAGGCATCTTTCCTCCTGGAGAAATGTCCCTTTGTGATTCTGGGGAAAGCTACAAACCAGGGGCCCCTGCCTCTTGTGTCACAATCCCTAGTCAGACCCTTTCTCCTGGGTGTTTGAGTCTGGAGCTGGAACACAGGGAGTCAGATGACGGATGCAACTGAGCATTCCCCAAATACTGCCGCACAGGAGGGAGGCAGCAGCTCCTTTGTGTTACCAATGAGAAAACAGACTCAGAAAATTAAATATCTTTTCCAAAATCCCACACTAATAAATGGCAGAGGCATAGGGCATCTGGGTGGCTCAGCTGGTTAAACATCTTATCTCGGCTCCCGTCATGATCTTGCACTCTGTGAGTGCAAGCCCCACGCCGGGCTCTGTGCTGAAAGCTCAGAGCCTGGAGCCTGCTTTGGATTCTGTGTCCCTCTCTCTCTCTGCCCCTCCCCTGCTCGCACTCTGTCTCTCTCTCTCAGAAATAAATGAACATTAAAAAAAATTTTTTTTAATGGCAGAGCCAGGATCTGAACCCCAGGCCTATGTGACCCCCAAAGCCCATGACTGTTCCTCTCATCAAAATAGCCTCCATTTACCAAGGACTTATTTCCACTTAATAGGATGAAGAAAGTAGGGAGAAATGGCTCCAGCACTTCATTCAGTAAGTCAGATACAGAGCCTATATGAGATTCAGTTCTTTCTCATTTATATGCAGAGTATCATGATATTTCATCTCCCCACCTTGCTGTAATTCCCCGCAGCGGCTCCTCATTGTGTTTCTCACACATCCTACTATTAGTCAATGAAGGGTCTTCAGTCTTTCTCGATGCACACTATTCTCACATTTCAGGTTTGCCCTCATCTTCACCTCCATTAGACAGGCACTGTCCTATGCATGTCCTCAATGTTTCCGAACCTTTCTTTTCTCAAGCAATTACTGTGTCCCCTGGAAGTCCACCCCACCCCACCCCAACTGCCTCCAAAAGCAGGCTGGAAGCCAGAGTGTCCCGGTTAAATACTGGAATTGTTGTCACGTTTTGTCATTGGACATTACGCTTTACCCAAATAAAGTGTCTTCTGAGGACACTGGAACCTCTCTTCAGAGATGGTTTATTTTCATACGCCCCGCGAGCTTCTTTATTCTTGATGAATCAGCACCGCCGCACTGCTCTCAATGCTCCAGCAGTAACAAGGCACAAAGACTGTCAAGCTTCAGCCCATAAATGACTCTAAATGCACCTATTATTCCACTGTTTTTCCAGCTGATTCTCCTGAGTTCAATACTCTATTCTAGGCAGTCGTACGCGTCAGTATATCTTGCTGAAGGCTCGCGGGGTTTGAAAAAGCATTTGATTTCTTGGGTGTGCTGCATGCTTTGGGAAAACCAAACCAAACCAAACAATTCTTATTTGAAAACCAGATTCTTTTCGTAATCCTCAAAGGGAAGACTTGAATACAGTGTCAACCTCATCTAATTAGCCCAGGAGCACATGTCAGGCTGTTGCTGTGAAGATAAACTCCAGAAGAAAAGACCTGCTTGACACACCTCTCGTGGACTTGAAAGCCACTTTTGGTGCCGTGCAGCTGCCCAATTGATGCTTGGAGAAGCAGTGGAAGGTGTGCTGCAATTCAACATCGCTTGAGCGCAATTATTTCCTCCTTGAGGTCTAAGGGCCATGATCAGATGTGCTTGGGTTAATTCTTGCTGTCACTTCTCAGTTTCTGCTATGGACTCTGCCAATCTCCCTGCCCCCCCCCCCAACCCTTTTTAAGTGCCTGTCTTTCTAGACACTGGGAGGGAGGAGACACGAGAACTGGCCAAATAGATCCCTTTCAAGGGCCTCTCAATACCAGTAATGTAAGCAGATTGTATCACTGGTGGCTGGACCCTGAAGAGAATTTCAATTCTCTCAGAAGCAGACGGAAATTGGCTTTTAAAATCCTTCCTCGCCGGATTCTAACCTGCTTGGGAGCTGGCTGCCCACTTTTGCCGGTCTCCTAGCAACCAAGCCCCTTCCTCTGCAGGCACGGCTGCCCGTCCACTGGGCCAGGCTGGGGAGAGCCGGCCTCTCCCTGCTCTCCCGAGCACAGGGCAAGGATGTCACCGAGGGAACGGGTGTGAGCACTTGGAGAAATTGCTAAATGGTCTGTAAATTCACAGTGAGGACGACGATCTAAATGGGGCCACCTTTCACACATTTTTCAGGGGATCTTGGGATTTAAATTCATCCTTATGCTTTCTTCCAATAATAGCTTGCATGGGTGGAATGCTTTGTATTTTACAAAACACTTTTGCATCCATTACCTCATGCAATTCCCCGCCAGAGCCTTGAGAGACCTCCACAGTGGGGGGGAAAATGATAGGGAAATTTTATGAGTTCTCTTTGAGATGTTTTAAAGAGCCCAAGAAGAAACTTGAGGTCATTGACTTAGCACAGTAGAAAAAAAATGTAGGGAAAATGCCAAACATTGGTCTATTACTATTACTATTATTATTATTACTATCAGTAAGTTAGGGTTCTTGACCAGCTAACCTCTGCCGTTGTGCCTGGGAGTTTGAATGAAGTCCAGAAAAGGTAATGGACTCTCTTTCTCCCTCCTGCTTTATCATTCTTGTCCCTTCCCCAGCAGCCACTATTGGGATTAAAATTGATGAAATTTTCTTTGTTTCTAACAACCTCATTTTGAGTTTTACCTATAATATTCTCCCCTTCTGACCACAAGAGGAAAAGAAGAATAGAGACATTATTATTAGTATGCTGGACTCATCTGCTGAGGCTTCCACAACCAAATACCACAGACTAGGTAGCTTAACCAGTGGAACTTATTTCTCACAGGTCTGGAGTCCAGGAAGTGCCAGATCAAGGTCTGGCTGGTTCAGGTTCTGGTGAAGCCTTCCTTCTGGCTTGCAGACAGTGGCCTTCTCAGTGTCCTGACATGGGGGAGAGAGAGCTCTGGTGTCTCTTTGTCTTCTTAGAAGGGCATCCATTCTACCAACCCTCCTGGCCTCACTTAGCAAAAATATCCCATCTCCAATGCAGTCACTTACAGGGAGGGTGTGTGTGGGAGAAAGTGGTGGTGGTGGTGGTGGTGGTGGTGGTGGTGGTGGTGCTTAGGGCTTCAACATATGAATAGGGAGGAGAGAAGCACAATTAGGTCTGTAGCAAGCTCCTTCATTCTCCTATGGATAGAGGGAAGGGAGAGGCCAAGTCTCCCCTACCCAGAAACCCTGCAAAATCCTCCTTGGCTGGAGAGGGAGGCCAGTCTTTAAACTGTGGGTCAGGAAATGTGGCCCAGTGATAAAAATCTGTTTGTGTTTCCCTCTCTCATTTGTGGATTGGAATCCTTTGAAAGGAGTTACTGATACATTGTGTTTTATAGCATCTTCATCATCTTAATGGTGTCCAAACAATGAGCATGATTGTTCTAAATGACTCTGCTAGTAAAGACAGGGTCTAAAAATGCCATAGAGGTGGTTGCGTCTGCCTTCTTATCACAGCACAATTACCAGCAGCCTGTTCTCCTTGTGAGAGATGTGGTAGCTGGAGATTTCTGAGTGGCTCTCTTTGTCACCACAATAGAGAGCAGCAGCTGCAGTCACGGCGGTGCCCAGGTGCTCCAGCAACCAGGAAGCCCAGACAGGGGGTCTGCCAGGACACACATACCCCTTCACTCTTGCCCTGGCCATTGATGTCGTCTTCTCCCTACGTCCTGGTTGTCAGACTGAGGGGGTAGATGAGGTCTTGGTTTTGCAGCAGCTGTAACAGTTTTCCATCCTAGGATGCAAGTCTCTGGACAGACATAGGCAAAGTCCTAACTTCACAGGCTTGTGATCTTGAGAAGAGAAAATACAAGATGCCCAGGGGAGAAACATAACCAAAGAGGTCGAAGACCTGTTCTCAGAAAACTATAGAACACTGATGAAAGAAATTGAAGATGACACAAAGGAACGGAAAGATGTTCCATGCTCATGGATTGGGAGAACAAATTATTGTTAAAATGTCTGCACTGCCCAGCAATCTCCATAGTTAATGCAATCCCTGTCAAAGTACTGGCAGCATTTTTAACAGCTAGCACAAACAATCCTCAAATGTGTACGGAACCATGAAAGACCTTGAAGAGCCAAAGCAATCCTGAAAAAGAAAAGCAAAGCTGGAGGCACTACAATTCCAGACTTCAAGTTATATTATAAAGCTGTGGTAATCAAAACAGTGTGATGCTATTGCAATAATATGGATGGAGCTGCAGAGTATAATGCTAAGTGAAATAAGTCAGTCGGAGAAAGACAAAATACCATATGATTTGACTCATATGTGGAATTTAAGAAACAAAACAAATGAACAAAGCAGGGAAAAACAAAAAAGAGAGAGAGGCAAAGCAACAAGCAGACTCTTAACTTAGAGAACAAACTGATGGCTACCAGTGGGGAGGTGTGTGGGAGGAAGAGTTAAATAAGTAATGTGGATCGCTTGTGATGAGCCCTGGGTGATGCATGGAATTGTTGAATCACTGTATCACACACCTATAATAAACGAATGTAACACTAATAAACTAATATAATAAACTAATATAGTATATTAACTATACTAGAATTAAAATTTTTAAAAAGAGGGGCACCTTATGGCTCAGTGGGTTGAGTGCCTGACTTTTGGTTTGGGTGCAGGTCATGATCCCAGAGTTGTGGGATCGAGCCCCAGGTTGGGCTCTGCTCTGAGTGTGGAGCCTGCCTAGGATTCTCTCTTTCTCTCCCTCTGCCCTTCTCCCCTGTTCTCTCTCTCTCTCCAAAACAAAAACAAAAATAAAAACAAAAACAAAAAAAAAGAAAGAAAAGGGGAAATACAAACACAATTTTTAAAATAAACTTTTAGTTTTACAATGATTTTACATTTACAGAAAAGTTGCAAAGATAGTGCAGGGAATTCTGCTCATACCCCTCCACTAGTTGCAGAGTTCCCCAATGTCATCTCCCATTTCTGAGGTATACTTGTCGAATTAACAAACTGGTACATTACTATTAACCAAATTCTTACTTTATTCAGATTTCACCAGGCTTTCCACTAATGTCCTTTCTCTGTTTCAGGATCCAATTTGGGGGCCACACCGCATGCACTTAACTGTTATCTTCTTAGGATCTTCTAATCTGTTACAATTCCTTAGCTTTTCTCTGCCTTTCATGCCCTTGGCATTTTTGAAAAATAGTGGTCAGGTATTTCTGTAGAATGTCTCTGAATTTGGGTTTGTCTGATGTATTTTCTCATGATTAAATTGGGGTGGTGGAAGTTAGGTAATTTTTTTTTCTTTTTTTGTTTTTCATTTGTTTGTTTTTGTTTTTTTGGAAAGAATACCACTGAGATCATGTGCCCTTCTCATTATCTGGTAGCCACATGACATCACTGGTGATGTGAACCTTGGTCATGTGGTTAAGGTGGTGTTTGCCAGGTTTCTTCACTGGGTAGTTACTGTTTCCCTTCTCATACTCTTTTCATTGGAAGTGAGTCGTTAAGTCCTGCTCATCCTGGGAGGTGGGGGGAGGAGCCAGGGGAGTACATACATATATTATTTGGGAAGACTTGTCTTTTCTCCCCTATTTATTTATGAAATATACATTTAAATTCTTTTAATGTTTATTTCTTTTTGAGTGAGAAAGAGAGGCAGACAGAGGGAGACAGAGAAAGAGTGGGAGCTGCCGAGGGGCAGAGAGAGAGGGAGACAGAATCCGAAGGAGGCTCCAGGCTCTGAGCTGTCAGCACACAGCCCGATGTGGGGCTCGAACCCAGAAACCGTGAGATCATGACCTGAGCCAAAGTTGGACACTGAGCCACCCAGGTGTCCCTGAAACACGCATTTAAAAAATCACAATATACACGCTGTAAATTCAATGTTTTTGGTCTGAAACAGCAAGGTCAAGTACTCTCAGATAAGAGCACCAAAAGAGAATAAGACATCATATGCTGATCTAAATAAAACATCAGAAAATCATAGCATTTTGAAGACTTTTTTAAAAAATGCTTTAAATTGCACTGTACCAACAGAATATTGCTTTGTAAGATATCCTCACTATTAGAAAGGGTCTTGAACCCCACAATGTCCATTGCAATGGGCCTTGCTAAGGATTGAAGACTACTTCTGAATTAAGGCTGCAGAGGGGAACTTTCAGGGCAAAAATGATACTGTTTTTTATGAAATGTGAATCCTAATTCTCAGAGTTACAAAGAAAAGGAAAGGAAAGGTACAAGCTCCTTTACAAAACAGACTGCAGGCCAGAGATAACCCTTCCTCTGTATCCAGAAATACAGGGAAAAAAATGTAGCATGTGATACAAGCATCCTGGATTCTCTTGAAGAAAGAGCACCTCTTTCCAGCTTGGGTTGGAAAAGAGCACTTGGCTGGATTGACAGAGGCCAGTTGTTCTTTGGAAAAGTCCAATAGGGCAAAGGACCAAGCAACAGGGAACCAGGGAATCAGAGCAGAATCAGTGAGGAGGCTAAAGACCAACATTCACTCTAAAACCAAGGCAAAAAGACCAGCAACCAGACAAAACGAAGCCAGAAAAACATTTTTTAAAATATTAACTTTTAATTTAAAAATAAAAACAATATACTGAAAAAAATAAATACAGTCAAAGGGGTATATAATGAGAAAGAACCCTCCTTTTTTTAGTATTTATTTATTTATTTATTTATTTATTTATTTATTTTAAGAGAGAAAGAGACAGAGCACAAGCAGGTGGGGGCAGAGAGAGAGAGAGAGAGACGGAATCTGAAGCAGGCTCCAGGGGCTCCAACCCACCAACTGCAAGAGCTAAAGTCAGATGCTTAACTGCTTAACCAACTGAGCCACCCAGGCGCCCCAGAACTCTCCTGCTTGTTCCAAATCTCTGGGCCCATTTTTGGAAGGCAATCTCTATTAATGGTTTCCAAAGATGCCCACTGCAGCATTATTTGTAATAACAAAAAGGCTGGAAGTTAGTGAAGTGCTCATCAGTAGTGCACTAGTCAAATAAATTATGGTTCTGTCATACAATGCGAGGCTATATAGACATCACAAAGAATGAACTCATTTTAAAGGGCTTCCGTGGGAAGGTCTGCAGAATGTATTATTAAGTGAAAAACAGCAAGATATGTAGAGCATGACTTGTCTTTCTGATTTAGGTCACATGAGCCTCATTCAAAAGTCATTGCTAGACCATCACCACTAGAACTGGTCTCAGAAAACGCATGGAGAGAAGTCACAGACTTGGCAACAGTGTGCTGGAGAAGAGTGTCCCTACTAAAGTGATATGCCTACTAAATGTCACTAGAAATTTAGCCCTTGACATTAACATGGTACTCCCACTATAACCTACAGCACACTGGGATAACCTGATATGGATGCTGTACTTCACTGATTCTGAAACACTTTTTTTAAAAAGTCATGTTTAACAAATCAGGATGTGTCTGCCAGGTAGCAGTTGGTGAGGGGGCTATCATTGCCCACACAGGCATAACAAGATTTGGCCAAGGACTGGGAAGAAAATCCAGAAGATATTAGTGAAATTAGTGAAGAAATCTTTTTTTAAAATGTTGGAAGAGCAAAGGGGCGCCTGGGTGGGTCAGTTCCTTAAGCGTCTGTCTTCAGCTCAGGTCAAGATCTCACACTTCATGGGTTCGAGCCCCACATGGGGCTCTGTGCTGATGGCTCAGAGCCTGGATCCTGCTTCGGATTCTGTGTCTCCCTCTTTCTCTGTTCCTCCCCTGCTTATGCTCTGTCTCTCTCTGTCTTTCAAAAATTAATAAATGTTTAAAAAGTTTTTTTAATGTTGCAACAGTAAGGATGACGATGATGATGATGAGCGTGTGTTTGCGTGTGTGTGCATGTAAGGAGGGGAAAGAAGCAGTCTTCAACTTTAATTTGAAAAATGATTTTGAAGAGGCAAATTTTAAATGTGAAAAAGTTTTACTTTAACTAGTTTGTTTTGCTCTGTTTTTTTCCTTTTTTTAAATGTACACACAAGACTAATGTAGAATAAAAATCTGTGTCTAAATAAGTCTAAAGAGGTCTTTCAATAAGTATAAACAATTCAAGTGAAAGTAGCGTATCAGAGCTTTATTGGCACCCTTCATCATTTCTTTGCAGAACGTGAAACAATGGTATGTCTTACAAACAATGGTATTTTAGATTCAGTGAGAAATGGGGGGTGGGGTGGGGGAGGGGCGTTTCTTATTTAAGAAAAAGGATGGCCTGCTGAGGGATTCGGAACACACAGCTCATCTCTGATGGGCCTTGCTCTTAAATAAATTGGCCGACTTTCAAGCACCCTTTTATACCTCTGAAAAGACTTGGATCTGAAAAACATAGTATGAGAAAGGACAAGAGAGAGGTGTTTCGTTTAAGTGAAGGTATTCCTTATTAACCTACAGTTTGCTGTTTTCGGTATAACAAGAGTGTGTTAACAATCATTCATGTGTTAATATATTTCTTTGTAGCAGAGTTTCCCTACTGTCATTCTTGCTTGAGGTACTGAGGAGGTTACTTTGGCCAGAACCTGTATTTTGCTAGTTTGCCCCAACTGTAAGCTCAGGACCCAACTGCGAAGCTGCTCCTCACTTGGCAAGCATTTCTGAGCTGACCTGGGGTGTCTCTCATGCCTTCTGAGTAAGTTAGGTCCACAGTATGAGGTTCTGTTGTTTTTTCCTCCACTTTGGTCTGGTATCCTTCCATAGGGGGTGCTTAAATCTACGTGGCACTGGCATTTAGCATTTAGCTCGCTGCTGCTTCTTCTGGCTGCTGCTGCTAGTATGAGCTTGTGTTCTACTGCAGACTGGGGGAATAACTATCTCGCTCTTTGGCCTACGCTGTTGCTGTGTTTTTCCTTCCCTCTACTCACTTGAAATGGGCAGTGAATAGGGGCGCCTGGGTGGCTTAGTCGGTTAAGCGTCCGACTTTCGCTTAGGTCATGATCTCGCGGTTCGTGGGTTCGAGCCCCGCGTCAGGCTCTGAGCTGGCAGTCAGCTCAGAGCCTGGAGCCTGTTTCAGAGTCTGTGTCTCCCTCTCTCTCTGACCCTCCCCTGTTCACACCGTCTCTCTCTATCCTAGAAATAAAATAAAAACATTTAAAAAAAAAAAAAAGAAATGGGCAGTGAATCTAAACAGAGCCAATCAAGACTCTTCCCTCAAAGTTTTGATCTTGGAGAGCTCTAGAGTCTCGAGGGGTAAATCTGGCGGCTAAATTTCTAGAACTGGTGTGAGACGAGAAAGCCAGCATAGAGAGAGAAGCAGAGATTGGATTTCAGGCCCTGCTGTACCTCTGTCCTTGCTATGGTTTGGTTATGTGAGTTGCTTAAGCTAATTTAATTTGGGTTCCGGTCACTTAAAAAAATTTTTTTTTAATATTTATTTATTTTTGAGAGAGAGAGAGAGAGAGAAAGCACGAGTGGGGGAGGGGCAGAGAGCAAGGGAGACACAGAATTCAAAACAGGCTCCAGGCTCTGAGCTGTCAGCACAGAGCCTGAAGGGTGGGTGGCTTGAACTCACGAAACGCGAGAATGATCTGATTTGAAGTCAGACACTTAACTAGCTGAGCCTCCGAGGTGACCCTTGGTTCCTGTTACTTGTAAGCCAAGTATACTCACCACACCATGACACCTATCTTTCAGTCTTTAACCCCCATCCCTCTTTATACCTGAGTTCATGGGGGGCTGTGATGAGAAAGAAACCCAGGCGAATGACACTGCACTGAGCCATCGCTCACCATCTCTTTTGGCCAACCCCATGGCCTGGGGCTAAGCTTGTGAATCTTTCCTAGGATCAGTTCTCTGTCTGACCATTCATCCCTCTACAACTCAGTACTCACTCTCTCTTACTCAAATCCTACTTTTCCTCTGAAGTTCCCATTACTTAAGTACCAAATTTCTCTGTTATCTTCAATGTTTTCATTGAGTGTTTCCTCCATCTTCCATCCTGACTGGTACCAAACTTTCTCCCAAGAACATTGCTTCTTCTGTGTCCATCTTAAATGGAGGATGCTAAGTTATACGTGCGTCATGTACTTCAGGGTCAGCAATTGACATCTGGTTTTCCTTGTTCCAAAATGCTACTTCTAAACCATTATCTTCTTACTTTGATGTGAAAATAACATAGGGCCCCCAAAAGGGCCCTACTCCCCTCTCCTCATCTCCATTCTGTCTTTTACTGCTCTCCTAGTATCTCCTTCTCATTCAGAGGTACCATTCGCCCATGACTCACAGACTCGCTCTCTATCCCAACTCATGCCATCATCCTGGGGGTCTTCAACATGAACAACCATCCAAAATCTCAGTTTGTCTGTCACTAACTCCTTCATTACCAAAGGCCTTCCCTCCCATACTGCGCCTGCCACCTCTTCCCACTGTCTCAACTTGGATCCTGTCATTTTTCAGAAACTATGCCAATGGCCATGCCACTAGTTTCAGCATCTGGCTGTGCAACTACAACCTCTTATCCATCTTGTTCATCTAATGACTCCCCTTGTGTCTGCCCTTCAACAATATTGGGGCTTCATTGGAGCTACTCCTTTGACCTTTTGGCTTTCTCTTTGTCTATCAGCTCCTTTAGCAGAAAAAGCATTCTGTTTCCAGAGACATTAATGTCAAAAGTGGCATCTGGTACCAGAGGTGGCATGGGGTCATGTCGACAGAGATGGCAACGGAGTTATATTTGATTTCCCTACATCCTTGACACCACTAAGGAATACTAGTCTTGTCTTTACCAACATGCTAGAAAAATACTTCCTCACTGCTTCTTTAATTTGTGCATCTGATCACTAGCATAGCTGAACACCTTTTTGTGTGGCTGTTGGCCATGTGTTTTCTTTTGTGAATTGTTTGTCAATCTCCTTTGCCTATATTTACGTTTGGGTGCTCATCTTTTTCCTATCAATTGATAGGAATTCTATTTATTCAAAGATATTAGTTCTTTGTTATATATATTGCCAACACATATTTGTATTTTAACTTTGATGGTGGTGATTTGTGTTTTAAGTTTAACTTTTCCCTCTCTAGAAATTTTTAAGATATCTAACTTAGCAGTCCTTTCTGGTTCCTCCCCTTGGTGACAAGCTTCAAAAGAACATCCCCATTTGTTCTTTAGATGGTTCAAGCTTCTGCATTTTTAATTTGTAATGTCTCCTGAATTTATTTTGATGTAAATAAGTACAGTGTGGATCTGGTCCTTTTTTTTTTCTTTCACCAAAATGGCCAGCAAGATGGCTCAACACCGTTGGTTGAATGTTATCTGATTTCCACTAATTTGAATTCTATTCCCTTTATCTGTCTTTATGCCACAACCAGACTCTTAGTTTCTACAGCGTGAAAAATGTTTAATATCTCCTAAAGTAAGTTTCTTTCATCGGCAAGAGAGCATGACTCTCCATAGGCAGGTGTTTTCCCATGACCTTTAAGTAAAGCTTGTTGTTTTCGTCACAGAAATTAAACATATAAATTTATTTGCATCTTTTTCAAAGAGATTGTTTTTATCTGTTTACTTTATGTTTTCTGCTTTTTGTGTTATCTAAGTATTTCCTTTGTTTCCTGTATTTTATTCTATATTCTATGATGTATTAACAAGAGTAGAAATGTTTTATTTGCTTGAATTCTCTGTGGTAATTTAGATTTCAGAAATTCTATTTTTAATTATTCTATTAATGTCTTTAGGCTTAGAAAAGTAATCCTTAAATCTTTTTTTCTTTATCAATGGCAAGAACATAAACCTTTTCATGATCCTATGTTGGGTTGGATTTTTTTTTCCCCTGTTTAGTCATCAATGAATGAAGTAAATAGATGCAGACTTAGAGTTTGCCAACAGACAAGGTATCTGGAGTTTACTTTGCTCTTTCATCTCAAAGCCCATAGATTGGGCCAATAGAAGAGCCTCTACCAGATATTTGTTGTTATATTTCTGCTGGATCCGAAGATACACATCAATCAACCTGCAGCCCATTTCAATCTGTACTGTTTCTAAACAAGAGAGACAGATTCAATTAGTGGTTTGCTTAAACAGTATCGGACTTGAGGGTCACGGGCCTCCTCAGGTCTTCCTATTTCTACTCCTGCTTACAAGGTAGAGGTGGCTCTGTTCTAGGAGGTGGTGCTTCTCAGCTTGCTTCTACCACTTCCGGTTCTATGCTTCCGGTTCATGCTGGGAGTGACAGTCCCCAGATAACAGCGGAGAGCAATGCTGAGAGGGTGATAGGGTCTGAGCCCAGCTCATTCAGTACCTGACTCCAGCACAGTTAGGAAATGGCAATTTGTCTAGATTGTCTGATCTGTGCCTGAATTATGTATAGATAATAAAGGAAGACTCTAAATAATTCCTTCCTTCTCTAGGGCCATCTGCCCTGTTTGCCTTTAGAGGATGGAGCATGCAGGAGGCAAATCAAATAATATGTTTCTTAATCCCTCTTTTTGTCTGCCCTGCTGCAGACCTGCGATACTGTCTTATTTACAGTTTCTAACGCTGTTGCTAGTTATGTATTTTGCTCCTGGCATTTTAATGGGGAAGCAGGAAGAATGGTATCAGGGACAGCATTCTACTGCCATGCTAACCCAGAGAACATCTATATATTTTTTTCAAAGTGAATGATGTAACTAAAAACCTACCCAATTCAGGAAATGCAAAATTTGCAGTTCTTGTGGGAATATTATATCACCACCTTTGCATTCACTTAAGGTATTTCACTTAAGAGGCAGAGTAGTAATCTAAGATACTTTCTCCTCTACATGTATTAATGCAATAGTCATAGGTTAATATTTCATTAGACTTGAACTAAGTATTTGCAGATGTGCATACTAACAGTGGCCATCTTAATACTGTACTGGTGGGGGGAGGTCGGCAAACACATCCATTTCAGAATGATTCGTACTAACCATAATGATGTCTCATTTTAAGAAAGTATAGTACTGTATCGGTATGTTTCTCCTCATGGGATATCAGGAGCTTTATTTTAAGGAGTCTTGGCACAGTGCCTACAAATGTGAAAAGAGATTTTGATACTGAGATACTGAGACAACAAAGAGAAGATAACATTTTAATTCTTTTCTTAAACTGTCCCCCCAAATTGTTTCTTTGCTATGAAATGCAGCAGCCTTAAGCTTTGTTATTTTAGTATTTGTTTTTATAACTCTGCTTCTACTAACTATAGGAGACTGGATTAGTCCTGCACCTGAGTTCCATAAACTATAGAGAAAGGCAGGCATACCTGGGGGAAAGAAAGTGTGTTGCAGGTGACAGCAGGTTTATCTGGAAGTCTCCGTGAACCACCGGGTCTTGGGAGTGGAGAGTGGGAAACAAACATGCATTAATCTCTGTTAATAGACTCTGACATCAGAAATCTGTGATACAGATGCTGCTGGACTCTGTGCTCGGGGACCACACTGAGGCATCGCGCTCATATCCAGGCACCTCATTTTAAGAGAGATGCTGCACTGAGAGAATGAAATGCGCCTGGGAAAGAGTATCCAGGTGGCAGAGATTAAAAAGAAAGAAAACACACCCACACAATGAATTGGAGAACAGATTGAGGAAGAGGCAGAATAGCTTAGATTTAGAATATTTTAAACGGCACTATGGAGAAAAGATGTTACAATTTGCCTCTGTAGCTTCAGGGGGCAGGATCAGCAATAAAGGCTGGAAGTCTCAGGGGGACAAGTTTGACTCAAAGTGAGGCAGGATTTTCTCACAATGGGGGTTGTTTAGCTGGAAGGAAAAATGCCCGCAGAGTCTTCCTTCTTGGAGTTCAGTTAACAGAGACTCCAGAGATACAGGTCAGGATTCCCATTTGGAGGGAACAAATAATTACATCATCTCTAATGGTCCTTCTAACTCTATGATTTCTAGTCCACTGTCGTTTCTTTTTTTTTTTTTAATATTTTTTATTTATTTCTAGGAGAGAGAGAGACAGCGTGAGCAGGGGAGGGTCAGAGAGAGAGGGAGATACAGACTCTGAAACAGGCTCCAGGCTCTGAGCTGGCAGTCAGCACAGAGCCCGACGCGGGGCTCGAACCCACGAACCGTGAGATCATGACCTAAGCGAAAGTCGGACGCTTAACCGACTAAGCCACCCAGGTGCCCCATAGTCCACTGTCGTTTCACACGATGGGATTTTATAACCGAAACGTTATAATATTCAAATTCATATAATACTTTTATATACAATCAGACCATTCTGTAGTAGAAATGTGTATCATGGAGGATCTGAATCACAATGAAATCTCAGAGACTTGTTCTTTGTTTCAGAACTTCAGAGCAAAATTTTTGTGACCCAGTCTTTTGACAGTTAAAAAACATCCAGGGGCGCCTGGATGGCTGAGTCGGTTAAGCGTCTGTCTTCAGCTCAAGTCATGATCTCATGGTTTGTAGGTTCAAGCCCCACGTCGGGCTCTGTGCTAATGATGGCTCAGAGCTTTAGAGCCTGCTTCAGACTCTGTCTCCCTCTTTCTCTGCTCCTCACCCACTCATGCTCTGTCTCTCTCTCTCAAAAATAAATAAACATTTTTTTAAATCCTAGTTTTTTCTCAGTGTCTAATACTATTTTCAAAATACCTTTCAATTTAGGGTTGCCTGGGTGGCTAAGTCAGTTATGCGTCTGACTTTGGCTCAGGTCATGATCAAGGGGTCCATGGGTTCCAGCCCTGCATCCGGCTCAGTACTGACAGCTCAGAGCCTGGAGCCTGCTTCAGATTTTGTGTCTCCCTCTCTGTCTGCTCCTCCCCTGTCGCTCTCTTTCTCTATCTCTCAAAAATAAATAAACATTTTAAAAAAATCCTGCAATTTAGGTTAGCTTATTATTAAGCCTTCCTCTCTCCCCTGCCCTCTCCATTTGCTGTTAAGGCTTAACCATGAGGCTGGGTTAAGGAGAAAGAATTAAATGGAGCAAGACAAAGAAGGTGCTCACCTCTCCTGGCCCAGGTTACTGAGACAGAAGTCCTGCACAAACAGGAAGGGCAAGTAAAACAAACAACTCCTCCTCTAGCCTGGGAGTCTAGAAAGAAGAAGGGTGAGAAAACCAGGAGAGTAGAGAATGTCCAGAAATCTTCCTGGAGCCTCAGCTCAGAATAGTGAGGAGTGTTAGATGGGTTACAGGGAATACCAAGGGGAGTCAGATGCTGGTTTGCTTCCGGTTGCACTCTGGAAGGAGATCCTCTCAAAGGATGCGCTGCCCCAGCCTGTGGGCATCACATCAGAGGACACTCGATTGGGCAGCATGATTTGCAGAGGGAGCACTGGGTTTGGTTTTCCTGAATAACTGCTGGTTTCGGTGTGTGGTGGGTAGGACCTGGAAGGTTCCACATATCTCTGAGTGGGAGCATGCCTGGAATGCCACTGAGGCGAGAGCCTGTGTGTCTGCAGTGGGGCCTGTGATGGTGGGGGGCAAAGAGTCAGATTGTCCAGGGGTTGGGTGGACGATGAGGCAGAACTTCAGCTTCGTCTGTGATGCTCACAAGAGCTGAGGAGCCAGTCAGCAGGGAGGACCAATGTGTCTTGGTCAGGCTGAAGACCTGATCACAGACAATGACAGAGGAAGCTCACGGATCAAGTGGAGATGCATCAGAAAGAGAAATCATTGCTACAGAGGCCAGCCAGGAGTCGGAGAGCCATATAGACACATAGATCTGGATCTAGGACTTTCTTTCCTGCTGCCAACGTCACTCGGCCATACCCCTTCCTCATACGCCTAGGCACCTTCTTGGAAAAAAGCAGGGAGGACAGCCGAAAATCTGATCTATTCTGGACAACATGAAGAAACAACATTCTCTTGCATGTCTGAACTGGAGTACAAATAAATTTTTGAGCCCATTACAAATGCCAATAGCACAAAAATCATGACATGGAGCTTGAGGACAGACACTTATATTTCCAGAGCCAAGGGTGGTGTCTAGAACATAGAACGTGCCAAACAATTATTTGCTAAGTTAACCAATTAAGTGATAGCCAATTGTCAGTAATAGGGTGGAAGTGGAAGAATATTTTTACAAAGTCAGATATATTATTGTAGAAATATCAGTCACTTCCTTGGTTCGATGCAGGCTCTCTGGGGAATCTATATAATTCAGTCTCCATCTGAAACAGGACCAGCAAGATAAAGTATCTCATCAGGGAGAAATTGAAAAGATGAAATGGAGTAGGAGGGACTAGCATCAGAAAGGACTGTGTCATAAAGGTCACTGAGAGGAGATGGAAGGAAAAAATCAATGAAGAGCTGCAAAAGAAAGAAAGAAATTTGTAATAGCCGAACTTAATTTAAGCCAACGACAAATGGAGTCGGGTTTGGGTTATGTATATGAGGCTACCCAGTGTAGTCCATTTTATTTTTAAGCAATATCCTTAATACCCCATGTCATAAAGCACTTAACATAAAACACTCAATGAAAGAATCAATGACAGACTGGAAAAGACATAAAAATAATTTAAAAAATTTTTTTTCACATTGCGTTTTCATACCAATTAATTTCAAGATGAGTTGCTGGTTTGTTGATTTGCATATTTACTAGTGAACACAACTCCCTTTGCCTCAACATAGCCCAATACATTCATAGCATAGAATCAGAGCCCTGGAGAGGATGCTTTCATGGTACTCTTTATGACAGAATTTCTGCAAGGCTAATATCTTAGACACCTTTTTCTTCCTCATCCACCTCTTTCTATTCTTTTTTATTTTACCAACACAATACATCTTAGATCTGCCCAGCTTCAACTCCCTACACCTCTTGTCTAAGCAAGGGAAAGAAGATAAGTTTAACTCCTGTGCCGGTTCAAATGGACTGGGGCACTGCACTGAAAAGGATTCTGAGGTATCAAGCTGGTACACCGGGAATGAATGTTAAGATAGTGTGGTGATGTCTCCTGTGGATATGGGAGAAGGGCCAGTATGTCAGCAGTGCATGAACTGTCCTTGGCCCATGTATTTTTACCAATGTCTTCTTTATCTTCTTATCTTTAGTCTCTTGCCTGTATAATATTATCTTCCTAAAATAGTTAGGAGCATTCAGTTTCCCTCATACACCTCTTATGGCTCCTTAGTTCTTAGTTAAGAAGTCTGGTCTTATTAGCATGGCATTCAGGGCCATCACATTCTGGCTTTACCTTTCTAACCTTCTAGTCTACTACAGCCTTATATCACTTTAATAATCACCCCGCTTTCTAGCCACAATGAACTATTCAAATAGATTCCTGAAGTATGCCTACATTCATGGTGTCCCCTTTCTTTGAAATACCCTTCACTTTCTCATATGCATATCCTTGACATCTTTCATGCTTCAGTTCAAAAGTCCTCTCCTTTGGAAAACCTTTTCAAATCTTCTCAACCAGTTGGATTTAACTGATAATTCCTAGAATGTACTGTACACCCAGAAGAAAATGAGCTCAGCTAAGCATTCTGCACAAGAAGCTACTTAGCAGGTTTTGCCAACGTTGGGACCCAGGACCTTTGCTGCGTTAGTCAGAGTAATTGCCCATCCAGAGATGTATGTATTGTCATTTCTGGAAGGACTTTATAAAAGAAGCTAAGGGGTTAAGAATGAATAAACCTGCAGTCTTAAATAAGACTATATATTATTATTTCTTAAGCCTAAATATATTTAGTGGGGTTTGAAATTAAGTTCTTGCCCCTTATCACAAGTAAACTAGTGGAAATCTTGCCCAGAGTGTTCTGATTCAATAGCAATGAGTGTAAATGAGACAAAATTACCCAGGAAGACTCACAGACTGGGTTTTTATTTTTTAAATGATGTCATATAGGTTATTTATTTGAGACACTTTTACATCAGGGTGACTCTGAACAATGGAAAAAGATGCAGGGGGGGCCCTGGGTGGCTCAGTCCATTAAACATCCAAATTTGGCTCAGGTCATGATCTCGTGGTTTGTGAGTTCAAGCCCCACACTGGGCTCTGTGCTAACAGCCTGGAACCTGCTTCAGATTCTGTGTCTCCTTCTCTCTCTGCCCCACCCCTGCTCATGCTCTGTCTCTCTCTCTTTCAAATATAAATAAACATTAAAAATTTTTTTAAGTGGGAAAGGATGTGCTAGGAAAGCAAACAAACAAAAAAGATACAGAGGTTGAAATATTATCATCAGATAAAGTTGAACTCAAAGCAAAAAAATAAATGCTAAAGAGAAAATATTTCATCTGTGATGAAATACAATAATGAATCTTTTTGTACCAATACACCCACAGAAAATTAATCAATGGGCTGCACTGTGTGAGAATGAATGAAAATAGGTGTCTTTGTGGGCAAACTGCACATATGGGCCCAGGTAACTGTCTTGGACCCAGGCTTCACTGAACGCCAAGCTACCTACTGAATGTCTTCACTGGATATCTAATACTTCGTCATCTTAAACTTAGATTTTCCAAACCACATTCCTCCTTCATCCCCAAATCTGTTTTGGCAATCTCCAACTTCTATAAACAACAACTCCATTCTTCCAATTAATTGTTCAAGCCAAAAGCCTTGGAGTTTTTCTTGACTCCATCCATTCTTCCACATCCACCTGTTTTCTTTCAGCACATTCTGCCCTTCCTCCAATATACAGCCTAGATCCAATCCCTGTGTGTCACCTTTCAGTTGCCACCCTGGTCCAAGCCATTATCTCTCATCCGGATGATTGCAATACTTTTACAGTTGGTCTCTCTTGCCCTTGATAGGACAGCCAGAACGATGGTCTCCTTTTTTTTTTTTTTTCTGTTTATTTATTTATTTTTGAGAGAGAGAGAGAGAAATTGAGAGAGAGAGAGAGGGAGCACACAAGCAGGGGAGGGGCAGAGAAAGAGAGGGAGACAGAATCTGAAGCAAGCTCCAGGCTCTGAGTTGTCAGCACAGAGCCTTACGTGGGCCTCAAACCCACGGGCCTTGAGCTGAAGTCAGACACTTAACCAACTGTGTCCCCAAGGAGCACCCAGAGTGGTCTCTTTAAAACCCAAGATTGCATCACCTCTCTGCTCAGAGCCCTCCAATTACCTTCCATCTACTCAGAACAAAAGCCAAAGTCCTTACCTCCAGCCCACAAGGTGTTACCTAATTGGGCCTTCATTTCACTTACTTTATCTCCTATCACTTTCCCTGCCTTACTTGCTTCAGACCCACTGGCCTCCCGCTACTCATAAAATAAGCTAGGTGTGTCCCTGCCTTTGGGCCTCCACCTTATCTGTTCCCTCTGGCCAGAATACGTTTGCTTGGAGAGCAGCATGATTCACTTCCTCAAGGCCTTGGGTGCCTGCACAGGAGTTACCTATCAGAAGAGTCCTCCCCTGATCACCCTCGCTGAAATAGCAATTTTCTCCTCCTCCTCCCTCTCCCTCCACCTCACTCTCCATCCTCCCTACCTGCTCTATTTTTCTACATAGTCCTTGTCACATCTGACCTGTGATATGTACTTATTTTTTTTAAAGTAGGCTTCATGCCCAACACAGAGCCCAACGTGGGGCTTGAACTCACAAGCCTGAGATCAAGACCTAAATGGATTTCAAGAATTGGAGGCTTAACCACTGAACCACCCAGGTGCCCTTGATATGTACTTTAAAAAAAAATTACTAATGTTTGCTGGACTTCCTCTTTCCCCTCCAGAATGCAATTTCCCTGAGGCCCACACAGGGATTTGTTGGGGGGAAGGGAGGCTCAGTTGTTTTTTGATGTGGCCCCAGAATCACTAACAATACCTGGCATATGGTAGAAATGTGATAAATATTTATTGAATGGATTGAATGATTGTGCCACCCTTAAGGCCGGGGAGAGGTAAAGGTGGTCAGTCTAGCTAGCCCAGATTGACTGCTCTAGCATGGAGTTTGGCACTCGGCAGGCCATCTCATTAAGGAAGGAGTTGTTGGGGGTCCATGCCTTTTTTACACAACCTCATTGTATCTCAGCTTCTTTTGCTTCCACTTCCCTCCCTTTGCTCTCACTACCAGCATAAGCACCATGGTCAAGAAGACTTTGTAAAGGCTTGATGAAGCACTTTCTAGCTCTGAGCATCTGCCATGAGCTGTGGGGCTCCAGGGTGTGGACTGCCTGATATTTTTAGGCAAAGAGAGTATTTAGCAATGAGCTCACCCATATGAAGTGGAACAGAATAGGGTCAAAACACCTGCCCCTGCTACTACTGCTCTGTAACTGACGCCTCCAGGCCCTGTTAGCAGGCCTGATTCAATCAGTCCTTGTAATTAAAGGCCTAATGCAATTGGTCAACACACGCAGAGGTTAAGCGTTTGCACGTTGACAAACCTGAGTTCAAACTCTCCCACTTGGTAGCTCTGAGACCTTGAGAGGGTCACCTAAACTATCTAGGCCTCAATTTCCTCACTCATGACATAGAAATAATACTAGTACTTGCTTCAGATAGGTGCTGATAGGGTTGAATGAAAACTCTAATCAAACATTTAGCATCTGAGCACAGTTCTTGGGCCATAGCAAGGACTCAACTAGGAATAAAAGCTGCTATTATAATGGTTAGAACTTTCACCCAAATCGGGGCGCCTGGGTGGCTTAGTCGGTTAAGCGTCCGACTTTCGCTTAGGTCATGATCTCGCGGTTCGTGGGTTCGAGCCCCGCGTCGGGCTCTGTGCTGACTGCCAGCTCAGAGCCTGGAGCCTGTTTCAGAGTCTGTGACTCCCTCTCTCTCTGACCCTCCCCTGCTCACACTGTCTCTCTCTCTCTCTCTCTCTCTCCTAGAAATAAATAAAAACATTAAAAAAAAAAAAGAATTTTCACCCAAATTATATAATAAGGTTCACATACCACGAAAAATCCCTCATAAGAAGAAAATCACTTAAACTTTCATCCTGCCCCCAAATGCTTAATATGGGCCATTTGAACTCTGAATTTTCAATGACTGTGTTGTGTCCTTGAAGTTACTGAGGGGCTAAAACTGTAGAGAGTCCAAGACAGAGCTCGAGGGATTAAGAAATAAAGTAAATGTTTACCTGTGTTTTATGTGCTTGGTCTATGAAATAGCTCTGTTTTCACTGACTTGGCCCAAATTGATCAGGGATTCACAGGGGACCTTAATAATGCACTTCTACATATAAAGTTGATTTAGCTCTTTGTCCTTTCACTGCTTTGGTATTTTTGGACTTTTAGAGCAAACCTGACCATTATTATCAACTGAAAAGTAATGTGTCCTGCTCCATATGGATTTCCAATCAAGTGGCTGCTACTGAAGGACTTGGAACGAGACCCGAGTTTGTGTGTCTCATGGGCCGGCTGCTGTAGGATATTTGTTTCCCTTTTGCTTGATGTAAGTCTGTATAGTTTTTTGTTCATCCATTAAACTGGAAACACGTTGAGATAAACAACAACAAAAAAATTTGCTCTCTTCCATGCAATCTACTTGTGGTCTATATTGGGTTAGATGGTTGAATATCTTAAGAGTGGGTTGCATTGTATTTTCTCAATGCTTTTTGGAATTGGAAAAGGCCTTTCTCTTTAATCCCCGGGGACTCACTCATTCACACTCCTAGATCCACAGGTCTCTGGTTAATATGCGTGAGTGTGTGTGTGCACACATGGGCGACAGGGACAGAGACGTGTCTTGGGCGTGAGATAGGATCCAAACCTATCCAGAAATGTCTGATGAACTAAAGAACAGATCTTCAAGGAGTTGATTTATATGAAGGTTTAGTATGAAAGATTTGTTGGTGCTTATGAGGAGAGAGCCTGGTATTAGCCTGGAAACTTGCTTCACAGCCTCCTCCTGAGGACTCAGGCCTGAGGTATGTGAAGAGAGGAACAGAAAGAAGTAACGATTTCCACAGAGTTTGGAACACCCAGAGATCACTGGGTGGTTCTGACACAGTAAGGAGCTCTGCCAGTATGGGCCTACCTTAGAAACTTCAGGAACATGAGGGGGATGGACTTGTGGTTCAGGAGTATCTTTCTCACAGAGGACCCAGCAAAGGCAGCAAGGATGAGACACTTTGCCCTCCCACCCCCTCACACACAATAGCTTCTTAGGTAATACACATCACCCACTATAACAGGTGGGAACCACACCAACATAATTATTCTCATTGTTGATGTTGAGTGTGCCCATGTGCCAGGCACAGTGCAAGGCACAATTCATCCCATTTTACAATTTGAGATATCAAATTGTCTAGGTCACACACATAACATGCGATGCATTTGAATTTAATCTAGGTAGCTTGGCTCATCACTCCTTGGTATATCTCCAGGGTTGTATGAAACAGAAGAGACAGTCCAGAAATAGATCCAGATACGTATGACTGTTTTATATATGATAAAAATCATATCTTTTAAAAGTGCAGGAAAAAATGGATTTATAAACAAATGGTATTGGGACAAGTGCACAGCCATCCAGAGAGAAGTAAAGTTGGATCCCTACCTCACACTGTACACTAGAACATGCTTTATATGAATCAAATGTGTTTCAATATAAACATAAAATCGTATACACATTAGATGAACACACACACAAATTCCTTTATAACACTACAGTAGGAAAAGCCTTTCTAACAATGACTTGAAAGTCATAAATGTAAACTATGATAAGTTTAATGATATAAAAAAGTCAAAAGACAAATGACAAAAAGGGGGAAAAAATGAACTCCTATCAGAAAAAGGGCTAATCTCTGATTATATAAACAAACCTAAAAATTGATAAGCCAAAGACCAAAGACTCAGTAAAAAAGTTAGGCCAAAGACATGGACTGTCGACAGAGAAAAAAATGCAAATAATTCTTAAATATGGGAAAAGATTCTCACCCTAACTCAGAATAAGAGAAATGAGATGCCATTGGAAATGATGTTGCAATACCACATTTCACATATCTGATAGCCAAAAATCCAAACATTTGACAATATACTCTGTTGGTGAACAAAGTATGACAAACAGAGATTCTCCCCATATGCCACCGGTGGGAGTTCACAACCCTGTGGAGGGCGATTTGACAATATCTGTTAAAACACAGATGCACCGACCTCCTAACTGAACAAATCCACTTCTGAGAATTCATCCTACATACCTACCTGTGCACGTATAAAACAACAGATGCCTAAGGTAAGCCATTGCAGCATCGTTTCCCTTGGCAGGTTGGAAAGAACTCAAGAGCCCATCATTTGGAATCTGATTAAACTAGGGTAACTGAGCCCATTGAAGGATTATGCATTTGTAAAGTGAAAGGAAAAAACACATAGGGACCTCTCTATATATTGATTTTTTAAAAATATACAGAGCATATTGCCAATGAAAAAAGCAAGGCACAGAAGAAGGTATATGGTTCATTATCTTTTGGTAAGAAAGGTAGAAAATAGAAATATATGTTCACATTGGCATAAAGAAAACTGGAGGAAAATGTAAAATAGTGAAAGTACCTCTTGGGACAGAGGAGTGGAAAACAAAGTCAATGGAGGATGGGAGAGAAAACTGTCACACTATAACTTTTTATATTGTTTTTATTTTTAACCATGAGTATGTATTATGTAATAAAAAATGAAATAACTCAAAGAACTTTCTTGTCTATACATTTGTTTGTTGGCTGCTTTCCTCAACATCATGTGCTGATTTTAGCCTTGGGTAACAGAGGCTGACCTAGTTTTGATCTATCTTCAAAACACTGAACTGATCTCAGTTATCAGCTGTGCAAATTAGAATGAGGTCAGTTGTATTGTATCCAAGAGTGCAGACAGTAGAGGCTGAGCAGGACAATTCCTTAAGGATTTTGGAAGAGCCTTATAACTGAGTGTTATTAGGCCAAAGAATGACAAGGATCCAATTTAAAGTTATACGTGGCCTGCTCCAAGAGAAATGCCATTCTTCAGATTATTCCAGAATAGAGCCACAGGTCCAAGTCAACATGGGGTCTGCTGTCAGCTCTGAGGCATTTGAGAGCCCTGTGCATGCCCAACGCATCAGACAACAAGGGCGAAGTCGGTCTCAAAACTGGAGGCATGATGAGGGACGAGCGTTGGTGGGTGCCTTTGGCTGCCATCATTCTTTGGAAACTAACCGAGGGAGCTGAGCTTGAGAAAAAGAGAAAGTGGCCCGAATCAAGAGGATTAAATAGGGAGAAGGAAGGAGAAGAGAACTAACATTTTTCTGAGTGCCTACTATTTGTTGGTATTTTGTATTTTGTTGTTAAATTCTCCCAACAGCCCCATGAGGTAGGTTTTATTATACACATGTGAAAGAAGAGGAAACTGAGGCTTATATAGGTTAGCTAAGCCAAGCTCAGCAAGGTTGTAAGCGATGAAGTCAGATTTCTTTGATGCTACCGTCTATGCTTTTTGTACTGTAACTTTCACATTCATATTTAGCAACAGACTCTTCCTTCTAGTCACCCATTTTCTAAATAGCCCTTCTTTCTCCTGGCCCCCAGTCTCTGCTTCCCCACCAACAGAGAAAGCCATGAAGACTTCCAGGGTCTGTAGCCTTTGCCGGCTACAGTTCCTAGGGTCACAATTCTTCCTACATTTTTCCTGCTGGTCCTTGATCTCCCCGTGCCCTGGCCCAGACCTCACATGTGCCCGGCCGGTGTTACCATTCTTGCAGATGCCTATGGATATGATGACTCTCAGGGTTTGGGGTTGTTTTTAGAGCTTTTTCTCTTGAGGAATTTGCTTAGGGACTCTTGGTTCCCCGTTTGAGTGGTACTATCTTGTGTCAAAATTCATGTCATCCTTTGTGCCTGCCATTGCCAGTGGAGTCCAGGCTTCCCATCCCCCTTCCAACTGACCGGTCTCTTGCTTATTGCTTTAGGGAATTCCCTAATGGGCTGGGAAGAAGCCTGTGACTTCTCTTTGACTTAGAGGCTTTATCTTCAGGTAGAAAGTCTTTCTGATTTCATCTCCTCTCTACTAGTTCATGGGTCTCAAAGCCAGCCTCTGAGATGCTGGGCTGCATGGCTACATTCCCCTTAGACCTTCGATAAACCTGCAGCCATATTTGATTTGGTCCCGGATGGTGGGAACTAATTCAACCATTTCCCTCAGGACCCAGCACTTCCCAGCACCCATAGAGACAGCACATTTTTCTCTTATTTCCAACCTACACACTCCTTTCTGCCTGCCCAGCCCTCCCTTTAAATGCCATCTCTTCTAGAATCAATAAAATATCAAATACACTTAATCACTTAAATACCAGTTTTGTGATGCTATTCATCTCACTGAAGTATAAACATACATGTATATACATGTGTGAAACACACCACATGCTGGTGTTTACCCAAGTTAATGCGCTGCCATCCTGAGGCATTTTGCATCATATTTTTTTTTCCCTCACTGAATCTCTCAGTGACAGCCCAGTGACCTTTTGTCTGAAACAAGACCGTATCTGTGAAGTTAACTTCCGATGCGGCACACATTTTGACTTGTAAGCCATAAAGGGACAGCCACAAGTCTTGACTCTTTATAGATAAATTTAACACATGCATATGTATCATCCCCAGGCGCCTCAGATTAGAGGCCTTTGGAAGAACACAGTGTTCATTTATATTCCTCTCGTAGCTGGAAGCAGCACTAAGCAGTTACTTTTCTATTGATGCGCGGAGAGACTGCAGGCCGAGAGTTCTGTCTCCTCCTGGTTGCTCCTCTAGCCAGCCCCTTTCGGGAGCCTATGAAAACCTCTCCCTATCTTGGAATAGCCAGGAGCCCCGTGTAGAAGCATCTCGAAGGTGCCACTGGCAGTTGCAGTCCCCGCTTGAACTCTGGGAAACAAACCGCCCACTTTCCACGCTGGTGCAATTTACTACAAGTCGCAGCAGGAACAGTCCCTGTTTCAGACTGGCACCCAAATGTCTGGGGCTTGGAAATTTATAATTGGTACTTGAGAGAGCCACCAAAACTTCTCAGCAAAAAAAAGTTTTGAAAAACTTTCTTGTCGACCTCAGTACTTCCACGGGCCAGGTAATCTGTGGCAATACTCTTGATGCCTTTCTTGGCTATCTGAAAGCGGGGACCCCGTTTCTCCAGAGGGCATCTATGCCTTTCAACGGCCTGATGCCACAGCCGCTTTTTGTGGCTCTGATTCCCTCTGCTCTGGAGATGGTGCAGAAATGAGTGGAGGTTCAGGTGGGAATGTTCAGCAGGTATAAATGAATTCTGCCAGCTATGAGCTCACTGTTTGCATACAAATATCCCTTAAGATTTAAAAATGTGGAAGTGAGAAGGGTAGTTTGATTTTCTACCTTCTTCATTAAGGCTCAGTGCTGGAAACCGACAGGAGAAAAGTGCTCAGCTTAAGCAGAGGACCCCAGCATGCTGAAAGGTATGCCCGTGTCTCTGTATTTTAAAAATTCTAAGCCCTCCATTTAAAAAGAGCTGTTAGACTTATGTTTTTATATTATGAAAATTATAAGATCTCTCGGTAAAATTTTGGGGGCAAAAAATAAAAAGAAGGGAAGTGGGGAATCCCGACCATCATCCTACCATCCAAATCAAGTATTGTAATACTTTGTTGTGTTTTCTTCCAGACTTTTTAAAGCGTTGGCTTTCAAAATTTTGTTCTCTGTCGCTCTTCTAAGAAATTGATTCCCTTGCCAATATTTGCCTCACCAAAAACAAAGCAAACCTTATAAGAAACTCAACAGCGTGTGGCAAAGGAAAATGCACTTTTCCCACTCTCCACTGGGCCATGTAGACAGCCCTGGGGGCCTGTTTCTCTTCCCAGTCCTTCACAGCCTGGGAAGTAAACTTCCCCTCTCTCCTTTTGGAATCTATAAATTAAGGTTTGGGGAGTAGACCCTGGTTTCCCTTTATGTAATTCTCTGGTGATTTAGCCAACAGGCTCTGCGTCTCCTCCCTTGGGACATGGTTTATCAAACTCTTCTCCCCCTCCCTCACCGCATCCCAAGTCTGTCCCCCCAGCTGAATCCTGGGAATTAGCAGCTTCCCTCTGAAGGAGACAGAAAACCCCTAAACAGCACCCTCAGAAAGGGAGCAGGATCTGAACAGCTCACTGCCAGGATATTTCTGGGGTCGGTTCTGTCTCAGAGGAGCTAAGCTGAAATGTGACAAGATTAATAAGCATGTTAAAGAAATCCAAACACAGGCTGGAGGACTGCCACAAAAGTCATTAGCACACGAACCACACAAACTTTTCTCTCTTTCGCTGTTCCTCTGTGCTGTCAGATTCTGGAAGAATTTTCATTCATTTTTGTTTAAAGTTGGATGAGAACGCCACAGCAAGACGGGTCCTGGGGTATCTGTAGGAACAGGTACATAATTTGTGGGACACAGCAAAATAAAAATGCCTGTTCCTTGTTAAAAATGTATTAAGAATGTCTCAGTGGTGACAGCATTAAACCAAGCACAGGGTCTGTCTGAGCGTGGGGTCTTGTGTGACCCATCAAGTCTGCATGTATGATTCATATTCTTGTAAGCTGTTTCCATGTGCCTGTTCTGGTTTTAGGGACCTAGTTTGCATTTAGAATTCTCCTTCCTTTTCTTTAAAATAGGAGAGTAGAGATGACCTGTGATGGAAAAAGCCAAATAGGATACTCACAGACATCTGCCTCTATTAACTCAGCTATTAATGATCAATTCAGCGTCAGGAATTAAACCAGTGACTGAGGAAAATATTGACAATTGGTTTGTTGTTGGTCAAGAAAAGGTGGGTAGAATTAGTTTCTGTAAGGTACTTAACACAGTACTTGGCACTCAACTGATGTCGAAGGAACCAGTCCGGGAATGGTGAGAATGTCAGGTTTCAGAGAATGAGGGGACAAATGGAGACCTAATAATGCCTTTTATTTCTTTAAAAAAAAAAAAGAAACAAGTTGAAAATACAGGAAATGTTTTTTCGCTGAGCCTGGGCAGAGCGAAGACAGACACAATTGAACCATGTTCAAACTTTGGTGAAAACGAGTAAACAAGGGAGAGATTATACATAATTATAGACAATCATGTTTCAGGGGATAAACAGCAATCAAAAGCAAGGAGGTGCTGAAGCCTGGCACCTTTCCAGTTTCAGCCAGGACCCAGGAGTGGAGAGAAAGCACTAGGTAAGAACCATTCCCCTGAAAAACTGTTTTCAGTTAGTGAGGGGATGGCCTGTTGAGCTGTTTTGTGTTGTTTGGATTTTACTTTTTCTGCCCAGGGGTGGGGTGGCGGTTATAGAGTTGCTTTGGCTGTTCCTTTTTGGCACTTTGGATTTTTTTTTTTTGCCTAAGGCATTACCAGAAAAAAAAACAAAAAAACTGTCCAAAGGAACACTGAAGCCAAAGCCAAATCATTTGAAATGCTTGGCCAGTACAGAAGGAAAAAAAGAATCTCTGAACCAAAACCTCTCCATTTGTTTAACACATCACAGCATAACACGTTGAAATGTATAATTGCAAAAACAAACACAGAGAGACCCAGTTTCTGCAAGAGCCAAAATAAGAGGCCGATGAGGTTTTGATCACTTAGACCCCAAAAATTTATGTGGGGGGAGAAGACTGCATTTCATTTGGCACAATTTGTGGCCAAGTTATCCAAATAATTATATCTAGATCTCTGCTAGGTATTAGCTACAGGGATTTGGCTTTTTCTCCCCTTTTTTCTGAGCTTAGCAAACTAGCGGCATTAAGACTTAATTGGCTGCTATAAAGACTGACTTGAAAGTCAGGAACATTCTACCGACACCAGATGGCTGTGGCCTAGGAAGCCGAGGGAAGAAGGGCTCTGTGACCTGCTCAAAATCTGCTCTGCACACCCTTAGGCCCCTGAGCATCATAGAGGTAATCTTTGCCCCTCTGCTTAAATTAAATGTATATTTTACACATAATTATAGGGTTCCATGGACTTCCAAGATGGTATCCGCCTGAATTAATCGTGTTACGGCTTCTACACAGGTAATTAACCAGGTAGAAATGGCCTGGGGCATCGAAATAACCAAAAGTGCTTCAGTATTGGGACACTGAAACATCTTCAGAGGCCTAGCAAACGGTGAGGCACCAGAGACAGTAGTTCTTAAAGTTAGCATGCATTAGCATCACCTTTGAAAGCTTGTGAAAAATGCAGAATACAGGCTTGGCCCTCTGAGCTCCCGAGTGAGTGTGGGCTAAGGTGGGGTCTTACTGAACCTGCATGCTGTAAAGCCAGGTGGTTCTGATGAAGATGGGCCAGCAGATCACACTCAGAGAAGTATCCTGTAGGTTTTCAAACCTGGGCAAGCATCAGAATCACCAGGAGAGGTTTTTAAAATGCAGATACTGGGTCCCACTGCCTGGGTTTCTGACTCAGGAGAAATCTGTAGGGAATTTGAATTTCTAAAGAGTTCCCACGTGGTACAGCTGCTGCTGGTCCACACTTTGCACTGTGTGACCCACTGCTTTAGACCCTGATACGTATTTAAAATACGGTTCCAAGAAACCAGCATTAGCATCACTCGGAAGCTTGTTAGAGATGCAGACTCTCAGAGCATTAGTTGGTTAAGCGTCGGCCTTCGGCTCCGGTCATGATCTTGCGGTTCATGAGTTTGAGTCCCGTGTCAGGCTCTGTGCTGACAGCTCAGAGCCTAGAGCTTGCTTCAGAGTCTGTGAGTGTGTGTGTGTGTGTGTGTGTGTGTGTCTGTCTGTCTGTGTCTGTGTGTGTCTTAAAGATAAATGAAACATTAAAAAATAATTTAAAAAAAAAGAAACACTCTGTGCCACACTTTATGAATCAGCATCTGCTTTTTACTAAAGTCCCCAAATGATGTGCATCACATGAAAGTTTGAGAAGCGTGATTTGGACTATAACAGCCTTTTGCAACCATAAGTACACATGGGAAGCTTTTAGAACAAACCTGGGACCCAGCTGCACAGACTTCCGGTTTCATTGCTCTGGGTACAGCCCTGGCATTGGGATTTTTAAAAGTCCCCACGTGAGGGACACCTGGGTGGTTCAGTCAATTGAGTATTGGACTCTTGGCTCAGTCGATTGAGTGTTTGACAGCTCTGTGCTGTCAGCTCAGAGCCTGCTTGGAATTCTCTCCCTGCCCCTCCCCCAACAAATAAATAAAAACAGTTTAAAAAATAAAAATAAATAAACGTCCCCAGGTGATTCCAATATGCAGCTGAGTAGAGGGCCACCGCTGAAAAAAATGCTGGATAAGCATTTGTTGGGTGGATAATTGGAAGTTTATCAGAAATTATCAGAAATTAATGGAAATTTCTGGCAATGCTAGTTATCTTCACACCTGTTTGGTTCTCCTTCCTGCTGAGTTGCCCCTGACTTGTCCAGCCCCACAGAACATCCACAACCCTGATGCCACCGACCAAGAAAGAAGTCTCTTAAAATGTGAGTACTCTGGACATGCACAGAAAGTAATGCAGAAAAAAGAGAATTAAAGGGAAAAAAAAACCCAACTCTAATTAGTATTCTCAGTGGGACTGGAGAGGCCATTGCAGTGCTAAAATAGAAAAGAAAAAACTGTCACAAAAAAGGAGCAATCTGAGAACAACAAAGAGTTCGTGGAGATGAGAAATATCGTTAAAATAAAATGCACAATAGAGTAGTAAATGGCAGAATGGCTATAGCAGAACCAGGAATTAGTGAATTCTAAAAGTTGTTTCCAAATACCCAACTAGCTGAATTAAAAATTTGGGGACCACTCATTTAGAAGACAGACCTAAGGGGTTCTCCCAAAACCTCTAAGAAAGAGACAGAGGACATTTTAGAAGAGGAAAAAACAATAAGGGGCACAGAGCAGACCATAATGTTGCAAAACTCGTTGGGGTGGGGGCTGGAACGGGAGGTGGGGTGCATGTGAGCGATATGATGTTGTGGCTTTAAATGGAGGATGGATGTTGGAAATATGCTATCTGTAACAGACGTTCCAGAAGTAGATAACTGAGCAAGAGCAGATGACATTATCGAATAAATAATAAAAGACCATCTTCATATAAAAAGGGACACCAGATGCAAGTCTAGCTTTATTTTTTTTAGCAGCTAGTCTGGACTTTTCATATAAATGGAATCATGAAATATTGGTCCTTTCATGCAGTTAAGTGTCCAATTTTGGACTTAAAATTTGTCTTATACAATAGGAGTCCACATTCATTGCTTTACATGTGGATACCTAGCTATCCCAGCACCATTTTCGGAAACACCATTGTTTCCTCTGTTCTACTGTATTGGCACCTTTGGGAAAATCAGTTAACCATAAATGTAAGAATTTATTTCTGGATTCTCAATTCTCTTTCATTGACCTATCCATCTACCCTTATGAGGGTCTCAATTACTGTGGCTTTCTGGTAAGTTTTAAATTGGGAGGGTGTCCTTTGTTTTTTTTTCAGGATTGTTTTAGTATTCTAGGGCTCTTGTATTTTTATACACATTTTAGGGCCACCTTGCCAATTTCTGCAAAAGGGAAAAAAGGCAACTGGGATTTTGATAGGCAGTGTATTGACTCTGTAGATCAATTTGAGGAGTATAACCACCTTAACAATATTAAGTCTTGGGATCTATGAACATTTATTTAGGTGGTTCTTAATTTCTTTCAAAACTTTTTTTGTAATTTTCAGAATGGAAGTTTTGTGATTTTGTTAAATTTATTTCCAATGTATTTTATTTTTTGATACTATTGTAAACAGAATTGTCAATTTTATTTTCAGATTTTGTTCATTGCTAGTGTACAGAAATACAACTGATTTCTGTATATTGACCCTGTATCCTGCAACTTTGCTGGACTTGTTAATTAGTTCTAGTCATTTTTAGTGTATTCCTTAGGAATTTGTGTCTATATAAACATGTCATCTAGATGAAAAATAGTTGTATTTCTTCCTTTACAATCTGGATATCTATTTTTAAAAAGTTTATTTATTTATTTTGAGGGAGAGAGAGCAAGCACACATGGGGGAGGGATACAGAAAGGGGGAGAGAGAGAGAATCTCCACTGACAGTGAAGAGCCTGTTGTGAGGCTCAAAGTCACCAGCTGTGAGACCATGCCCTGAGCCAAAACCAAGAGCCAGATGCTTAATCGACTGAGCCACCCAGGTGCCCCATATCTGGATATCTTTTGTTTTTGTTGCCTAATTGCCCAGCTAGAACCTCCAGCACAGTGTCTATGAAAGCAGACACTTTGTCTTATTCCTGACTTTAGGAGAAAATTATTCAGTCTTTCCCCATTCACTAAGTTTTTTGCAGATGCCCTTTATCCAGGTTGAAGAAGTTTCCTTTTGTGGTAGGCAGAATAGTGACTCCCCAAAGATGCCCACATCCCTGTAACTTGTGAATATGTTAGGTGGCACAGCAAAGGGAAATTCAGTTAGCAGACGCAATTAATGTTTGCAAATCTGGATTTAAAATAGAGAGATTATCCTGGATTATCCAGCGGGGGCGGGGGGGGGCAGTACAACCACAAACGTCCTTAAATGTGGAAGAGGAGGACAGAGGAGTAAGAGATGTGAACTCATCAACCTCGAGATTATGACCTGTGCCAAAGTCAGTTGCCCAACCGAGCCACCCAGGTACCTCTTGATTGGGATTATTTTTTAAAATGAAATGAAGGGGGCTTCTGGGTGGCTCAGTTGGTTAAGCATCTGACTTTGGCTCAGGTCATGATCTCAAGGTTCTTGGGTTCGAGCTCCACTTTGGGCTCTGTGCTGACAGCTCAGAGCCTGGAGCCTGCTTCAGATTCTGTATCTCCCTCTCTCTCTGACCGTCTCCTGCTCACACTGTCTCTCTCTCTCTCTCTCTCAGAGATAAATAAAAACATTAAAAAATTTTTAAAAATAAAAAAAATGAAACAAAGCAAGCTATAAACTACATTATAGAGCTCTACCTAAACCAAAATGACACAGCCAGTTTGAAAAGAGAACGATGGATGGGTATGTTCCAGGTCAAAATATACAACAAAAATCTGGGTCCCAAAACTAATTTCAGACAAAGAATTTGAGTCTAAATGAGCAAGGTGGTCTGAGAGCAGGTGCTGTTGGTTAGATGATCTAACACTGACTGCCAACGCCTTCACTTCCTTCCTCTAACACAGAGGCTGGAAAAGCTAAATGTTCAATTCACTTTCCTAACCTCCTTTAGAGCTCCGAATGACCACATTAATAGGGTTGCCAGACTTAGCAAGTAAAAACACAAGATACCCAATTAAATTTGTATTTCATAAAAGTATGTCTTAACCAATAGTTGAGACATACTTCCATGAAAAAAACAATATGTTTACTTACCTGAAATTCAAATTGAACTGGGAATTCTGTATTTTATGGGAATTCTGTATTTTAAAAAAATTTTTATTTAAATCCCATGTTTTAGTTTAGTTTAGTAATGTTAGTTAACATATGGTGTAATAATGATTACAAGAGTAGAATTTAGTGATTCATTACTTCTGTATAACACCCAGTGCTCATCCCAACAAGGACCCTCCTTAATGCCCATCATCCATTCAGCTCATCCCCCACCCACTTCCCCTCCAGTAACCCTCAGTTTGTGTTGAATTCTGTATTTTATGTGATAGCTCTGACCAATGAGGCAGTGGTGTTTCTGTATTTTATTTACTTATTATTATTGTGGTAAAATATATTTTACTATAAAAACATATTTACCAGGGGTGCTGGGTGGTTCAGTCAGTTAAGCGTCTGACTTCGACTCAGGTCATGATCTCGCGGTCAGTAAGTTTGAGCCCCACGTCAGGTTCTGTCCTGACAGCTTGGAGCCTGGAGCCTGCTTCGGATTCTGTGTCTCCCTCTCTCTCTCTCTCTGCCTTTCCCCCACTCATGTTCTGTCTCTCTCTGTCTCAAAAATAAATAAAAACATTTTAAAAATTTACCATTTTTTGCCATGTTTAAGTGTACACTTTAGTGATATTAAGTACATTGACATTGTTGTGTAGTGCTTCCCTAGCAGCCATCTCTGGAACGATCTTTCTGTTATAAAACTGAAACTCTGGGGTGCCTGGGTGGCTCAGTCGGTTAAGTGTTCCACTTTGGCTCAGGTCATGATCACACGGTTTGTGGGTTCGAGCCTCGCGTTGGGCCCTGTGCTGACAGCTAGCTCAGAGCCTGGAGCCTGCTTCAGATTCTGGATCCCCCTCTCTTTCTGACCCGCCCCTGCTCATGCTGTCTCTCTCTCTCAGAAATAAAAAAAACCCAAAAACTGAAATTCTGGCGCGATTAAACAATTATGACCTAATACCTCCTTCCCTCAGGCCCTGGCAGCCACCGTACTATTTTTTGTCTTTGATTATTCAAAGTACCTCCTGTAAGTGGAATCATACAATATTTGTCCTTCTGTGATGGGCTCATCTCCTTTACCATAATGGTCAATGTTCATCCATGTCATAGTATGTGTCACAACTTGCTTCCTCTAGAAGGCTCAGTACTATTCTGTTGTAAGTATACATCACACTTTGTTTATCCACACACCCACTAATGGAGAGTCTGGTTGCTTTCACCTTTTGTGTATTGTGAATAATGGAATGAACACGGGTGTACAAAAATGATTTTGAGTCCTGGCTTTCAATTCTGTTGGAAGTAGAATTGCTGGATCGTATGTTAATTCTCTTTTTCATTATTTTGAGGAACCACCATACTGTTTTCTACAGAGGCTGCACCCTTTTACATACCCATGGGTGCTGCAAAAGGTTCCGTTGAGTTGGTTGGTGTTTCCAGTTGGGCTTTTCTGTTTCTTGGGACAGCATGTATCCTAACTGATGTACCATTTCCATAGATTCAGAGAGAGACAGGCCTAGATCTAAGTGAGGCCAGTCAGATTCTTCCTTGGAGCTTTTATGCCAGAGTTATTTGGACAGACATACTCTTTCTACTAGGGTTGTACATTAGTTAGGGCTCAGCTACGAGTAACAGAAAACTCAAATAACAGTGGGATAAACTTATTTCCTCATGTGAAAGAAGTTTGAGATAAACAGTCCAGAATAAGATAGCAGTTCCACATCACTATCAATTACCCATGATTCTTCTTTCTTGTCTCCTCTTTCTTAGCATGTAGCTTCACTCCTCAAAGGTACCTCATGGTCATAAGGTGGCCGCTGCAATCCCAGCAATCCTGTCCATGTGCCAAGTGGGGAAAAGGAAAAGAAGTAACAGGGCAGAAGGATGCACGCTGAGTCAACACCCTTTAAAACTTTGGCTGTAGCCCCACCTTATGACTTTGAGTTTTGGTCAGCCCTGTATCCTACCTGCAAGAGAGTCTCAGAAACGCAGCTTTTAAAACTTGGTCACGTTGATTGCCAGAATAAACTGGGGTTCTGTTAGGGTACTGGGTAGACTAATAGACTAATAGTGGTCTCTGCCACAGATTAAGTCTACAAAAAGGAAGTCTGATGGGACACCTGGGTGGCTCCATCGGTTAAGTGTCTGACGTCAGCTCAGGTCATGATCTCATGGTTCTTGAGTTCAAGCCCTGCTTCAAGTTCTCTGCTGTCAGCATAGAGTCCACTTTGGATCCTCTTTCTCCCTCTCTGCCCCTCCCCAACTCATGCAAGTGTGTACATATGCACACACTCTCTCTCTCTCAAAAATAAATTTAAAAAAATTTTTAAAGGAATCTGGAGCACCTGGTAGCCATTGTGCAGAGCAGATGGAGAGAGTCTACCAAGAAATGGAGAGACAGAACTCTGACATCAAGGGATTCCTAGATCCAAGTGTGCCTTAACCTCCCAGCTACTTATGCTGATACATTCCTTTGTTTCTTATAGACTTGTTTGACTTGGGTTTTTGTCATTTGCAATAGAAAGAGTTCTGAGCAATGCAAGGATCACTAGAAGCTACTGGTTAAATAAATAATGGTACTTCCTTAGAATAAAATAAATACATCTATTAAAATTAGATGTGTATAACAATATAGATATATTTATCTCTGTCTATACGTTAAAATATGCCAAAATGTTCATGGTGATTTATCCGAGTGATGACTTCCAATGATATTTACTTTCTTCTTTATATCTTTCTGAATGCTACATAATGAACAGGTATTACTTCTAAAATAAAAAATGTAGGGGTGCCTCAGTGGTTGAGCTAGTGTCCAACTCTTAAGTTTGGGTCAGGCCATGATCTCAGGGTCATGAGATTGAGTCCCACATCAGACTCCACACTGGGCATGGAGCCTGCTTAAGATTCTCTCTCCCTTTACCCCTCCCCCACCCCACGCATGCACTCTCCTCTCTTTTGCTAACAACAACAACAACAACAACAATACATAGCTATTTTCTTTTGTAAAAATGAGCAGAATTTATGTCATGACCTCATTTTATGATATATGTATTTGTATTTGCATAGAGTAAAGTCTGGAAGGATACTCACTAAGAGGTTAGCAGTGCTATTTCTGGAATGTAGGTCTCCTGGCAGTTTTCATTACGTTATTATGTATTTCTGGGTTGTCTAAATATTTTGCAGTGTGTGATGATCAGTTTTCCGTGTCAGTTTGGCTAGGCTATATTTCTCCAGTTATTCAATCAATCACTAGCATAGGTGTGCTGCTGTGAAGGTGTTTTATAGATGTGATTGATATCTTTAACCAGTTATATTTAAATAAAGAAGATTATCCTTGGTAATTTTGGTGGGCCTGATTTAATCAGTTGAAAGGCCTTAATAGCAGAGCTGAGATTTCTCTGAAGGAGAAGAAATTCCACCTGTAGACTGCAGCTTCAGCTTGTGCCTGATTATTCCATCTTGCCCTGCCTTCCCTATGGATTTTAGGCTTGTCCAGCCAGCCCCACAATTGGATACGCCGATTCCTTGAAATTAATGTGTGTGTGTGTGTGTGTGTGTGCACGCACACGTGCATGTATATGTATGTGTACTTTTTTTTTTAACTGGTTCCATTTCTCTGGTGGATCCTTGACTGATACAAATTTTGGTATTTGGAAGTAGAGTTGCTGTAACAAATACCAAAAAATGTGGATGTGGCTCTGGAATTGGATAATGAATGGGTAGAGGCTGGTAGAATCTGGGGGCACATGATAGGAAAAACCGAGATGGCCTTGAATAGACTGTTGGTAGAAATATGGATGTTGAAGACTGCCAGAGAGGGCTCAAGAGGAAGTAAAGTACATGGTGGAGAAAGCCTATCACCTAAGAGTATACACATATCCTCATAAATAGAAGGTGGGTAGAAATAGGAATTTTAGAGGTGTTGCTGGTAAGGGTTGAGAAGCAAATGAGGAGCATGCTATTGGTACATGAAGGAAAGGAGGTCCTGCTTGCACAGTGGCCAGAAACCTAGCTGAATTGTGTCCTATGGCAGAACTTGTAAGCACTGAACTTGGATATTTAGTTGAAGAGATTTCCAAAGTGTCGAAGCTAGAGCCAGATTTCTTACTGCTTATGTAAAACATATAAGGAAAGACACAGATTAAAAGAATTATTAAGCAAAAAAGAATTAACACTTGATGAGTTGGGAAATTCTCAGTCTATCCAAATTGGGGGCGAAAAAGCTGGTATTAAGAGATTCACTGTTAGGAAACGTGCTCTGGAGAGCAAGTCTGGGGGGTAGCTAGATTACCGTTTGCTGGTGCTAAAGCAGTCAGAGGTGTGACTCATGAATGCTCTCAGTCACATCAACAGAAGCCAGGAATAGACTGTGGGATTATCCAGGAATGATCTGTGCAGGACCGTCTTGCATAATGGCATGAGTGTCTGGGAAGTATAGGGGAGACCCGTGAAGTTTCTAAGCAAGGTACGCAAGCAGAATACTGCTGACTTGTGCCAAATGGGACAGAGAGAGGACGAAATAAAAGAAGCTTGTTAGTCCTCGAAACTGCTGAGCAGCAAACAAGGGAAAACACGGATAACTCAGAGGGCAGAGTCTCGGGCCTAGAAGCTAGAAGAACCGTGGGTCACGAGGCAGACACAGGAGCCCTGGGCCCGGAGGGCACAACCTTGACCACAGAGGATTATTCCCAGGCCTTGAAACCTAATGGAATTTGCCCTGCTGGATTTTGAAATTGCTCCGGAGCAGTGACCTCTTTATTCCTCTCATTTCTCCTTTTGCAGTGAGAAAATCTACAACTATTATACTGAGCCCATACCACCACTGTATTTTGGAAACAGAATGGTTTTTCTAGTTTCACAAGTGCACAAATAGTGATGAATTTTGCCTCAGGATGGGTTATACCAAGAGTCTCCCCCATTCCTGATATTGCTGATAAGATTTTGGAGGTGGTTGATGATGTACTGGGTTGAAACTTTGGGGATGTTGGGATGGGGTGATATTTTGCATGTGTGACAGACGGGGACCTTGGAGGGCCAAGGGACAGACTGTGATAGACTGAAAAAAAAAAGCTCCCCCAAATATTTCTGTATTCCAGTTTACTTTATATGGAAACAAAAGTCTTTGCAGATATGATTAAGTTAAGGGTCTTGAGATGAGGTTCTTGAGATGGGAAGATTATTCCATATTATTTGGGTGAGCCCTAAGGCTATTAGAAGGAGAAGCAGGGGAAACTTTTCACACACACAGAAGAGAAAACACAATGTGATGACCTAGGCGGAGAGAGAAAAATTTGAAGATATTTTGGGTGTTGAAGATGGAGAAAGAGGTCATGAGCCACAATATAGGAATATAGCCAGAAATTAGAAGCTGGAACAGGCAAGGAATGTAGCTCTAGAAGTTGGAAAAGGCAGAAAATGGAGTCTCTCCTAAAATCTCTGGAAGCAGCACGTTCCTGGCAAACACCTTGGCTTTGGCCCCATGAATCTGTCAGACTTCTGGCCTCCAAAACTGTAAAGGAATAAATTTGGGTGTTTTAAGTCACCAAGTTTGTGTGAATTTGTTACAGCGGCAATAGGAAACTAAATCACTGTATGATCAGAAACATAATGAAGCAATATTAATTTGATATGTATGCTGTGTATAAATAACACTAAGGTTGAGTTCTAATATTTTGTTTGGAAAGTGTATACCTGTGTTCCTCAAAGGGTTGGTCTGTACTTTTCTTCCATGTACTATCTTTTTCAGATTTTGGTATCAGGATTTGCTTGTCTCAGAAATAAGATGCTTTCCTTCTTTTTCTAAGTTCCAAAACAACTTAAATAGCCATGGAAGCAGTAAAACTCTGTGTTTCCAATGTTCTGATAAGGGATAGTTCTTTGACCACATTCTTGACTTCTTCCATGGTCGTTTTAAATTTCAGTGATCACAGTGCATCAGATAAGCTGTTTACATGGATCTTTTAATCCCCACACAATATTCCTAAACATGGGGTAAATTCTGTTGTTTGTGCCATTTTACAGATAGGGAAACTGAGGGCGAAGATCGTAAGTAATTTGCTAAGGTTCCATAGCTACAAAAAGACAGAGCTGAGTATCTTTGCTTTAATAACGTCGCCTGGTTTCACATTTCTTGCATACATTTAGTAATTTATGTTTTCTTAGAAAATCTCTCATTTCATCTAGGTTATCAGGTATCTGGCATATTATAAAAATATTCTCTTATAATTCTTTAAATTTCATCTGTATTTGTGGCTGAATCTTCTTATTCTTAAATTTTGTATTGTTATGCTTTCGCTTTCTCCTTGAATTGACTACTGAGTGGATATTTTACTCCCCTATCCTTCCCGACCCAGGTATTTGCCTTAATTTCTTTGTTTCCAAACTAGTAATTAGGTTTTTAAATGTTTTCTTTTATCCTATATTTCCCTAAGTTCATTTTGTTATTTTTCTTGAAATTTTTCACTCACTAAATGTTTATTGATTGCTTAATATGTGCCAGACACAGTCAATGGATTACTTAGTTCATTGCTCATTTTCATCCTTTCTAATATGGTAATTGAAGTGTTCAAGTCTATACATTTCCTTCCAAGTACAGCTTTGGCTACATCTAAGAGTTTTAACATGTAGTGTTTGCAATATTGATATTTACCAAACATTCTGTAATTCCAGTTTTTGTTCCAAGTAGTTAGGAGTTTTTGGTTATTCTCCCATTATCTATTTATAGTTGCACTGAATTATAATCAGAGAATATAGTTTACTGTACATTTTTGAATGTCTCATAGACTAAGCTATCGAGTTTTGTAAATATTCAATGGGCATGAGAAGTCTGTGTATCCTCTAGTTACTGGATTTGGAAATCAATATTAGTATAAATCAATATTAGATCATCCTTATTTGAATTATTCAGCTCCTTTGGATTTCTCCATTTTTTTGCTAGTTTAACTGTCAGTGACTGAAAAGGATATGCTAAGTAGAGATGATTTTTTATTCAACGGGATTTGTTGTATACATGTCAGTTGAGCACTGATGGTACAGGCTGTCAGCCAGGATATAAAAATAGAGGGCAGCAGTATTATGAGATTGGCATGCCCTGAAGAATGTCTACAGTTTGTTTTCCCAATAGAATCCATCTAGGGTTTTAACACCCAAACTTTATTGAGCACATGTATTTGATAATATATTTTTTTGGCCCAAGTTTACATAAGAGAGAATCATATTTACGTACCAAAACCTCACTTCAACACTTTAACAGAACAACATTCAATAACGCTGTAACTTACTTTCTAAATACAAATAGGAGAATATCAGCGTCACGTGCAAATGTTTTGCAAAGCATGCCAAGTGTCCTCAAGGGTTGTGGGAACTATACATGCTGCTGCATACTGAGCAACTGCCTCTATTTGTTGCTGTTGTTTATTAAGGCATGATTTATATATAGTAAAATTCACCCTCTAAAAAAGTATACAGTCCTGCAAGTTTTGACAAACATATCCACCACCATAAGCAAGATATAGAATATTTCTATCCGTCCAAAATTTACCCTGCACCCCTTTGTGGTCAACTCCACCCCCCTCAAGTCCCTGGCAACCTCTGATCTATTTTCTGTCCCCATAGTTTGCCTTTTCAGAATGACATGGAAATGGAACCATATAGGAGGTAGACTTTCTGGCTCCTTTTCATAATGCATTTGAGATTCATTTGTGTTGATGTGTGCATCATAGTCTGTTCCTTCTTATTGCTGTTAACATTCCATTGTATGATTAGCCCAGTCGATTTAGCCATTCCCCAAATGAGGAGCATCTGAATTATTTCCAGATTTTGATTCTTATGAATAAAGATGCTGTAAATATTCACATACAGGTTTCGTGTGAACATATAATTTCATCTTTGGATCATGTGCTTATTGTATGTTTAACCTTATAAGAGACTGTCAAACTGTCTTCCAAAGTGACTGCCATTTTACATTTCTAACCACAATGAATGAGAATTCCTATTGCTCCATATTCTTGTCAGCACTTACTATTATCAGCTTGTTTTTTTTTTTTTTTAATGTTAGCTCTTCTAGTAGATGTATAGTACATTTCCCTAAACTAATGAGGATGAGGATCTTTTCATGTGTTTATCATCCATATATCTCCTCTGGTGAAGTCTCCATCATCTCTTTTGCCCATTTTTAATTGGATTATTTCTATTTTCTAATACTGAATTCTGGAAGTTCTTTCAATGTTCCTGAATCAAGTCCTTTATCAGATGTATTATTGAAAATGTTTTCTCCCAATCTGTGGCTAGTCTTTTCATTCTCTTAACAGGGATTTTTGGGAGAAGAGAAGTTCTTAATTTTAATGAAGTTCAATTTTGCCATCTTTTTTCTTGTATAAGACTGTTTTTGGTGTCTTAGCTGAGAAATCCTTACCTAATTCAGAGTCATAAATATTTTCTTTTAGTTTTATGGGTTTAGATTTTTCATTGAAGTGTTAGATCATTTTTATTTAGACCTCATAGTTTTGTAATTTTTGATCAGAGAGATATTTAAGCACTTTACAAGCAAAGATGATAGTTGTTATATACATATATAGGCATTTTGCCATGTTTCAATTATGTTTTAGGAAGTTTGGAATGAGGGTTGTTATGGGATACTTTATCCTCATTTAAAACAATGATTAGTATTTGGGGCAGAACATCTGGTTTTCAGGAACAGATTATTGATAGTAAATGAAATATGTTTGTTTTTGTTAAAATGGGACTTTACCTCTCTCTCATCCAAAATGTTGTTTGAGGGCAGCACAAACTCTCTCTTTTCATAACTACTGTTTGCTATCAGGGTTGCATTAAACATGAATGAATGAAACTATATCCAGGTTACTAAAATTTGAGGGGTGGTATTTTTTTTTTTTTTTTTTGCTTCATTTTAGCCCCAGTGAGCATCCTTGCTAACAAAATCATGCTCTGTCTCTAAATTTTAATAAGCTGGAGAAAGCAGGTGCCCAGGGGAAGATGTTCTGTTGCACTGTCAGAAAACCCCTCTGCCAGCTACATGCACAGCAGAAGGAATGAAAAGAATCAGCCAACTAAGAAGAATCAAACAGATTGTTTGTACCTGACAAAACGGCGAATGGGCAAAGCATTAAATTCTTTTTTGTATTCATTTGCTGTTTTGTTTGAATTTTTTACTGTGAGTAACTCAGATTGATGTGTTTCTTGCCAGAGATTTTGAGAACATCATCAAGAACCACATACATAATCCGATAATTCCTCGTGACATTTATTCACTCATTCATTCTTCCATTTGCCTAATATTCACCGGTGTCTACTACATGCTCAACATAAAACAATGAATAAGGTAGACACAGTGCATTAGCTCAAAGGCCCTTAGTGATTTGAGAGTGATGGGCACGGGGCAGAGGATTCCAACTTGGAGGATCTTGAAGAATATCTACCATAATCACTATAAGAAAGAGGGTCTGCTGACAAGCCTCCAGGTGCTCCATCCGATACGTCTCATGGCAAGTTTGGGTGATGGTCCCGGAGAGTGCTCAGGAGCAGGAATGGGTTTTCCACTGTGTATTAGTTTTCTGCTGCTGCTGCTGTGATAAATCACCATAGACTGAGTTGCTTAAAATACCACAAATATATTAACTTACAATTATGGAGATCAGAAGTCTGAAATGAGTCTCACTAGACTAAAATCAAAATTTTGGCAGGGCTGCATTCCTTCTGAAGACTATAGGGGAGAATCTGTTCCCTTGCCTTTTCTCCATTCTAGAAGCCACCTGCCTTCCTTGGCAAATTGTCCCCTCTCTCCATCTTCAAAGCCAGCAGCATAGCATCTTTAAATCTCTCTCTGATTTTGATACTCCTACCTCCCTCTTTCACTTGTAAGGACACTTGTCATTACATTGAGTCACCCAGATAATCCAGACTAATCTCTGTATCTCAGCATCCTTCACTTAATCACATCTGTAAAGTCTTCTTTGTCATGAAAGGTAGCATATTCACAGGTCCTGGGGATCAGGATATGGACATCTTGTTGGGGAGGGCATTCTGCTTACTATACCTTGGGCTTCCTGGGCCTGTCATTCAGATCACGCCCTGCAGATAGCTCAGGGTATCATGAGAGATACAAGGCTTCAGAAGTCCAGGGCACTATTCTGAGTATCTAGAGGGAGCCAGGCCAGGAGATCTGTGGATGTGTCACTAAAATGGATGATTACTCCTCATCCATAAGATCAGGAGGACCTTGGAACTTTAAGCAAGCCGAATAGTCTCAAGGCCATCCTAGACAGCCACTTTGCCTTAAGCATGCCTGCTCTGTGTATCAGTAAGGATAGTCTAATTTATGTTGTAGTGATAAATAATCTCCAGATCTTGGTAGCTTTCAGGAACCAACGTTTATTGGTTAATGCCCCACATCCATCATGGGTCAGCAGAGCTCTGCTCTGTGCTCCTAACTCTGAGACCCAGGCTTGACAGAGCAACTACCATATCAAGCATCACCAACTGCTACGGCAGAGGGACAGATAGAGATCATGGTGGGCGCAGGAGTGTGTTGCCAAACAATTAAATACTTGGGCTTTGAAGTGACATATATCACTTATTATAATTCATTGGTCAAACCCAGTCACATGTTCACACTCAAACACAATGAGATCAGGAAAGACAATTGTGCCGTGCGTCCAAAGGCAAAGAACCAAGAATATTTGGCAAATAGCATTAATGACTACCACACTTAGTGTTTTCTACTGACTCCCGATGTGGATGAGGCTGTTCTACCAGCAAGGCCACTTTTGTGAATCCTTGGAATGATCTGAGTTGATCCAAGAACTTGTGTCAAGTAGAAGCAAATGGCAACCCCATATCATCATCACGTTAACTCCTGGCAAGCCTGGTTTGTCCTGAGCTTTCCTCTGCAAAGAAAGCCCCATGGTATGGCAAAGATCTGATGTGCTTTTGAGCCCCTACAGACCTGGGTATAGGCTTTGAAAACCCGTCCTTACACTTGGCAAGATCTGTGCCAGTATGGCTCCGAGATTGCAAGTTCACTTGGTTCCTATTGAGGTGAGCTGCAAGAGTATTTGCAAAGGCAGTAGACACCAGGACACTGGAGTGAAGCTGGCAGGGCCATGGGATTCATGAAGGGGAATAGATACATGAATAGCAGGAAATAAAAACATGAACATAAGGTGAGCAATAAACCTAACCTCTCCTATGTTCCCCTCCGCAGCCATCCACCTCAAAATCCACAGGGAAGACTCCAAGTAGCTTATAGGTGAGGGGGTCCATTCTCACTCTTGCTGTTCTACGCCTGCTGTGGCTACTCAGCAGGTGCAACTACCTGGACTGGGATCAACTCACACCAGGTGGTTTTGCAGGGTCTGTGCAGCCAGGGTTCTGCTTACAAATTTGGAATAGATGGAATTTTAATCAAAATCTCCTTGCATTTTGGTGAGAGGCCAGAACACTCTCTGCTCACAAAGGAACTCGAGGTGGTGGGTGAAAGACTCAAGAGCTGGTTGATCACTCTCCTCTCGCTTCTTGCAGATGGACCCAGGGCCCACTCAACTGGGTCACTAAGCACCAAACTGCACTATGGTAGTCAGAGTGAATTGGCAAGAGGGTCATGGGGTCAGACTCCAGGGGTCAGTGTCTGTGGCCTCTATGCTGGCTGGGTGGTGCAGGACTGGAAGCTCTCCTTCCATCTTCTCCTGGACTCCACCCTAGTAGCAATGTGACTCAGTCTGTGTGAACAGTAAGAGCCTGCCATTTGAATCTCCAATTCAAAATGAGAATTAACTACCTTTTCCTCTGGAAATTACCAGCATGCTTCTCCCTGGTAGGGAATGTCTGGTTCTTCCTTTGGCCAAGGGCAGAATTCCCAGCTCTGTGTTCTCAGAAGAGTCGATCATGAATCCAGACAGATTCTCAATAGGACTGAGGGCGGCTTAGGGCTTCTTGATAAAAAAAAAAAAAAACTATTTGAAATGCAGGGAATTGAGAGAAGGAAAATCAAAGCCTGAGACTGAACCAGCAATTAGACTGGCTCCTGGAATATATTTAAGTCAAATCAATGCACGAGGGAATTTCAGTCACGGCTCACTTTCTGTCTCCCACAGCCCACGGCTGGAATCCTAGCCCTTCAATCAGAGCTCCCCAGAAATACGGCAACATCCATCTTCTAAAATGCTTTATCACAGTTGTGCAAAGTCCTAGTACATTCCCCTGCTCTTGTGGATTTATTTACATATTGATTTATTTATTCCTCTCTCTACAGCAGCAGGCCTCTGGAGATTATATTATTTACAAAGACATTGGGGTCGTGCATCTGGACAATGGAGTGAGGGGGAAGGCCATCCTTGGATGTGCTGAGCTGCACACATCGGCCTTGTCATAAACTGAGTGTAGGGACAGGGTGTGAGGAGGCAGCCTCAGGCCTGCTGACTCCCTCGATCATCTTGCCCCCAAAGGCAAGGGCTTGCACTGGAGGGAAGTCAAGGGGAAGAAAATGGGAATGAAAAAGCAGGGAAGGGGATAGAAAAAGCAGAAGGGAGCTTGGATATGACCTCAACGGTACCCCACCAGCCAGAGGAGTGGGATCTCCCTACTGCAATCTGCAATGGTCCAGTGTCCCAGGCAGCAGGGTGTCTGCATCCTCTGTTTCCAAGTCCCATGCAGGGCAACCCCTCTGGCCATTCTGGTTTCCTTTCTCAGACAGAAAGGACTCCATCAAGAGAGGAAAGAAAGAAGAAAGGGAGAAAGAAAAAAGGAGAACATTCAAGAACAGAGCCTGGAAGAAACTGAGATGAGGGAGAGAAATCTGTTCCCTGGCAAAGGCCCCGGGCTGCAAGAAAAAGCCTTCCAGCGCTTTTTATAGATGACTTTTTTTTTTTTTTTTTTTTTTTTTGCTATTTTTTTTGCTAGCAAGGCAAATGCTGGAAAACTCCCTTCATTCTGATTAGCATTCTTATCACTAGGCATTTCCCTTCTCTACTCTCTGTCCCATGAGGATTAGCTGAGACGCAGAGATGACATCTTCCCAGTGGTCATAAAGGAATCCTGGTGGGCATTGAGTTGGGCAAGCAGCTGACAGCCTCGAGAAGCTGAGGGTGCCCGGAACTTGGCTTGAGACTTCCTTTCAGGGTGGAGGCTCTCAGACTTCAGGGTTTAAAAGAAGATGTTTGTGTTTGCGTGGGATGAGTTTGAGGATGACAGCCTTGTAGGAGAAAGTCAGCTCAAGGCCGGGCAGCTTTCTGGGCAGGACCAGTGTGTTCCAATTGCGGCTTGAACTTCCAACTGAGGTTTGCAGTTGGAACCATGAAGTATCCCCTTCTTAAAGGGCCAGTTCTCACGAGTCGCCAAGGGGACCATCAGGGGAGCTCACCTGTGTTGGCTGAAGGCTCCTGGATTAAAAACGTCCCCCAAAAGGCTGCATTCTTGAACCTGCTGCCTCAGAGGTTTGAAGACAAAGTAGCAAAAGGAGCCTCATCCGGGAAAAGTTCAAGCTAATACATCTTGGCAAACATAACGAAAAACACAGACAGTTGCTTTAAAAGAGGAACCAAGAAAGAGGTCAAGTTCTGCTGAGAGAGGCAGAGCAGCAATTAGATGGGGGCTTATGTTGCAGCGCGGCGGCAAAGGGGTCAGAGAGAGGGTAGGACACTGTGCGTCTGATTTCATGGGGGGGGAGTGGGTCTGGAGACTGGCCGGGGCGGCGGCAGGCGGGGGGGGAGGGGGGGCCTGCATGGGGTGTGGGGGAGGCTGGCGCAGGCCGTCCCAGAACTCAGAGCAATCTGTGTTGCTCTGGCCCGGCAGGAAGGCAAGCTTTTATACTAGGACGCCCCAGCCACATGGACACGGTGTAGTCAGCGGGAAAGGAGGAGAGTTATTTACTCTGATTTGAGGTTTCAGAATGAAGAGTTCTCAGTGGAATGCTTAAAATAAAATTTCCAGCCAAAGGGAAAAATAAGGAACACTGAATCCCCTCAGATTCTGGAATTCTCTTGTGAGAGAAGCACTGGAAAATCACATTAAGAGATACTTCTAATTATCGAGGGGGAGATTAGCACCAAATTCATAAATTTCATAACCAAGACCTGCTGAGACACAAGAGCCCACATTTTATCTTGGATTTGGGATCAGCCAACCGGAGAAGGAATGCGAGGAATGGAGGGGGCAAGACCGGAGGTGTGATTTCCACCTAAGTAACCAGTCTGGGCAACTGCCATAGGGCTTAACCCCCCAGTCCCTTGCCAGGCTAATGCTAAGATGTTTACTGGGGCCAGACAAAAAAGGAAAACCCATTTACAAGCTTTGCTTTGACTCCATTATTTAAAATAAATTGCTATTTACCAATAACTTTTCTTTTAAAAACTGATTATAGAAGAATCACAAATCCTATCTTTCCATCAGGAACTATATTTCAGAGTAACAAAATAGCCCCTGCTGACAAGGGAATGCTCCGTTTTACAGAAGAAGGCAGGCTAATAAACGAAGAAGGAATGATAAAATTGGAAAATTAACATTTTGCATCCCCTGTTGGGATAATTGATTCAGGCTAGGGTCATCAGTGGATGCTAAAATCATCCGGCAAAGTTGATAGTGGATTACATATTTACAAGGTAGCAATTATCACCCCACAGTTTACTTGCTAGTTCCAGGGGGAGAATGGGGGGCTTACTTTGCAACGAAGGGATTAAGCCATCACCACCATAACCTAGAGATCAATCTTAGCATCACTAATAGAAGGCTGGCCTGATGCTATGTGCCTCCTGGTGTGACACATTGCTAAGTACACAGCATCATCTATGAGCTTTTCTGGATAAAAATATTTAACCCGAATCACATCAAGACTTTACATTTAGCTTCCTTGATACCAATATGTTAGGTATCGCCTCAATGAAGCAATCAGGCAAATCCAAAAGATGGGATATTCTACAGTATGTTCAGTAAGTCAGTGTCAGAGAAAAAAGGGAGTGCGGAGCCAGATCAAAAGAAAATTTTTTAAGTTTTTTTTTTTAATGTTGATTTATTTTTAAGAGAGAGAGATACAGAGCGAGAGCAGGGGTGGGCAGAGAGAGAGGGAGACACAGAAACTGAAGCAGGCTCCAGGCTCCAAGCTGTCAGCACAGAGCCCGGCGTAGGGCTTGAACTCACAAACTGAGATCATGACCTGAGCTGAAGTTGGACATTTAACTGACTGAGCCACCCAGACACCCCAGATCAAAAGAGGCTTAAAAGAGCTAATTATCAAATGTAATTTTGATCTTTTACTTGGTCCTAATGTGAAGAGATCGGCTGTATGGGATACCTGGGAACAACTGAGGAAATCTGAATGTTGACTAGGTATTTTATGATATTTAGGAATTACTGTTAATTTTATGGTTATGATAATGAGATCATGGTTATAGAGAAAAAGCCCTTAGAGATGCGTCCTATAATATTTAGGGGTGAAGTGTCGTGATGTCCATAATTTATCATAAAACATTTGAGCCAAAAAGGAGACAGAAGAAGCAAAATCAAAAAAATTTTGCCACGGACCATAAGGAACAATGAGAACAAGTAAATTCTCCCCTACAAATACCTGTGCCAGGTTTGCTACCTGCTGGGTCTGCAGTGACGTGCAAGATGGATACGGGTCCTCCTCGTGAAACTCAGAATTTAGAGGAAGAGGTCAGGAAAACTCAATGTAATAATAATAATAATGATAATAATGTAATAAACATTATTTAGCAGTTATTCTGTGCCAGTGTAAGAGTGCTTAAATGCATGATCTTCTTTAATCTCCCAATAGCTCTATGAAACATGTACTCTTCTGTTTCCGCAACTGAGGCTCAGGTGGGGATGTCCCAAGTCACAGAGGAGGGGAGTGACTGAGCCAAGTAAATCTTAAATTTGTGTGCCGGTCCTGGCTCCTGCCCAGGTGTGTTGCAGGAGATCCATGTGACTCCGAAAAGTCTTAGTGTGGATTAACACTGTCTTTTCTCTCTCTCTCCTTCCTCTTGCTTTTTTCTTGTAATTATTGTAAAAATAACCCTGATCTTGGCTGTCAACCAAAAGGGAAGTGCTTTTTCATTTATACAAAAGGTATAAAAGCAAAATAATAAAAACCTTCACATCTCTGAACTCCATCTCTAGACTGCCTAGATTTTTCTCTAGTCTCTGCTAGAAACTTCATTTTCGACTTCTGCTAGTTAAGCCTGCTTTCTCCCCAACAAACACATTAGGAGAAATACATGTAAGACTAATTATGGAATTATTTGATGCAGTGGTTGGTCTGTTATTTTAATTGCTGGCATTAAGCGAAATTGTTTCCGGTATTGACAAATATACAGCTTTTGGCTACATTCGGTTCAAATGTATCTAGGGCTAGAACTGGACCTTGGCCCCCACCTGGCTATCATTGGTCATCAAATATTTACTGAGTATATACTATGTGCTGCATACTGTGCTATATTTACGACATGGTTTTCCTGGCACCCCCGGTTCCTCAGGACTGCTTTACAAACAAAGTTTCGGATCCTGGCTCATTTGCAAGTTGGGAAGGGCCTGAACGCTGACCATACATGCCTTCGGGGCTAGCATTCGGTGTCCGCTGGGAAGTCAGGTTTTATGAGCCTGTCACCACTGCATGATGCATTGCCAAGAACAGACAGTTTTATGGCATTACGGTAACTAGTTCCTGCAGTAAAGGCTCCTCCTATCAGAGGAGCCCTGGTGGGTCCCAAACAGCTCCATCTTCCCGCGCAGAAAGCTCAGCCTTTCCCTGGGCACCTACCACAACGGTGTTCCCGTGAGAGGGCTTGTAACATGGGTACTTGGGCTGATCCCCAGCCAAGGATCTTAGCGGTTCGATCGGAGGCAGACGTGCAGTGTCCCCATCCCACTGGCCTGGGTGTCTGTCTACGGCCACCTTATTTGTGGCTTTTATGCTCTTCCATTTTTGCCCCTAGGCGCCCTGTTGATGTTAGCGGATTTCCATATCTGCGAGGGACTTAAGGAGCTCCGGAGGTTAATGGACTTGTTCCTTGTTACCCAGGAAGTCTGAGGCACAACCAGAAAGGCACAGCTCAGCACTCCTGCCTCCCATTAGTGTCTGTCTTAGTTACAGCCAGAGGACTCCAAGTTCCCATGTGTCATTAAAGGAAATACTCAGTGGGACTGCACAAGCTTTGGCATGTGTGAAATTTCACACCTCAGAGATAGCACTTCTGTGTGTGTCCAGACTGCTTTTCTTGCATGTTAGGTTGTTTTTGTTTTTTTTTTAAATGTGAGTTATTCTATACCAAGACCTTTATCATAAATTATTTAATTTCTTTTCCAGAAAAACATTTCTCCATTTTGTTCATCGCCTAGCTGGTCACAGAACCAATTACTGGGTCTTTTTTGAAAAATGTTTCCCCCTAGATTACAAAAGTAGTACATGTTTGTTGTAAAAATAAGTAAATAAATAAATAAAGGCAGAAAAGCATAGAGAAAAAAATTTAAACTGCCTGTAATTCCATCACTCAGATATAACTGTTGTCAACATTTTGTGGAATTTACTTGTATTCTTTTCTTTTATACATATATAATTTTTTTTAATGTTTTATTTATTTCTAGGAGAGAGAGAGAGAGAGAGACAGCGTGAGCAGGGGAGGGTCAGAGAGAGAGGGAGTCACAGACTGAAACAGGCTCCAGGCTCCGAGCTGGCAGTCAGCACAGAGCCCGACGCGGGGCTCGAACCCACGAACCGCGAGATCGTGACCTAAGCGAAAGTCGGACGCTTAACCGACTAAGCCACCCAGGCGCCCCTATACATATATAATTTTTAAACAAAATTGGGATCATACTACCACCTATAATTTACGCAGCTTGAATTCTTTCTTACTTACAGAGAACATCCTATTGTGAGCATACTCTTGTCAAATATTTTCAAAAATATTTCTAGGGGTGCCTGGGTGGCTCAGTCGGCTCAGCGTCTGACTTCAGGTCAGATCAAGGTCATGATCTCATGGTTTGGGGTTCAAGCCCCTCATCGGGCTCTGTGCTGACAGCCAGGTCAGAGCCTGGAGCCTGTTTCAGATTCTGTATCTCCCTCTCTCTCTGACCCTCCCCTGCTCACACTGTCTCTCTCTCAGAAATAAATTTTAAAAAAACATTTAAAAAATTTCTAAATGGCCACATAATTTCAGCAAATAAATTAGCCATAATCTGTTTAACCACTCTCTGAACATTTCGCTTGTTTCCAATATTTTACTATCATAAGATATACTTTGCTGAACATCCTCAACGTGAATTTTTGCCCTTCCAGGATTATTATGAATAGAATAAATTTCTAGGGTGGAATTTGCTACATCACTAGGAGCAAACTCTTTACAGTCTTTTATCTTCCATGGGGCACCTGGTGGCTTAGTCAGTTAAGTGTTCGACTTAGGCTCAGGTCATCATCTCACAGTTCGTGAGTTCGAGCCCCGCATCGGGCTCTGCGCTGACAGCTCAGAACCAGGAGGCTGCTTCTGATTCTGTGTCTCCCTCTCTCTCTGCCCCTCGTTCACTCATATTCTGTCTCTCTCAAAAACAAAAAATACATACATATAATAACAATAATATCTCCTAGAAGGTGTGGCCAACTCACCTTTGTGTCAGAAAAGTAGAAGTCCATTTGGTAGCGGTAAACCATTTTACAATTTTTTTTTAAAAAGCTTCCCCAATTTAATAGGTATAAAATAGTATTTCTGTATTATTTTAAGACTATTTCGTTATTTGCTGAAGTTATGCCCTGTCATACCATAAGTTTTTGGGCCAAAAAAAATTACCCTTGCAAACTCTGTTTCCGTTTTTGGTTAGGATTTACTCGAAGGTTTAACTACCCAGAAGTTACCTGTTATAAAAGAAGGAACTTGTTTGGCTACTATTACTTAAAAAGTATTAATTGTGGAGGATTTTCAGATGTTGCTAATTGTTGTAGACATGATTAGCCTTATTTAGTGACAATTTTCATAAAAAGGAGAAATGCCCACGATATTTTTGCAAAGATTATTATGGTGAAGTTTTGAAAACACACTCTCCAAAGACTCCTTCATTGGCTATTTTGCTTCCCGTGACCCAAAAATATAGGTTTTCCCAAGGGTTCTGCACACAGTCCTCTCCTCTTGTCTTGTGATTAAAATTAAATCAGTAAGTTGTATCTACCTACTTCTTTGTGCTTCACCAAAACAAAACAAGACATGGGCCTTGTCTCATAAAGTCTTACAATTTAGACAGATGCCTGCATATATAATTAGATTGAAATGCCTCCAGTGCCAAGTGTTGCTATCGGGCTATAAAATGCTAGGATGCTGATGAGTGGGAGTTACACCAACCGTGAGGTTTGGAGATGCTTCTTACACTGTGTTTTGGAAGAAAGGGCAGGCTTTTTTTTTTTCCTGAAATAACTCAGACATATTTCTGGTCTCCCATGTTCTTGTAGAACCTTTTCACTTTCCGATCGAGAGGCGGTGTCTATACCCTGTCTTCTTGAACCTGAGTGGGATTTTGTGACTGCTTTGAGGAATGGAATGTAGCAGATGTAACACAGCATGACTTCTGAGGCTAGGTCATAAAAAGTGATCGCACGCATGCGCGCGCGCACACACACACGTGATGGGGCTTCTTCCTGGTTCTCTTTCTCACTTGAGACAGGAACCTTGGGAGCCACCATGGGAGAAGTCTGGTTACCCCCGTACATCAACCACTGTGCTGGGAAGACCAGAGAGAGCTAGAGGAAGGAAGGGAGGAAGAGGAGGAGATGTCTGAGGAGCACCAGCTTTTCCAGTCCCCACCTGTTGGACTCTTCCCAGCCTGAGCTCTACACATGTGAGGGAGGAGTCTTTAGATTATTTCCTCCCTAATCACAGGCTAATAACAACTACTTGAGATATCCTGAGCAGGAACCACCCAACTAAGCCCAGCCAATCCTCAGAACCAGAACAGTTAACAGTAAACTGACTGTTGTTTTAAGCCACTACGTTTGGAGGTCAGTTGTTACTCAACAATGGAGCACTGGTATAGACAAAAGAGCATTCCAGTCACAGGGACAGTCTGAGCATTTTTCCTTTCAAGATTTCTTTCTTTTTCATTTCTAACTGTCCTTTCTATGCAAACAACTCCTGTAGCTGGAACTATGATCTTCCCCTCTCCAAACTGATGTGAGATAGTCCCCGCTGCTTCCTAGACAGCTCTATCTGGGTATCCTACCCAAGCCATGAACTTGGTGTATCACCAAAATAGCTCAAAATGTTCTCCTAGAAACATATGTCTTATGGCCAACATTTTTGTTAATGGCACCACCACAGTCCCACATCCAAGGCTGTTCGTCTTGATGTTTTCATTGATTTTTCCCTGTCCCAAAATTTGACATCCAATTCCTTCCTGCATCCTGCAGCTTTACTTCCATACTATTTTGTGTCTGTTGTATAGCTATCATCACCATATTTCCATGCCCTACTTCTTTTCAAGTTTAGATCTCTCACATGGCCTAGACAAATACCCCCAACCTGGTCTCCACTTTCCTCCATTCTCTACTGCCACAGTGGTTTTACCACAGAGCAACTCTGATCATGTCATTTTTTGCTCAAAAGCCTTTAGTAACAATTTTCTCCTTACCCCCTGCAATTTCTTACCAATGTATGGATAAAGTAAGAAAAAAATGAACAAGAAAGATGTAAGACTTCCAATCTGAGCAGATAATGAAATGGTACTTAGAGGGTAGGGAAGGCAGATGAAAAGGCAGAAGGCCTTCTGTATTTTATGTTCGTCTCCACTCACCCCAGCATGGAATCAGTAAGTGTCCCACATACCTGATATTTGTTATCTGCCTGGATCATGTTCCTTCTAGTCATCCAATCACTCCCTCTTCCTCTGCATGGCCAACTCAGGGTGGGACTGGAAAAGGATTCTAGGGAGAGCAAGGAAGCTAGGGACTAGAGAGTAGTCAGAAATGTGCACCCAAGGGTCTAGCCTGTTCATTGGAATAAAATCAGTTCCAGGAAGGCAAAGCAGAGAATGAGGAGCAAGACCCATAGAAATTACAGCTGGGTCCAAGGTCAAGGAGAGTGTGTAAAGGGGTAAATTATGGGCACTGGGTAGTTGCCTGGAGTGGAGCAAGGGGTCTTGTGGGGGTAGCTATAGAGTCAATGATATTCCATGAAGCAGTGAGATTGGCTGGGTAAGGCTTACTGCTTAGGAGATCAGGTTTGGCTCTCTCCAGGGAATCTTTACATGATCCTCCTCCCATCTGTTTGAAAAGTAGAAGCAACAGAGCATTTGATTCCCTCCTTAGTCCTTCGTAGATGAAAACACTGAGTGATTGGCATCAGCAGAGCACAGTAAAGAGGGTCAAGCAGGTGGAGTGGCAGCAAAATGCCAGAAGGAGAACTGAATGGCAGGCTGGCCAAGTGTTGCAACTTCTAAGAGCAATCATCGGCCCCACAGTTCTGGTGTTTTCAACAATTTGAAGAAGTAGCAAGAAATCTGTCTCCTTTAGCTGAGTTAGGTCCTAAGGAGTTTCAATATGGAATGCCCAGTATGGATTTTGACTGGCTCAGATTGTGCGAGTCAAGGAGAGATTGTGAGAGGCTGTACAGAGCATGACAAAAGCTGTCCTTCTAAAAGGTGCCAAGCCTGCGGAGCTTGAGGTTGGACAGGATTATACGGATGGGGACTGTCCCTCCAAGGGTCCAGTAGGGTGGGTATTTCAGCCACTGAGTATTCATCAACAGCTATTAGCTGAGACCCTACTATGTGATATCTTACACTAGGCTACGGATATAATGGAGAAAAAGCACAGACCCTGGCCTCAAGGAATTCAGTTTATTAGGACAGACAGAGTAATAAAGGTGATCTCAGCAGGTTATGAGGCAGGCAAGGAAGCACCAGGTTGGACACCTAACTCTCACCTGGGCATCAGTGAAAACTTCCTGGGGGAAATAGTGATAATTTGTTGAACACAGGAAACCATCTGTGTTCCCTAAAGCCAAGCCAGAAAGATCTCAGCACAGAAATTTGGCACAAAAATTCTGTATGGTCCATGGAATCTGAGAAATTTAGGACGTCCTTGACATTTCAGGGAGCAGCTAATCCCCCACATTATAGGCCAGGAGGTCTCAAAGTGGCTAAACCATTGCAGGTCTCTGGCTGAGTGGCCCTCTCTGGATGAAGTGTCCCTCCACCGTCAGGTGTGGTCAGCTAGAAGTCATGATGGCAGGGCACGTGGTTTTCAAGAGTCTGAACTCACAAACACATGGGTCAATAAGCACCCACACCCGCTATCCACAGAAATTATAGGGCAGCCAGTGGGTTGAGACCAGAAGTAGATGAAGGTGGGCCCTGAGGAAACACCCTATTGCTTATTCTTCACACCCCAGCACAGCCTCTTACTAATTTCTTAGCTCCCCACCCTGCCCAAAGGAAGAAAAGTTGTTAGCCTGATGGGTCAGAGTCCAGAATGTCCATCGGGCCACATTTTATTGGTGAGTGGGGTTACTGTACTTGAATGGCACCCACCCCAGGTTCACCTCTCCCTCTTCAACTTCCTACCTTGTGCCCAGGAAGGTCTTGGTCTTTGGGGCCTACAGTGCTTATGCTTCCTGCAAATATGTGGTAAGCATCTCCATGCTGCTACCTCAGTGTGGGCCTGGCCATGTCTCTGTCTCCCTGAACATGTAGTTAAATGAGTCAGATTGGGGCTTCCTTGCTCTCCAGCACATGTACCTCCATTTGCTGCCACTGGATTTTAGATTCAAGAGGAAGGTTGGGGTGGGATGACTTCAGCCATCTCATACAATCATCCCTTCATCAGTTTCTTCATTTGGGTATCAGCCACTAACAAGGCTAATTTTAAAAATGGCATTTTTATTCTCATTCTGCTACTCTTCCTTATATGGGATATGAAGGAGCAGGCTGATTGACATGGTAGTATTTTAACCTTCTTGGCTGTAATACCATTATAATATTTATACTGAAACTTATAACCCCAGGCTTTAATGGGCCCCTGTAAAGGGAAAGCAGACCCGTCCACTTATGGGTGCATTGGACAAGAGCCCAAAGTCCTTGGGATTCTCCCAGGCATACTGGCGCAGCTTCAGGAAACAGCAGTGAGCTGAAAGATTGGGCAGCTCAGAGCCTGGGGTGAAAGTTCCAGCCTTGTCCCCAGCTCTCCAGAGGCAGTGGGCTATGCCAGGTGCTCAGCCTCTCCTGGAGCATGACATATTATGGCATTAGTCTGGTGACACTTTCAGCTGGGAGGCCTGAGCCAACTGGTCTCAGAGAGGCAGGTGTGTGTAGAAAGGGGGAAGAAGGGGTGGGAACCATACAGGTCTTCCTTGGACTGATCTCTGAAGAGATTCTTGCTCCTGGATTAAACCTGGCCCAAAAGGTCATGGTAGCCCAAATAATACCCTGTCCCCAAGGATGTCCATGTCTCATCCCTGGAACCTGTGAGTCTGTTAAGTTACAGGGCAAATGGAACTCTGCAGATATAATTAAGTCTATGGATCTTAAAATGGAAAGATTATCCTGGATCATATGGGTGGCCTGAATGTGATCACATAAGTCCTCAAAAGAGAAGAGACTTTCCCAGCTGAACAGAGAGATATGGCAGAAGAGAAGTCAAGGAAGGTAAGACTTGAGCCTCTAGGGGCGCCTGGGTGGCTTAGTTGGTTAAGGTCTGACTTCGGCTCGGATCATGATCTCGCAGTCCGTGGGTTCGAGCCCCGCCTCAGGCTCTGTGCTGACAGCTCAGATCCTGGAGCCTGTTTTGGATTCTGTGTCTCCCTCTTTCTCTGCCCCTCCCCAGCTCGTGCTCTGACTCTCTCTGTCTCAAAAATAAATAAACATTAAAAAAACATTTCTTTTAAAGACTTGAACCTCTAATGTTGGCTTTGAACATGAAGGGGGCCATGAGCCAAGGAATGTGGGTGGCTTCTGAAAGCTAAGAATCCCTGACCAACAGCCATTGAGGAAATGGGGACCTCAGTCCTACAACTGCATGAGACTGGATTCTGCCAACAACCTGCATGAGCCTGGAAGTGATCCTATCCCAGAGCCTCCAGCAAGGAGCACCGCCCCCACTGACACCTTGAATTTAACCTGCTGAGACCTATGTCAAACTCCAGACCTACAAACTAGGACATAATAAATGGGTGTTGTGTTAAGCCCCTGTGTTTCTGGTAATCTCCATAGAGAACTAATACAGAGATGGAAGGCCTAGAATGACTGACTCAGTCCATCGCCCTGGTCTTAGAGTGCCCTTGGCCATCTGTACTTTCTTAAAGGGCTGGTAGATGGGACCCCTAAAACACAAACTGTGGTTCTTACAGGGATGCTCTCTCTGCCAGCCTTTTGGGACTCTTGTTCTGAGGAGAGAACTTCGCTCATTGCTCATGAACAGTTACTGTCATGGATGATATCTGGCCCCTCCTGTGGCAATCCTGGTCTTGTTCCCCTGCTAAAAAATGGTTTTCTGAGTGAAGAGACCTGAGACCTTCCACGCAGAAAGAGTGGTCCATGGGCAGGGAATAGGTATGTCCAGTGCAATCCTTTGGCTTTATAGCATATTGTGCCCCGAAAGGACAGAGCTGTGGCAATCAAGGGTAGCATCTTTGAGGATGTGGTTCTAGACCCCAAAGTCAGAGGCATCAGCTCTTCTTCCTGGAGACTAGATCAGATAGAATTGTGTTAATTCTGAGCTGTAGGGTTAGTCAAGGACAGGCCTAACCCTTCCTGAGGGACACCCTGGGGACAGTGCTTGGACACCAGTGATCTAGAAGGTCGTATTACTCAGAGAGGACCCAGTGAGCCAGGAGGGTATTGTTGTAGCTGGATTTTCCCACAATCCAGCTTTGTGTTTGTCTCAATCACCTTACTCTCCTTATGAAAGAGGAGCAGATTCATCTGATGAACATGGGGCCTCACTCACCCAACTTCTCTTCAAAGTAGCCAGCTTCTTAACAAACCCAACTCCCTTAGGGAGCAAGAGTGCTGACAGTTTAGGAGAGAAATTAGGGCTCTATCCCTTCACCAAATCTTTCTGGCAAATGAATAAATTAGTGAATGCAAATCATGATCAGAGTCTAGTCTTTCAACTCAAATCGTATAAGAAGATCCAAGTAATAACCAAACCAACAGGGAAAAGAGTCCAGGAGATTTCGCTCATACCATTTTTAAGCAAATGGTAGCTCCTAATAGAACTGCCCTCAATTAGAGATAAGCAAGCAGGAAAAAACTCAGCAGGTAACCTATGCAAAAAAGCACCTACAAAAAAGCCCACAGTAGATAAAAGATGAATGAAGAGAATTCTTCTGAAATTTTACTCTAGGAAACAGAAGAATGACAAAACCTTGGACTGGTGAGGGGCTGGTTCTCAGCCCTTTTATGCTCTGCTGGTGGTGACATAAATTGTTCCAGCCTTTTCAGAGTGCACTAGGATGGAAGGAATGTACGTTTTAAAGAAGTGTACTTTTGACCCAGCAATCCCACTTCTTGTAGTTTTCCTCAAGACAATAATTGCCAATGCATACAATGATCTAAAGGCAAGGATTTCATCTCAGTTTCATTTGTAATAGTGAAAAACGGGTGGTCACCTAAATAGTCATGAATAGGCTAAATCATTGGTTAAAGAAATTATGGCACATTTATATAGATAACATATAAATGATGAGGCAGATCTTTATTTGATGACATGGAAATTTGCCTATCACACATGTAACTGAGTGCAAAAAGGGAGACAATGGAACAGCATGATTCCAATTGTGTAATATTTTAATAGGGGCACAAAGAGAGCTGTCTGGAAGTATGTTCACCCAACAGTTGTATTTTACTTTATTCTTTGTATATTTCAGTATTTATAATGAGCCTGAATTTTAGCAGAATAAAGCTCTTTTCAAAATAAAGGAAGAACAAATGTGGTAGAATTCTACTCGATCTACTGGGTATGATGAGATCCAGCGCTGATAAGTGGAAAATGGCAGTTACTGTGGGGAATCATAAAGAATGACATAGGCATATGATAAGCAATCTATTTTAATTTGAAACATATAAATGAGCACTGTTCATTCACTGTTTTTTGATTTGAGGATAAGACATTTCATTTTTCTGTGTCATAAACCTACAGTCTGAATGTAGAATTCTTCTAGATTTTTCTCCATAATGTTTGTCTATATTTAATTTGATACTGATTTTAGGTTTACCTTTATCGAATCAAGATTCATTCCATTACTCCTCTTCCTTGCTTGCATCTAGATGAAGAGCAGAAAAGTTGGAAACTTGCTTTTTCAACCTTCTCTTTAGCAAGGGTGGCCATTTAACAAAATTCTGGACAATGAGCCATTGATAGTCCACTGAGGGTTTCTGAGATTGTCTTAGCTTTCAGCTTCCATTTTAGCTGTCCAGTGAGTTGCTAATGTTTTATTCCTTTGTTCCTGTTCCTTTACTTCTTATACCACTGGACTTGCCATACCCCCTGGGCATTGCTGGCTTTGTCAGACATCACTGTAGATTCTGTGGGCCTCCTTTACTCCACTCCGTTAATTGGAAACTGGCATGGCATCTGCTGGGCACCACTGTAGTGGGAATGCATGATTGCTGCTGCTCCTGAACACTGCCACCTCTGCCATGTGTTGCTGCCACTACCATCAACACCACTGCCAATATCCCTGACCTCAAGGTGTCAAAGCTGTATAGAGGTCTATAGTAAAAGGGGGAGAAAATGCTTCTACCCCTTGATATGTCACACTCTGTTAAAGGAGCTCCAAATGAGGGCTGCTCATACCCTTCTGCATCCCTGAGTATCTAGCAAAAGAATCCTTTCCTTTTTAAGTTACACTGTTGCTGTGACCCGAGCCACAGGAGACTGGCTGGGGCAGGTGCGAGTGATGGGTACCCAGCTATATTTGGAATTTCCTCTCTTCCCTGAAATCCAAGGCTCCATTAATGAACCAGCTTAGTATACTTGACTCCTGCTGAGTGAATTCTCTCCTAGCAGGCTCTTCAACCCCTCATGCTCCTCACAAGTTCTCTAGATGTGTTTAGAGGTTATTGGTGAGTACACTTACACCCAAGTGGTGCCTTCCATTGCAGGTGTTGGGTGGGGGGCAGGCAGGAGGGACACAGATAAAGATTCCTAGGTATTTTTACTTTTAAATAAATGTCTTATTTTATAATTATAAAACTAATACATACTTTTATGAAAAATGTAAAATACATAGAAAGACACAGTGAAGAAAATGAAACCCACCTATAATCCTACTACTTAGAAATAATCACAAATAATGTCTTGATGGTTTATACTCCTGCATTGTTTCACACTATTAAGATCACACTGTTTATACAATTTTACAGGCTGTTTTTAATGACTCGACATTAATCATAAGCATTCTCCCTTGACACTAAATATTATTTATGAACAGTCTTTAATGGTTACATATTACCCAGTGGTATATGTAATAGTCAGGAGTCTTTTGATTGAAAGTCACAAAAACCTACTCAAGCAAGCATAAATTTTTCTTTAATGTAAGACGTTTGTCATGAGTATTCAGCGATATTTCCTGGAAACTAAAGGCAGAGATCCATCCAGACCTCAGGACTAGGTTGTGAACAGACACAAGACTTAGAGCATAGGGAAGCCAGGAAGTCTTTCCCTTCAACTTGCTTCTGTCTCCTTCTGCACTTCCCCTCCAGTGCCCCCTGTTTTTATAGACTGGATTTTACAGGAACGTGGCTTTTGACCTCTCCTGAGTTTACATATCCAGGAACCCCAGAGAGAAGCTGATCCCCCTCAGATCTAGTGTTAATTATTTGGGAAGATGCCTTGATTGGCCCAGTTTTGATCAGGTGCTGACTTTGATCCAATTAACAAGGGGAAGAAAGGCCAGGGTAATTTGGTAGAAACCTGGCTGTTCCTATTAAAATGAATGAGAAGGGTGATTAGTGAAAGGTGAAGGGGATTCCAGAATGCTAAGAAAGGCAGAGTCTATCAGACAACCTGTGTTGACATAGGTTACCCTATGAACATAGGCTCTATAGCTTACCAAACCGTTTCTTCGGTTGTATTAATCCAAACCTGCAAGTAGGTACTGAGTTGGGGGTGAGGGTTGTGTGACCTCATTCTAATCCCCAAGAACATACAATTTCCAGATCCTGCCTAGCCAAGATACCAACTTACTATTATACATGGGTATTAGTGGATCTGACACATAGAACTCTTCTAAATTACCAACTCACCTCCAGATCTAGGGAGGAAGATTTCATGTCCAGCTCTCCCTTCTCGGAAAAGCTTCAACTTGTCCATAACACAAGAAGCCTCCAATTCAGTAGAGTTAATGACTGGTAAAGTTTAACAAAGTAAAGGAAATACATCTTTCCACCATGAATAACCAGTCTGCTTCAGGGGCTAATTGTGTCGGAAATAAGGCTTAGACTTTCAAAGAAGTTGGGTGGTTTTATGATCATTAATAACATTCACCGGAACCCTACACAGTTATGCATGTGTGGATTTCATATTTCGTGGCATGAACTGATTTCCTGGAGCGGTCAGGAAAGCCTATTTTCTAGAATTACACTAGTGGGTAGGTCCATTGTCAAAGACTTTTACCCTCTCCTGAAGCATGGATTTTTGGTCACTCACTTGTTGGTCACTGACTTGATATGATCAGAAATAAAACAAACAAAGCCTTATGTGTTTATATGCCCTTGGGCTTGTTCCCAAGGTCTCACCAACTTGCTATGAACCTTGGGAAAAGGTCTGGTTCAGTGGTCCTAACTCAAGGCTGGGAGCAGGCCAGGGCTGGTATTGAGGCCAGTGTCTATTGATGCTATTCTGATTTCCACAAATTGACAAGTGAGGGAATTTTTGTCTCATCCAGGAAGGAAGCTCTCCCTGTCCCATCAGTAAGCTCTGGTAGCACGGATTGGCTCATGTTTCAGTGCCCTTGCTACATGGGAGGCTGGCAAATGCAGCTCTCCCGTTCCCTCCTTGACACCCTCCTGTACTGGAAAGTTGGCTTGGAGCAAGAGAATGTGACTGGTGGGCGAGCAGCCATGAGTGTCTTCCACCCTACTATGCACAAAGCCAAATGTGAGGCTTCATGGTGAGACCCCCAAATAAGTACAAACCGTGGTTTCTACCCGTAAGGAGCTCAGTATCTGTTAAGTGCAATCAAAATAATAGTGCTGACTTTATGTTAGAAAAGAAGTAAAAAGACAAAGAGACCAGTGTGTGCTGCAATAGTCTGAACAGATTTGGAGAGGTAGTGGGGATATAGCAAGAGCCTGGAATGGATGGTGGGATTTTAAAAATGGAGGACATTCCAAACTGGGGAAGCACGCACAAGCTAAGACAATTGAGCACGAACACAAGACTACTGTTTACACAGGGCACCACAGGATGCGGGCAGCTGGCTGGATGCAAGAGGCTCCCTGGGCCAGGCTGGAAGGAGGCTGTCCCCACAGAGCAGCTCTAGGCCTCAGGGCTCTGAACAGTGGGCAGAGAATTTGTACTGAGTACAGAGGTCTCTTGAGCAAAAAGGCGAGCTGGCCAATGGCAGGGCTGTTTTAGGAAGATGAATCTCAAAGTATAGCGTAGAGGTAGAGGAGAGAAATAGGTTGAGAGTCTGTTGCCATGATCCAGATACAAAGAGGGGCAAAACCCCCCTGTTCCATGTCCTGGAACTGCGAGACCAGGGTTCCACATAAGAAATAAGGCCTCTGGTTAGGATCAGGGGTAGGAAGCTCTGAAGGACAGATAGGGCTAGCTGGTTATTCAGGAGGTCTGAGCTGGGGAGGAACAGGCTTTGGGGGGAGCCAAGAAAAATCCCAAGATGTATCCTCGACCCTATGATAGTCCTATGAGGCCAGAAAGTATGTAGCTTGGGAGAGCTGCCATGAGACCCTGGACTTTGGGGACAGCCTCAGACCAGCAGCAGAGGAGATCCCTGCACTGCTCTAAACCCAGTGTTCTCAAGATAGACTTGCTAGAACACCCCCTTGGAGCATCCGGGGGCTCAGCCAAGGGAATGAATCAGGACTGGTTGGTTGACCATCAGGCCAGAGCCGTGGCCTTGGAATTTAAGAGGATAGGAGGTACCTTGAGTCTCTCCCCTCTGGACAGATCTTAGGACAGAGTACAGACACATAGCCTCTCAAAAGGAAGCCATCCAGCAGGTATCACCGTGAACCCACAACAACCTCTAGGAAAGACCCTTAGTTATAATGAGGGGAAAAGGGGCCTGGAGAGCAAGGGGGCTCTTACAAGCAACCACCCAGAAAATAAGTCTCCCTACTGTCTTTCCAACACTTATCCATCCGTGTGGGTTGCTGGAAGGCTGAGCCTGTATTTGCCAGCTCAGATCCCATTCGCAGGAGATTCACTGGTCCAGTAGGTTAGGCAAATGGCTTCTCTTTCTTTAATCTCACGTTGCTCTGGATAGGATTTTCTCCTCTCTCTCAGGGGACACCACTTCCTCTCCCTTTGGCATCCTGCCAGGACTTTATGCTGGGACAGCCAGAACCAGGCCTCCTTGGCCCCACAGAGGTCACACTAAGAGGACCACAGCTATACTGAGAGGTGGTGACCAGCTCCCTGGCCTGTGAGCCTTTTGGGTGCCATCCCTTCTCTTGAGGAGCCAAGTCTGGTTCTTGTCACTGTGAATGTCCAGAGACTTCCCTTGGGCTCCACATGACCTGCCCTTGGCTCAGCATTTGGGAGAGAGGGGGCTCAGATACACCTCTTGGCTACATGGCTCACAACAGCACTCAGAATTCCTGGGCTGGAACTTGGCATAATCAATGTATTCATAAGCTTTAATAATAAGACCAGGAAATTGGAGCACTGGCTTTCAACACTGGTTGCACGTTGAGATCACCTGGTACGTTGTGTTTTTAAATTCCGATGCCTAGACCCCTCCCCTAGAGATTCTGACTTCCCTGGTCTAGGATGTGCCTGAGCACCAGGATTTTTAAGACCTTGTGCAGCCAAGAATGAGAACCCATGAATTAGAGAGAGTGAGAGAAAAGCGCTTTATGTCGCAGGGAGTGAAATATGTCCTCCTATCGTTCTACTTCTTACAGGTGTACACAGGTTCATCTGTACCTTCTGATAGTACCACCCCAATTTCCCTTTTCCATCCTTTCCATTCCTGTGTACTCTCTCCTGATTCCCCCAACTTCTGGGGTGGACATAGCCCAGATGGATTTAGTAGGGCTCAATGTGCCACAAACCTTGGACTTTGTCTGAAGCTATCAGGAAAGAGAAACTCTCTGGGACTGGAAGCTGATAGCCTGTGGGCCTAGAGTTTCTGTGTCCACTATGAAGAGAAGATGGGCTTGGATAGGAGGTCCACACAGAAAGAGCAGAGATAAAGCAGAAAAGGCACAGTACTAGTAACGTCATATGAGCACCTGGATCCAGCTCTGCCTGAAGGTAGTCCCCCTAGATTTCACCTTATTGAGCCAATAAATTGCAGGCTTTGTTTAATCCAATTTGATCTGAGTTTGTCAGTTGCATCTATGAGAATCCTAAGAATATTTCTCAAAACCTTAAAAATAAGCTCTAATGGTTGTAAAATTTTCTCCTCTGCCTTGTGTTAGTCCTGCTTAAATAGGTTAATTATTAGAGCAAAGCAACATTTTGGACTTTAAATCCGACTCTATGATGCCTATCTCACAGATTTGCTATGGGGATCTCATTAGTTACAACTTACATAATGAGGGGCGCCTGGGAGGCTCAGTAGGTTAAGTGTCTGACTTTGGCTCAGGTCATGATCTCACAGCTTGAGTTCGAGCCCCCCGTTGGGCTCTGTGCTGACAGCTCAGAGCCTGGGGCCTGTTTCAGATTCTGTGTCTCCCTCTCTCTGACCCTCCCCTGCTCACCCTGTCTCTCTCCCTCAGAAATAAATTTTTAAAAATTTTTTTAAATAAAAAAAAAAAACCTTACATAATGAGTGACCCAGCAGGGTGTCTTACCAAAATTTGTATGTGTCATTGTTTTGATTGACTGATTTTAAGGAAAGCTGGCAGCTGCAGTCTAGATGGGGCGGGGGGCAGGGATCACCTCACCTACCCCCTCTTCGTTATGCAAATTGCCAGGCCAGCCGTTGGGAAAAGATGTAACAAGGATTTTGATTTGATGCAGCAAAGCTGGAGATCCCCTGAGTATGTAGAATGTAGGAGTAGGAGAATCAATTTGCAGAAGGCACCCAGAGACCCTGCTGGAAGGAATGGTCTAATAGCCCCTCCCCTCTCAGAGACGTGGGGCTCATCCTGACCAAGGCTCAGTGTCAAGGAGGAACAAGAAGATCCCTGGAACAAAGGTACCATGAGCACAAACCTAGACCAGCAGGCTGCTCTGTACAAGTCAAGAGGGAGGAATGGGAAAATGGTTCTGGGTTTAGGACATATGGCATGCTGGAGTCCGCTGTACCCACCCGTTCTAGTGGAGACTACCTCCTCGCAGAGTGGCTGTGTGTGACAGCGCCATCGCTCCCCACCATGGGAACAGCCGGATTGGACAGCCAGGTGGCTGAAGTATCAGCAGCAGCCGTCACAGCTGATGGTTATTAAAGCCCTGGGCTAAGCACATTTACATCATTATTCCCTTTAATACTCGCAACAATCCTATGAGCTTGGTACCATTATTATCTCAGTTTACAGATGACAAAGGAGAGATTGAGCACTTTGTCCAAGGGAGTCTGACTCCAGAGTCCACACTCCTTACCACCCCTGGACCATCACCCTGAACAGTCTGTCTGCCTGTGTCCCTTGTGGCAATCAGCTTCATCGGAACAGATTCTCATCCTGGCCAAGGCTGGGGGAAGAAATGAGCAGCACTGTGACTTTGAAGACCTTGGCCAGTTTCGGATGGAGCCATAATACTGAAGAAGTGAAATCAACTATATCCCAAAAGGCCTACCCGAAATGGTTTATTTGATGGTGGAAGCCAGAAGGGACCAGTTAACTCTGCTTGGGAACAGTTCCTCTATCTCGGGTAGCTTTTCCGCACCGGCTAGAGCTCCTCCTTTGCCAGGACAACACAATAGATGATGGTAGAGACTGTGTCTTTTCTCCTGTATCCCTTCTCCCTCTCTTCCTTTTAGTAACAGAAGTGCCCCCACCAAGTATCAACAAGCATGTGGCTAACAGCTAGAGACTACATCTCCCAGCCTCCTTTGCAGCTAGGTATATCCATATGACTGAGTTTGGCCAATGAGATGTGAGCAGAAATGATATCTGTCACTTTGGGGTCTAGCTTAAAAGAATAGGGTTTCCCTTTCCCAGCCCCTTTTCTTTCTCCATTCTGGGTAGAAAAGAGTAACAAAAGGGTCCAAGATATGTCCTTCATCTTTTGGCCTGCCAGCCAAACACAAGGCTGGTGGTGGTTTTCCAAGATCACTGCAACAGGGAAAGAGAACATCGGAAGGTCTCACACCATCAATTAAATGCCTCGGTCTAGAAGCAACACATGTCACTTCCATTCATCAGTGACCAGAGATGGTCATACAGCTCTGCCTAACTGCTGGGAAGCTGAGAAGGATCATCCTTTAGGTGCCAAAAGAGAGCATAGCTGGGTCTGGGTGAGCACTAGAAGTATCCACCACAGAGCGTCTCTCTAATCACACAGGCACCATGCTCGGCACAGGGGCTCAGTGCTCAAGGAACAGAGGAAAATGGGAGGGGGGGAGGAGAGCCCAGAGAAAGTAAGAAAGAAAGAAGAGAGAAGCATGGTAGAAATGCAGAGAAAGAAATTAGATTCAGAACCCAAAGCCAGAAAGCCCCAGGGCACAGCCAGTGGTGTGCAGGAGCTGGCTCACATACTAGTTCACAAGAGTCAATTGCTAAAATTCAGGAATTTTGCAAACTAGTTAAACAACAATAATTTAAAAATTATATAAGCTTAGTGGGGCGCCTGGGTGGCTCAGTTAGTTAAGCATCTGACTCTTGATTTCAGCTCAAGTCATGATTTCATGGTTCATAGGATTGAGCCCTGCATCAGGCTCTGCACTGACAACAAGGAGCCTGCTTGGGATTCTCTCTCTCTCTCCTCTCACTCTGCCCCTCCGCCCCAATAAATAAATAAACTTAAAAATGTTTGAAAACTTAAAAATAACATAAGCTTATAAGTAAATAAACTATATCAAAGACAAAGGTCATGAACACTCAAAATACATCACTTCCTAATTTTTTGACTATATTTTACTATTATCAGTGTTCTTGGGGTTATTTCCATCTCTTACAGAGCATGGCATGCTACTGAACACCTTTTCCCAACTCCATCCAGAGACACGATTTGTCAGCTGGTGGGAGCCTTTAATGCATGGCAATCAGCAAATGCTACAAATCAGAGCTTTTGTCCACTAAAGAACTGGTGGTTGAACATTTATCAGCCTGGGTCCAGCCTTCATTCCCCAGTACATCTAAACTGGGAGTTTCAGTGAAGCCAGTAAGTGTGCTCTGATCTCTCCAGAGCAGTGCTGGGGCAAGAAATTTCCATTTGTCACCAGTGACTGGTTGAAAGCAGGGAGTTTAGGGAGTACTGATGGGTGAGCACTTCCATTTGGAGAGCCTATGGGAATGGGCTGCGGGGTCAGCAACCCTAAATCGTAGCATTTTGCAAATACAGACGTTCCCTTCCATGTGTGCAAAGCGTGACCCTCACTCAGAGGCCTAAACCATTGTTTGCTTCCCAGGAAGCAAAGGCTGGTGCTGAATAGTAATAATCACCTGCCAAGAGCCTATTGACCAGGAGGACTGCCTGCTGCCTGTAACTCCTGGTAACAGGGAGCCCTTCGAGAGCCATCTCTCTTTTGGCTCCATAATGCGATGGTAGTGTCTTTCTCTCTTGAAGCATTTTTATTGGGTCTCTAAGACAGTAGCTGCCGGAACGGAAGCCAGGGCTGGCAATGTGAACCACGAGAGGCCTGAGTTTATTTGGCCAGCTCAGAATCTAGCTGTATGCACATGGGGCTTGTTTTTATAGCCGCTGTAAAAATTCTCCTTACACTTGCTACTTCACTTTCCCCTAAAGCCCAGGGCCCTCTCTCCTCCCCCTCCATACCCAACTCAGCCATTACCGGCCACTTACCCTCCAGTGTTCAGGGCCCCTTTTAAAGCACTATTAGATGTCTGGATGGTTTATGGATCTCTGGGCTTCTGACTCCATGGACCGCATCACTCTAAAAGCTGGACCATCAGACGCAGTTGCAGAGGGAAACGTTGGAGGGGGCAGTGCGTGAGTTTACTCTGTAATGCGTGAATCTATTACACCAAATGGATGGAAATGCTACACTGGCAATTTTTGCTTCTTTATAGGCTTCTGATTTTAAAAAATCAATTAGCATGTTTTTACTTATATTAATTCAGCCTCAGGATCTTCATTTTTTGGAATCACTGCTACTCTAGTGGCCAATTAAGCTTGTTCGAGCCTCCATCCCACATAGTGTGGAACATTTACTGCTCTTCCCAGGATTTACGAGGGATCCCAAGACGGTTCATGTTCTCCTCGTTACCTCACTTCAAATTCTTGATCCCTCTGAAATCTTGAGCCTCCCTCGTCACCACAGTAACTATTTTACATTCTCTTTTATTTTCTAAAGCTCTACTGTCAGAATGTTCTACACATAGCAGACTTTTCCCTAAAGGCTTGGGGATAACTAAGGGGTCTACAGGGTAGTACTGAGCAGGAATTAAGTAGAATTTTAGGTCTCTGGGATCTTAAAGACCTGGACCATACCACCCATAGGGCTGTCCCATGGCCAGTCTTTTCACAGGGCCCCAACACTGGCCATTCCTTGGACCTGCTCGTGCGCTCTCGCTCTCTCTCTCTTTCTCTCTCTCTCTCCTTTTTCTAGATCTTTCTCCCGTTCCAAGGCCTTGGAGACTCTCTCTGGCAAATCTTTTCAGAGGAATCTAGCCCTCTTTGGTTTCAATTTCCTTCCATTTAGACATTCCTGCTCAGCACCAAAGAGCCTCCTGAGGAATACCCTAATCAGTAGAGCCACCCACCCCAGCCAGCCATCCTGAGCTGACACCCCTCGCACCATGAACAACAGGGAGTTGTTTTGAAATGTTTGGTTTTTAAATTTTTACCTAAGAAGTACCTGCAAACATCCTTGCTGTAAAAAAATCACACAGACCACACTTTGCACTCCCTCCTACAAGCCTGCCCCTCCTGGGGAGAGGACCACTGTTGTTCCAGGCATTGCCTTCCGTGCCCTTTCCAATGTGTTTACATGCATATTGAAATAGACACAGTTTTCACTCGTGTGCAAAGTCTATTTATAAATTCATCATGGAAGTCTTGTTCTACAGTTGGTATTTTATTGAGAACAACCTATCTTTCAGATGTGTCCATGCCAGCATCATTCAGATACAGGAATGTTCCATTAGGAAACCACCTATATGCCCATAGGTAGGGAGATAGTGAATTGTGCATCATGAGCATCTTGTAACCTCTGTGCAGAAGGGCATCACCCCACAGCCAGCAGATAGGACTGAAGGTAAGAGTGAGTCACAGCCCTCAACCCCATGCTCGATTTCTAGGCTGAGTCCCAGTGTCCTTCCAAAAACTCAGACCTGGCCCCTCTGGCTTGGCTCTGGAGGGAAATACAGAACCACCTCTTTTTCCTTCACTGACCTTGAACATAAGCCCAGGAGCCCTTTGGACTTAAGAGCTTCACTGCTGCTCACTGCAGAGACCCAGACATGGGGCCAAAACTCCCAGCATGCACAAATGCTCATGGCTTCTGACTTCCTCTGGGATGGTGGCTCCTGGTAGGGGGGGTTGCCCCACCCCAACTAGAGTTTCTCCTCATGATCAAGCCCTTTGATCACCACAAAGTATCAAGTGGGCAGTTTTCATCCCTAAGACCCACAGGACTGAGCCATCCTGGGTGCCCCAGCCCAGCCCAGCATGGAGTAACTCTCAGGGCTGTTTCCTCAGGGCCCACTGAACTCCTGATTTCTGCTCAGGTGATAATCTTGGTTCAGTTTGTGGGTTCAAGCCCCATGTTGGGCTGTGCACTGACAGTGTGGAGACTGTGTAGGATCTTCTCTCTCTCTCCCTTTCTGTCTGGCCCCTCCAGCTCGCACTCTCTCTCGAAACAAATAAACTTTTTTTTTAAAAATTGAGGAGTGCTTGGGGCACCTGGGTAGCCCAGTCGATTAAGCATCCAGTTTCAGCTCAGGTCACAATCTCACAATTCCTGAATTCAAGCCCCATATCAGGCTTGGTGCTGACAGCTCAGAGCCTGGAGCCTGCTTCATATTCTGTGTCTCCTTCTCTCTCTGCTTCTTTCTCTCTCTCTCAAAAAAATAAATGAATAAACAATTAAAAAAAGAAGTTGAAGAGTTTTATCAACTCATCTGCCAGAACTATAAATAGACAATCTAACCCAAAGAGAGAGGGAAAATTGAGGAAATGAGGATGGGCTGTTGGGGTGATTTGGAACTTATGCTATTTTTCACACACCCACAAGAAACAAAAAAATTTAAAACTTCTGTTCATGATGATTCTGTTCTCTCCTTAACTGGCCTTGGCTTTGGCGATACAAGCCTCAGCCCCAGGCGGAAGAGCCCCACATGGACCTGGCCTAGCTGGTGAGTTCCTGAATTCAGTGGAGGAAGGTGGCTGGGTGGGGGGATTTAGGAAGTTTCCTGCAGACCCCTGGGCTTGTTTGTTTGTTTGTTTTAATAAAAAATAAACAGAAAATGAAAGAAGAAGTTCAGCAAGTCTTTTTCATTCCTCATGTCCCCGCCTTCTTGAGGTCACTCCTGCCATGTTGTAAGGTGCCCAGCAGGGGTGGCCTGGAAGACACAGGAAGTGCCAGGGGAAATGCAAATGACCTCTGCTAACAGAGGTGGGTCTCAGCTCTTCTTCTTTTCTGATTTTACCAGGCCTTCCTTTCTCACAACAGGCCCCTCCAGGAGGATTTGGGGGGCTGCTCTATAAAGAGCAAGGTTCTGTTTCTGTTTATAATTGAAGGCTGGCGTGCAACCCAAAGGAAGGAGATATTAATCACCACAAATGGATGTAGATTGCCCCTCTGAGCTTTGTAAATTCCACACCACCTCTTGCTTGCTGCCGTAGGCCTCAGTTTATGGTGTGCCCTGCCAGAAATGAAAACCTTTCATCAGTGGAGAAGCAGGTCCTGGCTGCCGCTGTGTTTGGGCTTCAGAGCTGAGGTGGAAAGTGTTATTTTAGGGTGTTGCCAAGAGCCAGGGCTGTGATTTGAGCAGCAAACTCAATTATACTCACCTTCTCGCTTTTTGGAAGCAAGAAATAACATTTAGGCCATAATTTATCCTGTTGATATTTTATTTATTTATTTATTTGGGTCAGGAGAGGTAATTTAAGTTAAATTCATTCAGTCAGTGGACTCTGAGTTATGGGAAGAAGAAAAATAAACTTTCTGTTACCGGAGGGATTTTGTGTGCAAACACACACAAATGTATGCACACGCACATGCTCACACACACACGGATGCACATACACACACACACACACACACCAAGTCAAACAGGCATGCATAGCTAGTCATTAGAATGAAAACTCACTCTATAAGCTGCAAGAGGAAGTTCTTTGAAATAATAGAAGCAATTTAAATCTAAATCTTGAAACGTTTTCCCACAAGATAAAATCAAAGTAAAACAAAGTGGTACAACTATATGTGGCCAGAACATCTGGAAACTTGTCTTGAGTTCTACGGGTTGTTTATGAGGACCCACTGTAAGCCACGCCCTATGTAGGCACTGATTCTACTGAGCGTGAAGAATATGGACCCAAACTAGCTCAACTTCCATCCTGTGGGATGGACATGGCAGTGTATTGGATATTACATGAGAGGTTGGCAGTAGGAAGCAAGTGAACTAAAGAGCTTATAGGGAGAATGACCAGAAACTGCCTGAACCAACAGAGTGAGGAAGAAAAATGAGAAAAATGCATGCTAGCAAAGGATCACCAACTGATGAGGAAAATTACAATATTCAAAAACAAGCATTTTTTGAATGAATGAAGAAATGAATGAATGAACAAAGAAAGAGACTGATTCTAAGGTGGTAGAATAGGACACCCAGCTAGTGACCTGGCCTGCTGGGATAGGCCACTTTCTGAGACAAAAGCAGGGCCACCAGCTCACAGACAACATGACTTCTCAGAAAGATCCCATGCAGACCTGTGATTTCAGGACATTTCTCTACTCATAAATGTGTTCTTTCCAGCCATTAAATGAAATACAGAAAATAGTTGGGGGGGGGGATGAAATATAGAAATCTCAAGTGTAGAAATCTTTTGGATGGAGGAACCTTATATATCAGCACAAAGTCACAGCTCAGCCACTACATGCCGTGTCACATACGCACCAGGGAGACAGCGTTCCTGAAAAGCGAAACCATGGGCAGCCAGTGCTGGCAGGCTCTGAGTTATAGGAATTCATTTCTTGCATCCAATTCATGCTTTAGGCTTGAGTTATGTGGACAGCCTCATCAGATCTGACAACTCAGCTTGTCACCATCTGAAGGGAACAGCCTGATGTTGGAAGGGTTTGTGACTTATTCTCCAGTCATCATGAGCTGGTAAGCCTTGGTTACAGTATTAGTTTCCCCGTGGCCGCTGTAACAAATAACCACACACACACACACACACACACACACACACACACACACACGTGGTGACTTAAAACAACAGAAATGTATTCTCTCACAGTTGTGGAAGTCCAAAATCAAGGCATCGGCAGGACCACAGCCCTGTAGAGGCTCTAGGAGAGAACCCATTTCTTGCCTCTTCTGGCTTCTGATGGCTGCTCAGCAATCCTTAACAATCCTTGGCATTCCTTGGCTTGCAGCCACATCCCTCCAGTCTCTGCCTCCTTCTTCCCATCACCTTTTTTTCTGTCTCTCTCTTCTGTGGGTCTGATATAAGGGCACTTGTCACTGGAGTTAGGCTTTAGCCAGACAACCCAGGATAATCTCCTTATCTCAAGGTTCTTTTAAGATTTTATTTATTTATTTGTTTGTTTGTTTGTTTATAGAAAGCACCAGTGGGGGAGGGTCAGAAGGTGAGGGAGAGAGCCCAGAGCAGAACCCCATTTAGGGCTCAGTCTCACGACTGCGAGATAATGACATGAGCCAGAATAAAGAGTTGGATGCTTAACCGACTGAGCCACCCAGGCGCCCCTCATCTCAAGATTCTTAACAACATCTGCAAAGGCCTTTTTTCCAGATCAGGTCACATTTGTAGATTCTGGGGATTAGGACAAGGACAGATACTGGTGGCCACCATCACAGAGGTACATAGACTTTAAAGTGCATTTTGGCTTTCCCCTCGGCTCCCACCACGACTCTTTTAACCCTTCAAGTGTCTGTCTGTTAAAAATCAGAACGATGTCCGCTAAACTGAAATCTGCGGTCACTTGACCACAAAACCATTTCAGCTACACCCGCGCAAGCCGCCCTCCCTCCCTCCCCCACTCGCATTCTGCAGAGGCAAAGATCTAGCAGCCTGTATGTTTTTAAAATGTCAGAGCCTTCCTTTTTCTCAAGAATAGGTGTGTAGTTGGGGGTGAGGGAAGACACTTCATGCCACATTAGGCATTGTACACTAAAGAGAAGCTGATAGAAGAATTAATTACAGTTTAACAATAATAATAAAAAGCAAAACAAGAGATTGAAATGAAATAGCCAGGGGAACAAATGCGTTTCCCGGAAGAATGGTGCCTATTCAGCGTGGAAAATTTATACGTAGAGTGAATGCTGGGAATTGGAACACAGAAGAGGCAATCAAAGGCCTGAGGAGGCTCCAGCAAGCTGGGGCTGCTTTTCATTGAATTGTCTCATTAGCTAGCTGGAGGTATAAATAAATTCCTCCAGTGTCTTTGTTGTCTGACAAGATGGAAAGCAGAATGAGTCGTGGCGGGGCAGGGGGTGGGGGATTTGGGGAAAGGGGGGGTGACCCTGACAGCCCTTGAAGCCGAGGGAAGGGCTGGGAAGGAGTCTGCAGTGGGAAAGAAGAAGTAGGGATGAAGGTGTCTGCTTCTTTTCATGGCGACCGGCTGTGGGCCGCACTGAGGGCCAGGGAGGGGCCGGGATTCCCAGAGCACAGGGGCTTTGTTCTGAGGCCAGATGCACGGCTTTATCATGGCGAACCCCACTTTACATCATCACAGCTTATACTGAGAGCAACCCTCTGGGGCCATGGAGCCCCCTCAGAGTGACCTCAGCTGCCAGCTTCAATCACAACACCCTCCAGACACGGCCATGCTGTGACTGTTTGCAGGAGACATTGCAAAAAAACTTGTTGCAATGAATGGAAGTCCCAACCTTTGTGAACAATTAATATTTTAAAGCAGAAGAGGCTTCTGAGGGTTGTGGTAGCATAGTGGCTTTTTTTTTCTTATCCCTTATTGAGATATAATTCACACACCGTACTATATGAGTGAAGGGTTTCTTAGTATGTATATGGAGTTATGCAACTATTACTACAATCAGTTTAGAACACTTTTATCACCCGTACACTGTAGCGGTCACTCTCCATTCTCCCCACACTCCCTAGTCCCAGGCAACTACTAATCTCTTTTCAGGCCTCTATAGACATTTCATAGAAATGGAATCATTATATTTGTCCTTTCGTATCTGGCTTATTTCACTTAGCATGATGTCTTCAAAGTTCCTCCGTGTTGTATGATATGTTAGAATTTCCTTCCTTTTGAAGGCTAAATAATATTCCCTTGTATGGATATACCACATTTTGTTTATCCAAGCATCTGCTAATGGGCATTTAGGCTGTCTGTACCTTTTAGCTCTTATGAATAATGCTGCTATAAGTATTCATGTATAAGTTTTTGTGTGGACATGTGTTTTCATCTCTCTTGGGTATATAACCCAGGAATAGACCTGCTGGGTCATACACTATATTTAACCTTTTGAGGAATGTCCACATTGTTTTCCAAAGTGGCAGCAGCATAATTTTTGAATTTCCCAGGTTCCTCCATAAAAATAGACAAAAGAGTGAGGACAGCAAAACAAAAATGTTCCCAAACATTGATAACAATGGTTCTAAAACAGGGGTCTCTGAATCAGAAGTGTCTGTACCATCAGAGAATGTGTGGACGTACAGACCTCAAGGCCCACACCAGACCTCTGCATCTGTGCTTTAACAAATCTTCCAGGTGACTCTGGAGATACCGATTCTAAAGTTTGAGAACTGGGATGTCTGGGTGGCTCAGTCGTTGAGCATCAATCAGACTCTTGATTTCAGCTCAGGTCATGAGCTCATGGATCATGAGATTGAGCCCTATGTCAGGCTCTGTGCTGACAGTGTAGGATCTGCTTGGGACTCTCTCTCTCTTTCACTGACTCTCTGTCCCTCTGCCACTACTCTCTCTCTCTCTCTCAAAATAAATAAATGAACATTAAAAAAAAAATGTTTAGGACGCCTGGATGGCTCAGTCGGTTAAGCATCAGGTCATGATCTCGTGGTCTGTGGGTTTGAGCCCCGCATCCGGCTCTGTGCTGACAGCTCAGAGCCTGGAGCCTGCTTCAGATTCTGTGTCTCCCCCTCTCTCTCTCTGACCCTCCCCTGCTCTCGCTCTGTCTCTCTCTCTCTCTCAAAAATAAATAAAAATTAAAAATACATAAATAAATACAATGTGCAATAGTACATGATATGAGTAAATCCCACATCAAGTCGCCATAAGAGAAAAGAAAGGGATGGAATACTTCTTCTAGAGATAATGAAGGCATGCTGGAAAGACCTGCCCACAAAAGAGATAAGACTTGTAACTGAATCTACTAAATGAACTAAAGTAAATTAAGAAAAAAGATGTTATGAAATAGTAGCACTAATAACATTAGATTCTAATAAGCTTAGAAAAACTTGAAAATGAGGTAATTGAGACAAGAAAGATTTGGGGAGGAGGGGAAGTGATAGAATTCAGAAGAGAATGAGAAGAAAGCATAACTTTGTAAATGAAGATTAAAATGGAAGGGGCCTGTTCCAACTATCTACCCCTGTGTAACGAAATACCTCTAGATTTCTTGGAGCAAAGCAACAATTGTATCAGGCTTGTGGGTTCTGGCCTTAGCTGAGATGACTGGAGTGGCTGTGTGCAGAGGTGGCTCTGAGTAGGAGGTCTACTTCCATGGTGGGCTCTTCTGTTAAACTTCTGGCACTTGGGCTTAGATGGCTGCCAGGCAGGCTCAGTTAGGCCTGGGGGACTAGAGTGCAAACAGGTGGCCTATGGGCATAGCATTCATAGTGTAAGCAGCCTTTATACATAATGGATCAAGAATCGCTCCGTATTTATTTATTTTGAGAGAGAGAGAGAGAAGGGGAGGAGCAAAGAGAGAGGGAGAGAGAATCCCCAGGAGGTTCCACGCATTAGTGCAGAACCTGAGGCAGGGTTCGAACTCATGAATCGTAACATGATGACCTGAGCTGAAATCAAGAGTTGGCAACTTGGGGCTCCTGGGTGGCTCAGTCAGTTAAGCATCTGACTTTGGCTCAGGTCATGATCTCACAGTTGGTGACTTCGAGCCCCTTGTCGGGCTCTGTGCTAACAGCTCAGAGCCTGGAGCCTGCTTTGGATTCTGTGTCTCCCTCTCTCTCTGCCCCTCCCCCATTCACACTCTGTCTCTCTTTCTCAAAAATAAATAAAAACATTAAAAATATTTTTTAAAAAAGAGTTGGCAGCTTAACCAACTGAGCCACCCAGGCACCCCTTGAGTGGGTCAGGCTTCTAAGAGTGAGTGTTCCAAAGACCAAGGCAGACCAACTTGGCCTTTTCTGATCTTACCTTGAACGTCACATAGCTTCACTTCTGCTGTGCTCTATTGGTCAAAGCTGCCCCAGGCCCTCCCAGATGTACAGGGAGGGGGCATAGACTCCATCTCTTGATGGGAGGAGTGTTAAAGAATTTTGGTCCATTTTTTTCAGCTTTGTTAAAGTGTAATTTGCACACAATAAAATTCATTCACTAAAACTGTGCAATCTGATGATGTAAGTAATGAGATACAGTCTTGCAAAGACCAGCATGGTCAAGACAGAACAATTCCCTTGCTGGAAAGTATTTTCTCATGTCTCTTTGTGACCATATTTTAAAATCACCACAGAACCTAAACATAAATGAATACCAGTTGCAAAGGATAAAAGATTTTTGAATAACAAAGAAATGAAGAGGGCCACTTGGGTGGCTCAGCTAGTTGAGCGTCTGATTTTGGCTCAGGTCATGAACTCACGGTCTGTGAGTTCGGGCTCTGCATCGGGCTCTGTGCTGACAGCTCGGAGCCTGGAACCTGCTTTGGATTCTGTGTCTCCCCCTCTCTCTGCCCCTCCCCTGCTCATGCTCTGTCTCTCTCTCTCTGTCTCTCTCTCAAAAAAATGAACATTAAAGAAATTAAAGAAAATAAGAAATTGAAAAGTGATTCAAGAGAAAATGGCACAAAAAACACACACACGTGTGTGCACACACAGGAAAGGTGACCAAAAGCATGTGGAATAGAAATACTGAGGATGGAGACCAAAGTAGCAGAATAAAACAAATGTAAAAACATTTAATTTTTTTTCCTTAAATAAAACATGCTTGAAACTTCACAGTGAAACGTACATCTCATATCTGGGAAAATCAACCTACAACGGCCTTCTAGTAAAACTAGGAGACTTCAAAGAAAAGAAAAAAAATTGCAAAAAACAAAAAAAGGCCAAGTCACTTATCAGGGAAAGAAAATCAGATTGCCATCAGACTTTGGACACATTGCTTTATGCCAGAGGACACTGAAATCACATATGTACTCAAGGGAAGAAACTGAGATAAGAATTTTCTAGCAAACTGACCATCAGCTATAAAGGCACAGGTGCTCTGTTACGAACACACAAAACACTCAGGCAATATTGTCCCATGGGTCCTTCCTGAGGAAGCTGCTAGAGAGTGAGTTTCGAAAAACCAAAGCGACTAGACAGGTGTCCACATAAAGACTGGTGGTGTGCACCAAGGATATATTTCCCTGCAGAATTAAGATTACATGACGGTTCTTAGGGAGAAAGAATAGTATGTGTGGCTTTATGTACAGAAATAGAATACCTGTGTCACAAATGGGGAGAGAATGGGAAAGTATATAAAAAGTTCAGTAAGCTTGTAAATTGCCTTATGGATTTTAACTGAGAGTAAAAAGGTATCACCTCAAATTCGATGCAGAGGAGGTGGCCTGTAGAAAGAGGAAGCTGCTAGATAATTTCAATATTGGCACAAGGGGAGGGAAACAGCCAGTAGGCAATAGCCTGGGAAGGAAGAGAGACTCAGAGTATAAATTTCAGAATTGGTGTTAAAGGAACCATCTTAGAACAAAAATACAAACTTGTCTAAATTCAAAAGCTATACCCTTCAATACAAAAGATAACTAAGTGAAAGAAGCCATAAAGACAAATATCATATTTCTAAAAGACATACTTAAAATATAAAACAATATGGCAAGTCTTGAAGACAACAGATCAATAGTGTCAACAGGTGTGAGATGATTTTGTGGTTTTAATTCGCAAATCAAATTAAAGTGATGTTGAACGCCTACCTTTTTGTGTACCTGTTGGCACTTTGTATGCCTTCTGGGGAAAAATGTCTATTCAGCTCCTCTGCCCATATTTTAATCAGATTTTTTTCTTTTTTCTTTTCTTTTTTTTTTTTTTTTTTTTTTTTTTTTTTTTTTTTTTTTTTTTTTTTTTTTTTTTTTTTTTGNTTTTTTTTTTTTTTTTTTTTTTTTTTTTTTTTTTTTTTTTTTTTTTTTTTTTTTTTTTTTTTTTTTTTTGCTATTGAGTTGAATACCTTATTTATTTGGAGGGGATATTAACCCTTTAACAGATCCATAATTTGGAACTATCTTCTCCCATTCTGTAGGTTGCCCTCTCATTTTGTTACTGGTTTCCTTTGCTGTGCAGAAGCCTTTTCGTTTGATATAGTCTCACTCTACTTTTATTTATGTTTGAAATTTTTCATAATGAAAAGTAAATATGTATATGTGTGTGTAAAAAATGCAATGGAAGATTCTCCATAACGGCATTCAGATCTTGTTTTCTTGGGTGTAAAAAAAAGTGTCCCCAAGATTATGCATGACACACAACTCTGCCATACATGTGACTGCCATCTGTTGTGTGTGAGACATCTCTGTTCTTTTGCCATCTGATTTTTTTTCCCCACACGCACTATATTGCCGATGTATTTCCATTTCTGCACATAGAGATCTACCTCACAATTTTAATGGCTACATAGCCTTCCATTGTGTGAATGTGTCATAATTATTTTAATTACTCCCCTATTGATTGATATTTGGGTTCTTTCCAAATGTTCATTAATTAAACAAGGGTTGTGACGAACATTCTTCCTCAGGCATCCTTTCACATTGTGTGGTTATTTCCTTAGGAGAAGTTCCAAGTGGAACTGCTAGATTAAACAGTTACTAAAGATTTGAGAAGCAGATCTTTGAAAAGATGGGCCCGCTGCACCAGACCTGGCCCTGCTCCAAGGAGTCCTGTGGTTGCTCAGGGCCCCAGGAATCTGGTTCTGTGGCCACAGGATGCCGAGCTCCCTCAGTCTGGGCAGAAAAAATTCCCCACTCCAGATTCCGACTCAGGAGGTTGACAGTGGAGTCTAGGAACATGAATTTTTAAAGAAACTTCTGGCTGATCCTGATGGAGGTGGTCTAAGATCTCACTGGTAGGTGAACATTTGTCAACTCTGTCTGCTCATCAGCATTTCCTGTGAAGCTCTGAAAAAAATACTCAGGCCTGCGTTGTAATCCTGGGAAACTTCCTTCCCTGGATCTAAGATATGGCTGGTATGTGAATATGCTGCATATGTGGACGAAAACACGGAATCGTATTATAAGATGTGCTGAGATTTTCCTTTGCACAGTCTTACTACTTTTTTCCCTTGTTCTATTTTCACTTGCCTCCTTCCTTTTCCTCTCCTCTCCATCTTCACCTCACCCCCTTTTCAGGCATCCTGTGTTAATAACCCAGTTGTTAAACTTCATTGTTAAGCTGGTTTTCTCCATGCTGATTTACCGTATACAAAAATACTATGCATTATACATTCATATCAGCCAGGGTTCCTAGTTAACAAGCCGAAGAGACCATTTCTGGCTGATATAAGCAGCAAGGAAGTCTCTTGAAATGATACTGAGTAGTTCACAGATTCTCTGTGTGGGTTGGAAAGACAGCCTGAAGTTACTCCACTCACAGGACCACTGTCTCCAAATCAGGTGCGGGGCAGGTCTTGTGAACACACCATTGTTGCCGCCAGGCATCATGGCACTGACCCAGGGCAGGCAAATGCTTCTCCACCCATAGCAGAAAGCATCATGCTGGACATCAGCCTTCTTGGGAGGATAAATGGATATTAATTAGGTGCTCTTCATCCCACATTCACACTTGGTCATAGATCTGATTGTGTTCTGATTCTTGATTTAACCCCTGCCGGCCTCCCTCAAATATGCTGTGAATGCCTGCTCCCATTTTTGGTTCTGTCTCTCAGTCCCCCTGGTGCTGATGCTGGGGTCCCTCGGCTATTTAAGGCCCGAGCTCCAAGGATGACTGGGAGGACCACCTTCGACCAGCTCCTCGTGGCCTCCCCAGTTGTGGTACTTACCTACTGTGGGCTCTGCAAGACACTGGCATGCTTCGTGCAAAGCCAGAGGGAAACCGAGCCTTGTGTGCTGGGAAGAGCTGGCCTGCTTATCATGGAAGAATGGACCAGGCTCGAAGAATGAACCAGGGCAGACTTGGCTCCAAGGGCTCAGCAACCATGACATTAGCCACAGTTTTCTGTAGCTGCTGCGCTGAGACATGTAAGATCCATGGGTGTTAGATCTTTGTTCTTGTTAGCTGGCCTTTCTCACTCCAGCAATATTATACGTCATGGACATTGACCTGGCCACCTTCCACCTTTCTGAATCAGCTCCAGAGGGGCTGAAAGGGAACAGATTCCAGGCAACAGCCATCAGAAGAAGAAAATCCTGGTAGAAAAAGGTGTTTTGGGGCCCACTAGGGGAGTCATCTGGGATCATTCTTTGCAGAGCCAGGTGGGGAGGATAGGATTTATACTAAAAGAATGTAACAACCAAGTCCAAGTTTCTTATATCGCGTTCAGGAACACGGAAGCTGTGTGTTAGGTCCCCCAGGAAGCAAACAGTGACAGAGTTAGAGGTGAGAGGTTACTGGGGTGATACCTGTGAAGAATAAAGGGGGGAGGGGAAGAGGGAAGAATAAAAAGGAGGCAGGGAAGACGTCAGATTGCCAAGCAGGTCTGACACCTGTGGAATGAGAGAGCAAAGAAGGAGCGGGTGGGAAGCACCCCAGCCTGTGGGGCAGCTTTGAGAAAAGCTGTCAGCCCAATGGGGAGCTCGAGCCCCAGAGTGCCCATGAGGAAGTCTACATGGGACAGAAAGGGCGAGAATCAGTCCCCCTCCACGCCCAGTCGTTGTGGGGAGCTGTCTGGGAAGAGCAGGAGCTTGGTACAAGTGTGGCTGTGGATCCTCAAGGCGCTGCAGCGGAGGCAGCTAGCTTCCTGTGTTCCTCACAGGGACGCATCAGGTTTTTTCTTAAAGGCAGATCTAAGCGCACACCTCTGTGGCTGCCAGCACAGTTTTCAGCCCCTTATCCGTCAATGAGGGTTATAATTTTTTTTTTAATTAAAGCAATGCACATGTATCATGATCAGCTTAAACAGGAAAATAAAGGAAACTTTCACGCTAGAGATTTTCTATATGTAATGTAGAAAAATACATTGTTTAAAATATAATAAATATATTTTTTATATGAATATATATTAAAGTAGGATCATGCACTACCTACCGTTTTAAACATTTTTTCACTAAAAATATATGATGGATATATTCATATTTCTTTTTAATTTACATAGTTCCATATGTTTTCTAATGATGGATAGTGCTTTGCGTGGACATGCCTTAATCTATTTTATTGGTTTCCTATGGATCAACACTCTGGATCTTTCAAGTTCTTTTTTTTTTTAATTTTTTATTGTGATAATGCATACATGACAAAAACTTACCATTTTAACCATTTTTAGGGATATAGTTCAGTGGCATTAGGTACATTTATGTTGTTGTGCACATATTTAATATTTAATATTGGCTGTGTTGAAAAAGGGCTCACAACAGTCCCCCAAATTAAGTCAGCTCCAGCACATTTCTCTCCGTGGGGTCTCCTCCACCCAAGGTCATTAGGTGGCATAGCAAATTTAGAAGAAAAAGCCATGATATGATCTTGTTTATGTGCATTTCACAGAATTCAAATTTAAGGTGAATTAAGATGGACACAAGTCCTCCTCTATTTTACCCTTCTTTTATTTGTTTTTTTAAGGCTATATTTTTTTTTTTATTTTTTAATAGTTTATTGTCAGGTTGGTTTCCATATAACATCCAGTGCTCATCCCCACAAGCGCCCTCCTCCATGCCCATCACCCCCCTTCCCTTCTCCCCCACCCCCATCAGCCCTCAGTTTGTTCTTTCAAGTTCTTTGTCACTATTGACATCACTGTAGCGACGATCCTGGTACATGTGTTCTGTTCCTGGAGGCCTCCAGGGATTCCAGCCTGCCTCACTGACTCTCTCTGATGCTGCATCATCTTGACAGTTAGGATGTTGTCCTACCCTGGGGCTCCCCTGAAATGTTGCCAAGAAGGCAAGAGTGCAAAAGGAAGGACCCCCAAGAGAAAGGCAACTGTGCCAGGTGGCTCTGAGAGCCCTTGTGGGGACAAAGAGCCGGGTCCAGAACCTTGGCTCAGGGAAACCAGACCCCTTTCCTTCTGGTGCATTCCTGCTGGGGATCATGGCCCTATCGGGCTGTTTATTTTGTTTTGTTGTCTTGTTTTACATCCACCTGCTGCTTTCCGGGATTTAGTCCCCCCTTTCCAGCGAGGAGAATTAAGGGAAGAAAGTCCTCAGAGGTGGCAGGCAGAGTTACATTATCCTAAGAGTGGCTTGCCCCAGCCTTCACCTGGGAACAGCCTCTATCCAAGCCCAGCATGAACAATCATGATATGTTTAGTTTCCATGGTGATCTGCAGGGCTAGCTCCCACGAGCAGGCCAAAAGATTGTAGTTCTGTCCCTCAAACTGCCCCAGGCACCAGGACAGAATCAGGCCAACGCACCAGCAAAGAGGTTGGTGGTGGGGTATACGTAAAGTCGTGAGATCAGAAGCCAAAGAGAGCTAGACAGAGAACACAAAACTGGCTCTGTTATTCTTTGTCTTCTTACAAATGAACTTAATTCATGTATCAAGTGCCATTCTACTGCGCTTATGATTTTCATCGAAGTCATTTCAGGAGACTCCCCCTCCCCTTCTCCCTGGTGTTGGACTCAATTCTTAGGATTACGTGGGGTCAAGTGGGAGAGTTCTTACCAGTTCTCAGTCTTTGTTGTACGTCCACACGACATCTGCAGAGCTGGTCATCACCCCTGCTGACCCCGCACAGATGTCCGCCAAGACTCCTGCACTCCCCATCTGCCGGCCAGGCGACATCCATGCTGGTCACTCTGCATCCTTCTCCGCCTGCTTTCCTGGGTTCTCTAAGGTTTCTGCTTTAAACGTGTGCTGCTTTTGAAATTAGGGGGAAAAGATTATTAAAATATCATCATTTAAATGTATCTTTAGTGGGGCGCCTGGGTGGCTTAGTCGGTTAAGCGTCCGACTTTCGCTTAGGTCATGATCTCGCAGTTCGTGGGTTCGAGCCCCGCGTCGGGCTCTGTGCTGACTGCCAGGTCAGAGCCTGGAGCCTGTTTCAGTCTGTGACTCCCTCTCTCTCTGACCCTCCCCTGCTCATGCTGTCTCTCTCTCTCTCCTAGAAATAAATAAAAACATTTAAAAATAAATAAATAAATAAATGTATCTTTAGTATGGCTAAATGTTGCTTTTCTGTCTTCAAAGCGTGGTTCTGGGCTGGGCAGGGTTTGGGACAGCTCTGGATAAAGGTCACCGCCTGAAAACAAAACTAGGGCAATTCAACCTGTAATAGATGCAAAGCAAGCCTGCCTGAAGATTTGTTTATCAGCTTGTTTCTGTGGATTCTTGGGAGACAACCCGCCTGTGTGGGGGAGCCCTGGATTTATGTGCAGGAAAGTATGGCCAGAATGCAACTGGGTGCACAAAGCTATGCCACCTGTGGCTTTAAGGGCCTTTTAGCAGAAGCAGGGCTTCGTTATAGGGCAACGAACTAAATGCAGGCTGGATCAGAGGAACATGCCACCGTCCAGGAGAACCCTGTCTACAAAGATGCAAATATACATCCCTTCTTCCACTGACTCCAAATGGATATTTAGTTTGGAGATTCTGGATTCTGCAGCCAGAAAACACTTTTGTTTTACGTCTCTGACATTGTCCAGAAGAGAAGATAACCTGACCAGCCTGCATAAATGTTCTGGTTCTATTGTCTGGCCCTGGTGTGGAAATGGGTCTTTAACTGATGGAGTGTGATGATAACACTGTCCATTAAGATACGCCCATCTGCTACTGACCTTTCTAGAAAGCATATGGCAATTTGTATCAAGAGCCTTTAAAAGGTCCATACCCTTTGATCCAGCAACCCCTCTTCTAATAATTGTCAGACACTCAAACACAGATTTATGCACAATGGTGCACATTATGGTGTAACCCAAAGTGGTAAAAGAAAAAAAAAAAAAAAGGAAACAATCTCAATGTTCAACAATAAGGAAAGAGGCTAAGTAAGTCATGATGTACTCATACCTTGGCCTAGTAGGAAGCAATTCAGAATGATTCTCAAAGAATTTTATTGGGAATGGGAAATGTTCACCGTACTGCAAGTTTAAGAATTAGGTTTCATGAAAAAGAATGAAATCTGGCCATTTGTAGGAACATGGATAGAACTTGAGGGTGTTATGCTGAGTGAAGTACGTCAGGCGGAGAAGGACAGACACCATATGTTTGCACATATAGGTGGATTAGGAGGAACTTAACAGAGGACCATGGGGGAGGAGAAGGGGAAAAATAGTTGGGGAGAGGGAGGGAGGCAAACCATGACAGACTCTTGAATGCTGAGAATGAACTGAGGGCTGATGGGGGTGGGGGAGAGGGGAAGGGATGCGATGGGCATGGAGGAGGGCACTTGTTGGGATGAGCACTGGGTGTTATATGGAAACCAACTTGACAGTAAACTATTTTTAAAAAAAGAATTAGGTTTCAGAGGCGGGTGTACAGTATTATTTTAATTTTATAGAACTATTCCATGCATATTCTTAAGTAAAATATTATAAAAATATATATCAACTCTTAAGGTATTCATAGCTGGTGATTTCTAGTTTCTTTTTCATATCCCCCATCAGAGAAACAGCTTGTTTGTAAAAATATTTGAATCTATTTGTTATTTTACTAAGTTCACCAATTTATCTTATGACAGTAATTTGGAATTCAGGGAAGTCATAGAAAAAGCATGCACCAGGCTAGCTGTGGACTTTAGACAAATTACTTAACTCTCTCTCTCTGAGTCCCCATATCTACATAATGGGAATAATATTTACCTCCCTTGGCTACTGTGATTACTTAATAAGATCATGAATATAAAATGATAAGCACATAGTAAGTGTTGAATAAATGTTAGATTCTTTCCCCTGCTTCCCCCTCCCCACTCCTACTTTAATTTTATCATTAGGAAGTAATAAAAAGAACATGAGTATTTAGATCTGTGTACCATTATATTATTCATTATAAATTAATTGAATGGTCCGATGGCTGTGGTTTTTAAAAGCACACGTTTCAAGAGAGGAAAATCCCTGTGCTTGAGGAAGATGATATGTAACCAGGGGAGGTCTCAGATATAATGCAGGCTCCCTTAACTGCTATTTTCATCTGTCTCCCTATCGGGAAGAAATGCCATCAAACAGAATGGAGGAAATCGAAGGTCAAGACTGGAGGACACATAGTGGAAAACTACTTTAACCCAATATATGAAGTGGACTCTGCCTTCTTTTGGCTGCAGTGTGAAGACTAAAGTTACATTGCAAAGGAGGCAATTGTTCGAACATTGCACTGTGTCTTTGAACTGGTGGGATTTCTCTGGAACCCTTGAAGACCACTGTGAGAGCACTGAGGCTCAGAGGGGTAAGGAGGGAGAGGACCGGGGAAGAAGAGGTCTTTGGAGAGAATGGTTTGCATGCTGTGGGGCACTTCACCTTCATCAAGAGACACAGAGAGAGGGAGAGGCTTCAAAGGAGAGCAGGTGGGGAGCAGAGGCTGAGGATGGAACACGGGAAATTGGAATTTGATTGCTGCCTCAAAAAAAAAAAAAAAATCTAAGGAATGAAATGGGTTGAAACACTTGGCGAGCCCAGAGAGTGAAGAGCCATTGTATAAAAGCGGCAGCCAAAACCGAGCTTTCCTATTGCCCTGCCCCAGAGGAGTCAGAGAATCCAGGTTTGCAGGTGAGGTCAGTGGAAAAGGTAAAAGAAAGAAGAAACCCAATGCACTTTCACCAGCACCAAGTTCAGGCTGATTCAGAAGATTTAATTTTAAACAAAGCCTAAATTCCATTCCTTATCTAGGAGTAGATTTCTAACACGTAAATGAAGACTGTGCTTAGGGACTTAAAGCGATTATAGAATTTTATTCATCACGAGTGAGGAGAAAAGTTACAGGACCGATGAATTTCCACCCGGGTACAAGCAACAGAGGGACATGGCTCACCGATTAATTTTAAAGGAACAAATAGAGGCAAAATAAAGTTTTTTTTCCACTTACACGCCAGAAATTCACTTATACCAAATATACTGCCAAGCTTGCATTACTGACTTTAAGTCAGCTGGTCCAGAAGGATGACCTCCCCGATGACCACAAGTGTCACCTACAAAATCTTTGAGACGTCCTAGAAAATCAGAGAGAGCAGCCAAAAGGATGATACTGGGAAATGTTGTCCTGATTTTAAAAGAGAGTGTTAGATGAAATGTGCCGTTTGGTTGACGAGTACCAGCAGTGCCAACAAAAGTCTAGAAAGGATTATTAAACAGATGGTTTTCTGAGTACTTTAAAAAAGAAAATGATGTTTGCCAGGAACCGGTGCGGACTCACTCAGCCTGACCTCATTTTTTGTGTGTGTGAATTCTCAGATTAGTGGATGAGGAAGGGGTGTCACAGACTTGGTGTCGTACTTCTATGAGGCCCTTTACTAAATCCCTCGTGATTCTCTCGTGCAAAGGTGGCAATGTGTCGGTGGGGACGAGGAGGTCGATTCATAGTTGGTTGGACGGTTGTCCTCAAGAAGTGTTGATTGGTAAATCCCTGTCACCCTGGAGGCAAGTGTCTGGAGACAGTCTGGTGGGGTTTGTCTGGTCTGTCCAGGTTCCCACTCTGTATTAATAACTTGGAAGATGACCTAGAAGCCAATTATCTCAAAAGTGTGGGAGCCACTGAGGCAAAAGGGATAGTGAACATATGTGAATGACTATAATTTTTTTTTTAAATTGCAATCCTGTCTGCTGGCACGTTTTGGCAACGAAGGTTGGACTATCTCAGCCCGGACGAAGCCTGCTCAGGGCTGATTCAAGCACCATCCTTTTCATTCTCCCAGACGAATGCTAACTCGCACAACCCACTGACACTGCGGTCCTCTGTGCCTCCACCCCCAGCGACAGCCTCTTCCGTAGTCTCCTCCTTCATTGTAGTGACACCCCTGCTTCTCTCCACAAATGGGCCCCAACTTTGCCAGGCAAAACCCACTGTTGTGCTTGAGCTCCATGGAGACGCTCCCAGGCCCCTGCCTTGGTTCATCCAGGTTTTAATTCCCTGGGCATCCTGCCAGTTGAGAGCCCGTTATCAGTCCTCCCAGAGCCCTGAGAGCAGGGCCCGGAATTCCTTTCCCTCCCTCCACCAAGTGTCTGCTTGTTCCAGCACCCTAATCCCATACATCCGTGTGCATAAATACACACGTACTTCCCACTGGTATGAAATCTCACAGGGATGAATGCCAAATCTGCATTGTTTAAAATACAATTACACTAATACAGAATGAGGGAGACTTGTCTTGACAAGAGTCTATATTGAGCCTTTGGGCCAATTTGCTTAAGACCAATTTGGCTTAAAGTCCCAACTATTGAAAATTTATACCGGAATGGGGCGCCTGGGTGGCTCAGTCGGTTAAGCGTCTGACTTCAGCTCAGGTCATGATCTCACGGTTTGTGGGTTCGAGCCCCACGTCGGGCTCTGTGCTGACAGCTAGCTCAGAGCCTGGAGCCTGTTTCAGATTCTGTGTCTCCCTCTCTCTCTCTAACCCTCCCCTGTTCATGCTCGCTCTCTCTCTCTCTCTCTCTCTCAAAAATAAAAAAAAAACATAAGAAAATTTATATCTTAAGAGCACATGTGTGGCTCGTAAGGATAAAATCACTCTATCTCTATAAAGCATTTTGAATGTTGGATGACTCCTCGTGTTTTACCTGTTTTTAAATATTTTGTGAATTAGCAAGCAAATTTTAAGAGACTTTTACTTTTATTTCACATTTCTATTAGCTATTTTTAAACTTACAGTATATCACTTGGCAGATTCTAATAAAGTTCTATTCCTAGGTATATACCCCCAGAGAATCCAGTATATTTTTATACAGAAAGACTTGTGTAAAAATATGAGCAAAAAGTTCATGCCAGTTTTATTCTTCAAAAAAATTCTTTTAATGTTTACTTATTTATTGAGAGAGGGAGAGAGAGAGACAGAGCATGAGCAGGGGAGGGGCAAAGAGAGAGGGAGACACAGATTCTGAAGCAGGCTCCAGGCTCTAAGCTGTCAGCATAAGGCCTGATGCAGGGCTAGAACTCATAAACTGTGAGATCATGACCTGAGCTGAAGTCAGACACTCAACCGACTGAGCCACCCAGGTACCCCATACCAGTTTTATTCTTAATAACCAAACACTGGAAATAACACAAAAGTCTATTCAACAGGTGAATAAAAATATTTGGTTATATTCATACAGTGGATTACTAGAAAGGCATTAAATACTGGTACATGCAACAACATGAATTACTCTAAAAAACATTACACTGAGCAAAAGAAACTAGGGAATGCATAGGTATGATTCCATTTACATGAAGTTCAAGAATAGGCAAAAATTAAAATATGGTGAAAGAACTGGAACAGTTCTGATCCAGAGGTAAGGATTGGCTGGGAAGAAGCATAAAGGATTGTTCCGGGGCAATGAAATGTTCTCTCTCTTGATCTGGGAAGTGGCCACATATGCAAAAAGTCACATATACACAAATCACCAAGCTCCACTGTTAAGATGTGTGCATTTTTTTCTATATGTAAATTAACACCTCAGTAAATTATGGTTTAAGTTTTTCTTTCTTTTTAAAAAAAGTCGGGGTTTTTTTAGTTTATTTTTGAGAGAGAAACCGAGATAGAGAATGATCAGGGGAAGGGCAGAGAGAGAGAGGGAGGCACAGAATCCGAAGCAGGCTCTAGGCTGTGAGATGTCAGCACAGAGCCCGACATGCGGCTCGAACTCACAAGCTGTGAGATCATGACCTGAGCCGAAGTTGGACGCTCAACTGACTGAGCCACCCAGGTGTCCCATGGTTTAAGTTCTTCTATATTTCATGTAAGTTTCCACTGAAAAACACACCAAGTTTGAATATTTTTACCTCCAGTTTGTAGTTTGAGTCTTACATACTTTTTTGGGTACAACTTGAATTCTGAAGAAAACTTAGCACCTATTCAGGAAGGTACCTTATTTAGTGAGCTCACTTAGTTTGCAGAGAAATGTGCTAAATCTCTTAGCATATTCAACAGCTTAATTTTCATAACATCTCTTTGGTAAATTCACACCGCGTGATGAATCTGAAACATGCCCAACAGCACAGTGTCCTGAGTTCAGATAATTGTAGATATTTGCACCTGGGATTGAGCCACCAACCATTTTCTCCAGACTTTCCTCAGTCCTTGTCCCCTTGCCCAAAGTAGACGGCTCTCACCCACCCAATCCCATGCTGATCCTAATGGATGTTTGGCAGGCACAGCTGGTGTCTTGCTTCTATATTCCTGTTCATTTGGAGCAGCCCCGGGGGCAGGCTGTGAGTAACTCTTAACTTCCTTGATGTTGCCAGAACAATCTAGAGGTTGAACCCCTTGCACCATCTCTCACATTGGTTTGATGGCTACCTCGCGTGGTGTGACCAGGAAGCAGGCTCTCCAGGGCTCACCTAGCTGCCAATTCAGGTCACCCAATTAGTTCCAGGATGATAAAACTCTGTGTAAGCAGCTGCCCAATCCCAGGTCCTCTATCCTTAACCATCGATATCAACTACAGCCCACAGGTGAGCACAATCATAATGTGCTTCTGGAAATTTTCCCTTGGAGCTTGGTTACTACATGTATAGTGTTGCTATGGGCAATGCTTGGTAAACTCCCCAAAGCCTTGATCCCAGTTCTGGCCATGTAACATTTTTTTTTCTTTCTTAGGAGAAAGAAAGGTATGCATAGATTATGCCCATTGTTCCTGGGCAAGGAAGGCTGAGTCACCACACTCTTTTTTGTAAGATATCTGTCTGGGCGCCCTGAGGAGAATGAGTATTATACACTAATCTCTTGGTTAGAGACCCTTTTGTTAAGGAATCCAGCTTGCTTGAGCTTCTGCTCTATAAATAGATGAGGGAGAATCGCTCTCTTTTGTTGTCCCAAACAAGGCAAAAAGAAGTTGTAAACAGATTGTTTCCTGGGTCATACTATTGTCCTGGAAAGAAGAGTGAGAGAAATAAGGATTCCTCTCCCTTTTCTGGAAGAGCTGTTCTGCTCAGGCAGAGGATAGAAAGCAGAAAAGACAACGCTTTTTCCCTTTTTTTTTTTTTTGTTTTATGTATTTTATTTTATTTTATTTTATTTTTTCTTACACTGCATTCAGTCGTGATTAAAGGACTTTGGCCAGTCTCTCAAAGCTCAGCTTGGCTCCAGGCAAGAAAGCCCCCAAGTCTGGCAGGCCCTGAAACAGACATCTCGTGTGTTTTAGCTAATAAGCCCATGAGACCCTGGGTGAGCGAGACTGCTGCCCAGAAAGGTTTGGAGGATAATCTCTGGAATCAGACCAAGCGAGGGTTGAATCCTCATGGGCCATTTGGCTTCTTGAGGCCTCAATGTCCCCATCTGTACACTGGAGTTAGTAACAACCTCACCAGGTCACTAGAGAGTGAGGTGAGACAAGGTGGACAGAGCAGCTGGCTCAGCGGTCTTGGTGTTCTCGTTATTCGTGATAACACAGGGGAGGTGCTGCATCCCATTTGGGGAGTTTAGATGTTTAAGAGGAAATGTAAAGTGGGAAACAGTCAATAACAGCATGTGGGGATGAGGAGGGATCTGGACGATATGAGGAATCTTGAAATATGAGGAACAGCTGAGGAAACAGAGGGTGTTTTACCTGGAAGAGAGAGAACTGTCAAATATTTGAAGAGCTACCTTGTATTCCAATAGGGGCCAAAAAGCCACCTTTTTGCAGGATGGGGTCCTGAACTGGATGGTAACTTTCAACCCTATATGAAATTCTGGTCTCCTGAGGGCAGCCGAGACTGGAGGGTAAAGGCCAAGGCTCAGCATTGGCAGCTGATGACATCCAGGGACACTGGTTGGAGGCTGCTGAGCAGATATAAAAGCGCCTGGTGCTCCGACTGGGCCAGAAGGACCTGGAACTCAAAACAGCCCAGGGAAGGGAGCGGGTAGTGGTTTATCCCCATTGGACCACAGAGGCCATGTGGATGGACCCCAATGCTCTTCTTAGTGCTTTGTCCCCTTTTGGGAGAGGCCACCTCAGGTCACAGGAGCACTCCTCGTGGGTGGAGTGGAGTTTGTTTCTTTGTGGTCTGGCCAGGAAGCGCCAAGCCGGGTGGCCGAGAGGCTGGCTGCCTTGGCTGAAAGGCTGAATGACTGGCCAACTGGTGTGTCTCCAGAGAGCAGACTGACCCGCCCTGACAGGCCAGTCCTCCGGCCGCTGTTGCTGCCTGCAGAGCGTCCCCCAGCTGATTTTCTCATTGCGGGGCTTGTAAATGGCGTGATTTATGACTATGCTCATCCACGCTGGCCCCCGGGTATACACGTTCTCCCTTCCAGGCTGGGAAGTGAATAATGAATTAATCACCCTGCCTCGGGTTCAATACGGAGCTGAGTGTTTGCAGATCTTTATTGTACTGTGCAAGCCAACTCGAACTGCTCAATTTCCACTCCTAATTCATTTGGATTTGTGCAATTCTGCCTGTTCCTGGGGAGCCGCAGCCTCGTGGCTTCCTGGTCTCTAAGGAAGCCTCACTCCTCACTCCCAGATGTCCTCTCCTCCAAAGAGTGAAAGCCAAAGACTCCTGGGTGCTCAGAGAAGCCAAACCACTTCCTCAGAGACTGCTCTCTGGGATGTCTCTTGTCCCAAATGGGGTGGGGGGGAAATGTTTAGGGAACTTCTCAGCATCCAAAAGCGATAGCTGAACTGCCTGATGCCAGTGCGTGTGCATGGCAGAGAGGGCACACAGGGGGGGTTGTTGAATGAATGACCCCGGCTCCCCAGACACAGGTACTTTATCAAAACTAATGGCCTGCAGTCACACCTGTAGTGGTTTCTCTTTTCCCTTGTTCTGGCTCCGTGGGGCTTTGGGGGAAGAGTTTTTTTATTAGGTCTCAGGTCCGATGAGATCTGAGCCATGAGGTGGGGCAAATTCTTTCTCAAGTTCCCTGGGAAGCGATGGGAGGTGAAATCTGCATTTGAAGAGTTGGAACTTTCCCGGTTTGGGCCATTTTCTTCACCTCCCAGAGACCAAAGCTATAAGCAGCCGTCTTTTACCCAGTGATCGAATATGAGAAGCAGTGGACCTCAGGGCTCTTGATGGAGAAGGCTGATCCAGGCTTCCTCATGATGGGCTCCAAAAAGGGGGCAACGTCTAGTCTGGGGGCATGTTCTAGACCTGGCGCCACTGAGATGCTCACCATCTGCACCCCCCGACCCTGCAGCCCAGAGACACCCCCACAGCTGAGCTGTCTTTCATGGAGCTTTCATTCACATTGTTCTGTTCTGAGACCTTACCTCCTAGCTCACGACTCCCTGGGGCACTTTCTCTCCTCACTCCTCAAGACCTATCTCTAAAACTGTCTCCCCAAGAAACCTTTCCCAGCCTCTTCGCATCGATGTGACTCTCTCTCCCTTTGCCCTCGCCACATGTTGCCAGTCGCTCCTTTAGCCCCTTTCTGTCTTTGACCCATTTCCTCATCTCCTGGCCGACTGAGCATGGGTCCTGCATCCTCACTCTAGACACTGATAAAATGTGAGGACAAGAAAGAGCTGAGGGGCAGCTCCCACACCCGCCATCAGGAACTTCCCCACAGACCAGCTACGACTGCCTTCTTTTACCCATGAAACAAAAACATTTATAGAGTCTCTGCTCTGTTCAGCCAACAACAAACAACTTTACCTCCTCTGTTTCTCCCTTCCACACTCCCACCACGTCAACTTTTTATAGTGCCCTGAAGCTTCCCACCCCAGAGTTTTGGTATATGTTCTTCTCTGGCTATCAAGAAAAAAACACACAAGGCATAATAAAAGACAAACACACACACACACACACACACACACACACACACAATCCGAAGAGACAGAGCAAGCATCAGAACCAGACATGCAGGGATATTAGAATTATCAGACTGGGAATTTAGAACAGCTGTGATTAATATACGAAGGGCTCTAATGGATAAAGTAGACAGCACGCAAGAAATGAGCTATCAAGCCACAAAAAGACAAAGAGGAACCTTAAATAAATATTACTAAGTGGAAAAAGTCAATCGGCAAAGGCCACCTAGTGTAGCATTGACATTCTGGAAAAGAGAAAACCATGGAGATGGTAAAAAGATCAGTGGTTGCCGGGGTCTGGGGCAGGGGGCGGGGGGCGGTGGGGGGAGGGAGTTAGGGAAGGGTGAATAGAGCACAGAGGACTTTTAGGACAATGAAACTATTCTCTGTGATACTGCAGGGGTGGTTACATGACATTATACATTTGTCAAAACACGTAGAATGTACGACACCAAAATGAATCCTAATGCAAACTGTGGTCTTTAGTTAATAATGTATCAATACCGGTTCATCAGTTGTAGCAAATGTACCACACTAATGCAAGATGCTAATAATTGGAGAAATTGGGGTTGGGAGGTGAGGGAAACTCTCTGTACTAGCTGCTTAATGTTTCCATAAACCTAAAACTGCTTTAAAAATATTCTTAACTCTATTAATTTTTTTAAAACAACAATGTAGAAGTAGGGGTCTTAAATGATTGACAAGTCTTCTTTGACTTGTTGAATGGTATGTGTTCAGGGACATCCCATGGTCCAAGCAAAGCGAGACCCCAGAGTAGCTCCTGGATGGGTTTTCTGCTGTTTTCTCCACACCACAGCTGTGTCTGAGCTCTCATTCTGCCATTTCTCTGCAACTTGCCCCATTTGGTGACTTGAACAATTGCTGCTCTCTTCTGCCCCAGCGCTTACTGACAGGGGTCATTTCCTTAGGCTGCTGGTATCCCATGCTAGGAGAGTTACTAACCACCTTCTCTGTCTTCTCCCTTTATATGAGAAAGCCGCATAAAGTGACATAGCAATCATTTTTGTAACCAAGGAGCTTGAGTAGCTGAGAAGCTAATCAATTACACTACGCATTGCCCCAAAGGCTCAGAAATTGGCAACACCAGATTCCTCTGGAAGTAGGAGTAAAATAGATCTGAAAAGAGGAAAGTGAGTGATAGCTAAAGAAGCAATTAGCCCCCCAGGGTCCGCTCCACTCAGCTCAACTCAGGAGCAGAGCCCTCCGTCACTCTGCAGAAAACTCTAAGTTCATTCTCCGAAGAACGCAAAACAGATTCCCTGGGCTAAGGAAACACCAGACAGGACCGAACAATTCCAGAGACTGCACACTGGAAGTCGAAGCATCCAGCTCTCTTCTCTCACCTGGATTTCAGAATCCTAGAAACCATACATGTTTCTGGCAGGTAATAGGGAGAAGATTCTATGGGGAATCTACCCAGTCTAAGAGAAAAATACCTTAGAACCTGACAACCAGATTCTCTGTAAAATGACCCAGGAGGATCACTATACAGTGAAGTCTCGGTTGGCAAGACTTTCCCAGTTGCCCGAATGTCCAATCACCTTTCTAATGCCCTACTCCTGAAGCAGACAGCAAAACATCATTAACTACCAAGGAAATTAATTAAATCAAAACCAAATGAGATAACGCTAAACAACCACTAGAAGGACTAAAATTAAAAAGACTGTGAATACCAAGTGCTGGTGAGGACACAGAACAATTAGAACTCATTCCTGATAGGAATGTAAAACTTGTATAACTACCTCAGAAAATAGTTTAACAAGTTTTTTTATATAAAGTTAAGAATACACTCACCATAAAACCCAGCAATCCCCCAACTTGGTGTTTGTCCAAGAGAAATGAAAACTTTTGTCCATATAATCAGTTATATACGAATGTTCATAACAGTTTTATGCTTCATAGCTTCAAACTGGGACCAAACAAAATGTCCATCACTAAACAAATGAACAAACATATTGTGGCATACTAATGTAATGGAAATACATTAATTCCATTAACTAATTAATTAATTGTCATTGATGGAATACTATTCAGCAATAAAAAAGGAAGCTAAACTACAGATCCACATGTCATTGATGGATCTCAAAAATATTACAAATGACACCATGTATATGGCATTCTAGAACAAGCAAAACAAATCTATACTGGCAGAAAGCAGATCAGTGGTTGCCTGGGGGCTGGAATTGGGGAAAGAGTGACTGTACAGGGTTCCAAGGGTGATGGAAATGTTCTGTGTCTTGATTGTGGTGATGATTATATGGGTGTATATATGTCAATTATATATAAATGTCAAATGTACTGAACTTTACATTAAAAGTACATTTAGGGGCACCTGGCTGGCTCAGTTGGCTGAGTGTCCGACTTTGGCTCAGGTCATGATCTCATGGTTCATGGGTTCAAGCCCCACATTGGGCTCTCTGCTGACAGCTCAGAGCCTGGAGACTGCTTCACATTCTGTGTCTCCCTCTCTTTCTCTGTCCTTCCCCCACTCTCTCTCTCAAAAATAAATAAACATTAAAATTTTTTTAATTGGTATATTTATTGTATGTAAATTATAGCAATGGGATGAAAGTACAAATTATATCCCAGCAAAGTTTATTTTTTAAAACTTCAGTAGGTGGCCAAAGATCACTGAAAATTTGAGAAAACCATTTCATATAGGAGACAAAGGCAAAGGGAAACAAACAGAAGATATAAGTTGAGGAAAACAGACTGTGTGGGGAAAAAAGTAAAGAACAAAAACTTACCATTAATTTCTTGAGATACTTTTCCTCAAAAAAATGATACTACCTTTACAAAATGAGAACTGTTGCTAGAGTAAAAGAAATATTCACAGAACAATCAAAGGACTCTTATAAATTAAAAATACAATAGCAAAAGTTTTAAAAACTGAATAGGAATGGTGGAGGATTATAAGAAAGTCTTCCAGAAAGTAGGAGGCATGGAAAAAGCCTAAAATGTGCATAAACAAAGAGCAAGATGTGAATTATAGGGGTTCCACTGAGAGAAAAGGAAGAAAATAGTGAGATGGAATCCTTCAAAGAAATAATTCAAAAAAACTTTCCAGAACTGGAGGTTAGATGTTTCCAGATTAAAAGAGCCCACTGAGTGTCTAGCAGGTGAAAACAGCCCACGCCAAGGCACATTGTGATGAAACTTCAGAAACTAAAAAAGAAAAGGAGAGATTCCAGAAACATGGGGCAAATTTTTATATAAATGATCAAAAATCAGAATTGCTTTGGACTTCTTGCCCACATTAATGGCTAGAAGATAAAGAATGATTCCTTTAAAATCCTGAGGGAGAATTGTATCTGATCTATAATTCTAAATCAGATCAAACTGTCAATTAATAGTGAGGGTATAATAAAGACCTTTTCAGATGTGCACATTCTCAAAAAATGTACTGCACATGGTTTTGGTTTTGGTTTTTTAAGGAAAACAACCAGAGGTTGTAATTCATCCAAAGGTAGGACTAAATATAGAAAGAGACGGGAATCAGAAACCAGGGGATTCAAGACAGAGATGAGGGACCCCCCCTCCCCACAAGGTGATGGTGAAGGGAAACCAACATCCACATCTGTGTTGTCACCAGCCCAAACTGAAGCAGGTCAGAAGGCTACAAGGACAGGTATCAAGAATATAAAACAGGATGCACATCTGACGCATCTGGTGAAATCAGGAGCAGATTTAGAGAACTGACAGAGCAGTTGAGGTTGGGGTTGAGGTAGTAAAACTAACCATGTAACTAACTAAGTTAGTGAAACACAAAAACTAGACAAATGGAAGAATTAAGACAGTTAACTCCAGGGCAGAGAAAAGCTTATGCAAAAAAAGAAGGTAACTTTAATCATAGGACACTAATAGTGCAGCTGTTTACATGGTCATACTAATGTGAACATTGAATACTGGTGTAGCCAAATCTATGATATGAGTGAATGGAGAGCATAAGGAGATGGGAAATATGCATGCCTTTGAAAAATCTAGAAGTAGCACAAGAAACACATTATTTAGTAATTTACAGGCTGTCATACACTTATATTACTGTTTACAGTAATTAACGTGTCTTTCTACAGGCTGGTTACTAGCTGTAAGGAAGAGGGGCAAAAAGGAATGAATCCTAAAGTGGGAGAAATCACTTTAAGAGTGATTAAAATTAACAGCAGCCAAACAATAAGATACTTAGGCATAAATCTAACCAAAGAGGTGAAAGACCTGAACTCTGAAAAGTATAAAAACCTGATGAAAGAAATTGAAGAAGACACAAAAAAATGGAAAGACATTCCATACTCATGGATTGGAAGAACAAATATTATTAAAGTTCTATACTACCCAAAGCAATCTACACATTTAATGCAATCCCTATCAAAATACCAAAAGCATTTTTTGCAGACCTAGAACAAACAATCCTCAAATTTGTACGGAACCATAAAAGATCCCAAGTAGCTGAAGCAATCCTAAAAAAGAAAAGCAAAGCTGGAGGCGCCACAATTCTGGACTTCAAGATATATTACAAAGCTGTAGTCATCAAAACAGCACAAAAATGGACAACATAGATCAATGGAATAGAATAGAGAACCCAGAAATCAACCCACAGCTGTATGGTCAGTTAATCATCCACAAAGCAGGAAAAATATTGAATGGAAAAAGACAGTCTTTTCAACAAATGGTGTTGGGAAAACTGGATCACTTTCTTATATCATACTCAAAAATAAATTCAGAAAATGGATGAAAGACCTAAATGTGAGAACTGAAATTATAAAAATCCTAGAGGAGAATATAGACAGTAACTTCTTTGACATCTGCCATAGCAATTTCTTACTAGATATGTCTCCTGAGGCCAGGAAAACTAAAGCAAAAATATGCCATTAGGACTTCATCAAAATAGAAAGGCCCTGCACAGCAAAGGATATCATCAAGACTAAAAGGCAACGTACAGAATGAAAGAAGAATTTGCAAATGGTGTATCTCACAAAGGGTTAGTAACTACTATATATAAAGAACTTATAAAATTCAACACCCCAAAACAAAACAATCCAATTAAAAAATGGGCAGAAGATGTGAATACACATTTTTCCAAAGAAAACATACAGATGGCCAACAGGCACGTACAAAGATACTCAAAATCACTGATCATCAGGAAATGCAAATGAGATATCACCTCACACAGAGTGGCTAAAATCAACAACACAAGAAACAGCAGGAATTGGTGAGGATGTGGAGAAAAAGGAACCATCTTACACTGCTGGTGGGGATACACATTGGTGCAGCCACTCTGGAAAACAGTATGGAGTTTTCTTTAAAAGTTAAAAATAGCACAACCCTAGATCTAGCAATCAGACTAGTGGTTATTTACCCAAAGAATTCAAAAATACTAATTCAATGGGATATATGCCCCCCAATGTTTACAGCAGCAATATCTACAATAGCCAAATTATGGAAGCAGCCTAAGTGTCCGTCAATTGATGAATGGTTAAATAAGATGTAGTATATATATACAATGGAATACTATTCAGCCATAAAAAAAGAATGAAATCTTGCCATTTGCAATGACATGGATGGGGCTAGAAAGTATTATGCTAAGCGAAATTAGTCAGAGAAAGACAAACACCATATGATTTCATTCACATGTGGAATTTAAGAAACAAGCAAAGGGGGGAAAAAAGAGAAAGAGAAAAAAACAGAATCTTAACTACAGACAACAAAGTGATGGTTACCAGAGGAGAGTTGGAGGCAGGATGGATGAATAGGTGATGGGGATTAAGGAGTCGCACTTGTCAGGGGGCCCCGGGTGGCTCAGTCACTTAAGCACCCGATTTCAGCTGAGGTCATGATCTCACAGCTCCATAAGTTTGAGCCCCATGTCCAACTTTGCACCAACAGCGCCAAACCTGTTTGGGATTCTCTCTCTCCCTCTCTTTGTGCCCCTCCCCTGCTTACTCGCTCTCTCGCTCTCTCTCTCAAAATAAATAAATAAAGGAGTGCACTTGTCATGATGAGCACTGGGTGATGTATGAAAGTGTTATATCACTATATTGTACACCAAAACTAATATTACACTGTATGTTAACTAACTGGAATTTAAATGAAAACCTTAACAAAATAAAATTAACAGCAGCTATGTGGGACAGGTGAACATTACACACTTCCAAATGAGATACCCTGAAATAGGTACATCTCCAATTCTCTAATACAGTATTCTGGTCATGAAGGCACAGCCAACAATTTAATAAAAATGAACACTTGTATAAATGGGAAACATTCTGGTTAAAAAGGTAAGTGAGGGACAATATTCTTAAAAATTGGCCATACCATGAAAATCAAAGAAAGGCAATGGAAATGTTCTAGATTAAAAGAGGCTGAGGAGATATGACAACTAAAGGCAATATTTGTGCCTAGACTGAATCCTAGTGAATTAGAGTATGAGCGGTAAAGGAGATAAGATGATTATATCTGTGTAAGTTGTACATGTATGAAGCTGATAACTGTATTGTAGTTACATTAAGAAAATATCTCTATTGTTAGGAAATGCCAAAGTATTCAAGGGTAATGGACCACGATAAATACATAGCTTTCCATAGGATGAATCAGGAAAATATTAGACAGAGAGAGAGAGAAAAGGGAGAGTATATGACAAAGCAAACAGGTTTAAAATGTTAACAGTAGGTATATATGGATGTTCCTTACTCTATTTTATTTTATTTTTAATGTTTTATTTATTTCTAGGAAAGAGAGAGAGAGAGAGAGCGTGAGCAGGGGAGAGTCAGAGAGAGAGGGAGTCACAGACTGAAACAGGCTCCAGGCTCTGAGCTGGCAGTCAGCACACAGCCCGACGCGGGGCTCGAACCCACGAACCGCGAGATCATGACCTAAGCGAAAGTCAGACGCTTAACCGACTAAGCCACCCAGGCACCCCTCCTTACTCTATTTTAAATTTGCAATTATTGCCAGGTAAAAAGTTAAAAAGAAACTAAATGCATTTTGATGCCCCTCTTAATTTTAAGTGTTTATTTTTGAGAGAAAGAGAGAGAGAGGGAGAATGTGCGCACAAGCAGAGGAGGGGCAGAGAGAGAGAGGGAAACCCAGAATCCGAAGCAGGCTCCAGGCTCTGAGCTATCAGCGCAGAGCCCTACGTGGGGCTCAAACCCATGAACTATGACATCATGACGTGAACCCAAGTCGGACGCTTGACTGACTGAGCCACTCAGGCACCCCACCCCCCAAAATTTTAAATGAACAAAACAGTAATACATCAAATACTCTGTATCTGCCTTAAGACGTAAAATATTACTTATGTAGTTTAAAAATCATATTGAACAAGCTGATATTGGATGTATTATTTGGAAAGACTAACCCACAGTTTCCATAGATATGGACACGCATGAGACATGGATTAGGTATATATGTGAATATATTTCCATGTCCCTCTTTGTATTGTCTCTCATCTGGAGCCTGTTAATATAATGTTCACCATATACTGTACGGTGTCAGTGATTTAAAAAACATAAAAATACAGTTACAAAAATTATATTATTACTATAAGAAAAGATACAAAACTAGATTTCATTTTCTCCTTCATAAATGTATGTATTCTGTAATGAGTATTTTTAATATTTATTATCAAAATCATTGCCATTTTAAAAATCAGCCTGTATAAGTTTGCATGTATCATATAATTGTAGTCGGTAAAACTATAAGCAAGGAAAGAATGGAACATGTACCAAAAATGATTATTTCTGGGTGGTGAGAACATGATGTTTTTTCCTTCTGTCAAAGGTTTTATATTTTCCTAATTACTATTATAATGATGAAACAATCAATTTTCTTTTCTTATCGACGAGAAAATTACAGATTAGTTTTTAAATGAGGTCTTCACCTCACTCTGTGCACCAAAATTTATGGCAGGATTTTAAAGAGTTAAATTTTCAAATGGTAGAAAACCTGGGAGAACATGAAATCAAAACTCTTGAAGGGAATGTTTTTCTCAACCTAGGAATACTAAGAAAAATCACAAAGAAAAGAATTTGCTATATATAAAAATTCTGGAATATCATTAAGTCAGAAGAGTATCTCCTGACCCGAGGAAGGAACTACATATGTTCCAAGAGATGCTAACATAAGGCTCTCTCACCTTTCAGCCCCCTGGACCCCAGCCCCCTCTCCTTCGTGGCTCAGATTGGCCTCTGGTTATTCATTTCCACTCCCACCTCTCCCGTAACACAACCTGAGGGCTCCTAGTGCAACAGGCACCTTTCTTGACCTTGACATAAAGCAGTTACAATTCTCAAAACCCTCCATCCATCCGTCTCTGCTTCCGGAGTCTCCTGGAGATGGAAGCTGGAGAACGCCACTACCCCTCCTTTATCCCACTTCCTGGCAGAAGGCGAGAGGCTTCTGTCCCCAGCTTGGCCCAGAACTCCTGCAGAAGGGCCAGTGTGGCTGTCCTCCTCTCTCCAGGATGGCGTCTTTGTCTGCGATTGCTGTTCCATCCCCGGCAGCGAGGGAGACCATCTGCTGATGCCTGCCACCAGCTGCCGTCTCGTCTTCGCTTTCTTGTCTCCCCAGAGAGTTCCCTGACTTTCGGGCACATGGTGTTCTCTCCTGTCCTTGCTCAGCCCGGGTCCGCATCTTTGGAGAGCTTTCACAATCTCTCTCCTTCACTTAGCATTGCCCTGGCTTCCCCCCTGGGGACTGAGGTCTGTCGCCCTCTCCGCGTGAGTCCCCTACTGTCAGATATGCCATCGCATGGGACAATAGAAAAGGGAGTACATCCTGGAAGGTATTTGAGAGCACTCACAAGGGACATATAGCTTCCACCAGAGGAAAACAGATCCTGAGGCTCTAAGGCCCCGGGGGATCTTAGTTTCAATTCCCCATATGGAGTCTCAAACCTTGTGAATCACACCCAAGGTCGAAATTTTACTTTGGTATAGTTTCACGGGAAACACAAAACATAAAAAGAGCATGCGTATTTAGATAAGACTCTTTTTCCCACCTAGAAAGCTCTCCACATGTCTCCTCATTTTCAAATCAGATACAGGCAGCAAGGTCGGGAATAAATGTCATCTTCAGAAAGTCTTCTCTGATCTTCAAGATGAATGTTATTGTTCCTCCTTCTCAAATCCCTTAGTCCTGTGGTCACACATCTCCTGCTCCGAACAGATGCTGCCCGTCCCCTGCCATGATGCCATCCCCTCCCCTTCTCACCCTGCTGCTGATGAGGCTTCACCAGACACAAGGCCCAGCTTGGTCAAGTTACAGCATGAACTGAATTGACCTTAGTGGAGCTGCTTACAGGCCCAGAACCATCAGAAGCATAACTCTGTAAATGACTGCTGGCTGGCTGGCTGGACAAAACTCCTACCAAGACCACAGAGTTCTGTTTCCCAGGGCTCCCTTGTGCCCTCCACCTCTGCTCTCTCTTTATCACGACCTTGTCCGTGCCAGGCCCTGGACATGTGAGCCAGGCATGGCTCTTGTAACACTAACAAGAGTCACTTATACAGCACATTCCCTGGAAGTAGAGCCTGAGATAGATATTTCGGCAAGTGATAAAGTGAGGAAGTGCTTGCAAACAAACCTGTAGAGAAGCAAGAGAAGCAGTAGGAGGCAAGGGAAGAAGTTCAGCAAGGATGTCAGGGGAAATGTAGCCACAGCCTGATCTGTGCAGAGTCCCATAGCATCAAGGGCCTGGAGACAAAGGAGTGGGGCTGTTAGAATCCTCCATCAGTCAGCCATTGGCCAAGCTGCATCCTTTTTTTTTTAAATTTTTTTAAATGTTTATTATTATTGAGACAGAGAGAAACATAGCATGAGTGGGGGAGGGGCAGAGAGAAAGGAAGACACAGAATCCGAAGCAGGCTCCAGCCTCTGAGCTGTCAGCACAGAGCCTAATGCGGGGCTCATACTCACGAACCGTGAGGTCATGATCTGAGCCAAAGTTGGACACTCACCGACAGAGCCACCCAGGCACCCCAGCCAAGCTGCATACTGAGCACAAGACTTGTAACCTCCCGCACCTCCAGCTTGAATTAGCCAAAGTCAAGCCTCCAGGGAGTGCACAGGTGGGCACTACTAGCAGCCAAGGGCATGGGTGCACTGGCCTGGTACAGAGGATCTGAATGAGACACCGACAACATCTGTTACACCCCCAGCTATGGACTGAATTTTTGTGCCCCACAACCTCAAATTTATATGTGAAGGCCCTAATCTCTAATGTGGTGTGTTTGGAGATGGAACCTTTGAAAGATAATTGGGTTTGGATGAGGTCATGAGGGTAGAGCCCTTGAAGAAACCAGAGTTCTCTCTCTCAGCCATGTGAGTATACAATGAAAAGATAGCTGTCTACAAGCCAGTCTAAGTCACCGTCACTTAACCACGTCAGCACCTGGGTCTCAGACTTCCTGCCTCCAGAACTGCGAGAAACAAATGTTTGCTGCTTAAGTTCCCAGCCTATGGCATCTGGTTATAGCAGCCATAAGCGACTAAGACATTCTCCTTACTTTTTCTCTATCCACACATATTCTTTTGACAGATCTGTCACTAGCCTAGTTTCATTCTTTTATCAACCTTCAGAGTTGGAGAGGAACACAATCAACTAATTCCAATCTTGATCAACAATACTGAAACCCCAGACTACTTGCTTCCACTGATTAGACAAGGGTCATTTTGAATGCTCATTACAGAAACTTACAGATCACCTGTTGTTTCTTCTTTTCATAGATAAGGAAACTGAGGCACAGAGAGATAAGATTTCCTTTGTCCAGCAAATTTCACAGCAGAACCAAGCCCAGGTCTGCCTAACTTTTAAGCAGGAGCTATTCCTCCATACCCTCTTCCTCCTTATGCCATTGCATTAGAACTATTCTGCTAAGATTTTCTAATTAGTCATTATTGGAAATGATCATTAAATTCAATGCTTGGGAAAAAAGTTGCATGCCAAGAATAGTATTCCCTCCTGTGGTTTAGGTCTTAGATGGGGACATGGAGTTAAGCCAGATAGAGAACCTACTTAAAACATTACAGAGTTTTAAACCAAACTTGAACCTTCTGGAGTTCATTTATTTATTCTTGGCAACTCGCAGCTTCCTGGTTCTTGGAAAGTTGCTGGCTCATTTAGAAGAAAAACTCATGAGACTTCTTGTGCATTGAGTAGCTCTTACAAAACAATCTTTTGAAGTGTAAAGTGTAAATGAATAAAAAACAGAAGACTGAAATTCTCCTAAAATATACATGGATGCAATCATTAAGGGAACAGGCACGCTAGGCAAAATGCATAATTGTTTCTTATGCCCTAAACACCGAGGAATAGTCTTGGGCTCAGCAAATCCCAAACAAGTTAAGTTTCCCTTTGTCTGAGACTCTCCTTAACTATGTGGGTGACTTAGGTTTGTTGCAAAGGGCACAGGACTAAACTGATTCCACTCTGTCTCCCAAGCCTTTCTCTTGAAAAGAGAAAACCTCTATGAATAAGGGTTCTTTCTTTTTCCTAATCCAAACTGGTCAGAATAACCCATCATGGAATAGGAGAGTCTTTAGACTAAAAGAACGTGGTCATGACCATTGCATGCCAATTAGGATGACTGCTTTTCTGTAGTTAAAGGCATAATCCTCTGAAGGTTGAATGCCATGGAAGAGGGCTCTCCTCAGAACACAAGTGATTTCTTTTGACACAGATAAGACATTTTGTCTTCTTATGTGGCCTTTCAGTCATCTAGAATGTCTCTATCCTGGTCTACACTTAAGTTCTCAGCCCAAGTTCAGCTGAAGGCACATTATGATTTCTTAACCAGTTCCTTTGTGTTGCATATTGAAAAGAAAATAAGGCCTTCTTCCTTAGTAGCTGGACTATCCATCAAAGGGAAGAGCAAATACAAACAATTGTCTAATGCCTGGAAACTAGATTTGGGTTGTTCTACCCAATTGGTTCCTAATTCACCACACACATCATTCTTCTCCGGCATGAAGAATTAAATTAAATTAAATTAAATTAAATTAAATTAAATTAAATTAAATTAAATTAAATTAAATTAAATCATCCCCCCACCACACCATTAAGATGGACCATCACCCCTCCCACCCAACTACAAGTATTTTCAAGACAATTTTCAGTTCTGTTCCCAAACTTTTGAGCTTTGAGTCTGAATCTCCCTACTATGTACAGCTTAGCTGAGAAGATGGCGTCAGACTCTGGAGTGAACTGACCTCAGTTGAAATCCTGGCTCTGCTCCTCATTAGTTCTGTGGCCTTGAATAAGTTACATTTTAGAACTTGGGTTTCCTCATCTGTATACCAGAGTGACATTGGTTAGCTAGCCAGGGAGTTGTAAAGGTGGAATGAATTCATGTTTAAGCATGCCCAGTCCATTGTAGGTGCTCAAAAACTGGGAGCAGTTACTCTTACTACTGTTGAGACTATGAAAGAGCACCCAGATCTTCTTGAGGGCCCTCTTGCTGGCAGCTGGTGCCAATCTCTGTACCATTCCTCTGAGCTGGTACACAGGACACTTGCTGCACCCTCTCTCTCCTCCTGCCCCTCGACTCCTGCCACAGGGAGGGGAGTATTGACTCATGAGGTGCTGAAGTGACTTGCTCAAGGTGTCCCAAATTGGGAGGCCCTTCCTTACTCAGGAGGGCTTCCCAATTCCTGGAATGATCACTCCTTACCTGTTACTTCTCCAGGTTCTGTGTGGAGATGGGGGGAGTATGTTGAAGCATCAGCTCTTTTCTTTCCCCCAACTTGCCTCTACCTCCAACTCAAAAAAAAAAAAAAGCCCAAATCAGCCATTGGCTGCTGTATGATCTCATCCCCACCAGAGGTGCTAGCCAAGATTTCTAGGTATTTCTGGTTGTATATCAGGCACCTAGAAATGTGGACCCAGAGTTTAGGAAAGGGGCAAAACATGGAGATAAGGATTTAAACACCATCATATCCTTTGGGGCTGCTGTAACAAAACTGCCAAAAAAGGGGGTTGGGGGAGGGGCTTAAAAAACAAACATTTATTTCTCACAGTTCTCAGTGAACTGACAGAATGGGTGTCAGGTGAGGGCCCATTTCCTTTCTTGTAGGTAGCTGCCTTCTTCCTGTATCCTCCCATAGTGGAGAGAGGGGGATACCTTTCTTCCTCTTTCTATAAGGACACCAATCTTATCATGTGCTCCACTCTCATGACCCAATTGCTTCCCCAAAGCCTCACCTCCAAATCAATCACATTGGGGCTTCAGCATATGAAGGGAAATGCAAACATTCATTCCATAGTAAATATCCTTTACCTGAGTGGTTAATTGAATCCCCAGGGCCGGGTGCAATTTCTAAGGTGCTAACAGAGCCCATATGCCAATAGAGCCAATATAGCATATATAATATATAATATGATCTATTACGTAATAGCCAAAAAAAAAAAAACTTTGAAAAAGGAAAATAATGAGGAACAGACTCACCTTAGGGCATGTTAAAACCTACTGTAAAGCTAGTTGGAAAAAAAAATATTAGGGCACCTGTGTGGCTCAGTCGGTTGAGTGTCTGACTCTTGATTTTGGCTCAGGTCATGATCTCAGCAGTGTGGGATCTGTCCCTGCATTGGGTTCCCTGCTGAATGTAGAGCCTGCTCCAGATTCTCTCTCTCCCTCTACCCCTTTCCCCTGCTCACACTTGCTCTCTCTCTAAAAAAAAAAAAAAAATTAGTACAATGCCTCCTAGAACAAAATAAGCAGTCCAGATAGTACACACGGAACAACTTCATATGTGATCAGTAAATGACACCATGTAATTAGTTATTAGAAAAATCTAATTTGATCTTGAGGCAGAAGAAGTTAGGGCTTACCAAATATTCTATGAGATTCCCCATCTGGAAACAAAAGACTTTGAGATGGCGGAATTGAAGACAGCAGCAGCCTGGGACCCTGAGACACTACTCAGAGGGCCACCATTCCCCAGCGTCACCTAACCACATTTGACTTGACATCAGAGAGAATTAAGGCTTTGTTGTGTTAAGGCATCAAGATTTCAAGGTTTGACAGTTGTAGGAGCTAACATTAATTATCTCAAATACAACACCTTCGCACCTTATAGCACACATCAAAATCAAAATAAATTCTAGTTAGAATAATAAAATGTTAAAAAAAAAAAACAACTAGGCCAATATAAAGATGAACGTTTATTCAATTCTTGGATGGGGTTTTTCTAGGCGTAAAAGCAGTAGAAGAAACTACAAAAATTCATAGTTTAACTGCATAAAAACTCTTAAATTCTGTTTAAAACAGATTAGAAATTAAAAACAGAATTGAAGAACAAATGGATAGGGTATATTTGCAGCAACTGTGATAAAGGGTTAACATCTTTAATATTTAAAGAACTCATAAAAATGGAGGCCAGGGGAGAGAGAAAGGATTATCTGAAGCAAAGCTTTAATCATAGCTGGCTTGTCCTGATACCTAAAATGTTTCCGAGTCCCCAATTTCTGCCAATTGGTGCGCATTCTGTACATGCAAACTGTATTTAACACTGGCTCAAACCCAACCTAATTAGTAAAGTCAATCTGTCACAAAGAAAAGATCATTATAATGCTTCATGCAGCCAAATGTCCATGATGTTTCTAGTATGTGCTATTGGAAGTTCTCCACATGATTGCTCCCCTCTGTTGGTGCAAGAAATTTAGAGCTGGTCATATCATCCTTTTGGAGAGCTGAAGGGTAATGGTAAGATTGTCCCCAGGAACAGAGCTGGAGTAGGCCAGAAATTCAAGACAATTTAAAAAACTAAACCCAGGGGTGCCTGGGTGGCTCAGTTGATTAAGCATCTGACTCTTGATTTCAGGTAAGGTCATGATCTCTTGGTTCATGAGATTGAGCACTGCATTGGCCTGCTTGGGATTCTCTCTCCCACTCTCTGCCCCTTCCCTACTCTTTCTCTCTCTCTCTCTCAAATTAAATTTTTTAAAAACTTTAACAAAAAAAATAAAAAACAAATCCTGCTTGTATTCATTTGGCCATGCAGTCATTGAATTATATTATTGATACCATTACCTGGTGATAGTTACTTTTTTTTTTTTATTTCTTTATTTAGTCTTCACAACAGTCCTATAGCCAGGTATCATTTGTACTTTTTTCAAATAAAGAAACTGAGGCTTAACTTGGAGAAATAATTTGACCGACATTACACAAGGAACTGGGAGAGCCGAGATCTGAACCACAGTGTATTTGACTCCAAGGGCATGTACCTAATTGCCCACATTCCCTTCTACTGATCTAAAGGAAATTTCTGTATAGACGACATTTCTTGGCAGTAGCACAGCTGGATGGGGCATAGGAAAGAATGGAAAATGAGTAAAGAATGAGGCACAGGAATGACTTCGGCTGCCAGCTACCTTCTAGCCTTTAAACAACTAAGAAAAGACCAAACACTATGTATGAAACAACAGTTTTCAAGATATTGGCTATCAAAAAGAGAAGGACAGGAATCCTTGTGAGATGAGAAATAGATAAGTTCTAATATTGCCTCCCCTAACTTCCCAGAGAGATCCCAGGCCACACTGCAGGCAGGTGGAGCCCAGGCAGAGCCCCGCAGTCTCCCGAGTCGAGGAGATGGAGGTGGGGTACTACAATGGCTAGAATTCATGGACCAGTGACTAGAGTCTAGAGGGCTATACATAGACAGAGAGCTTTGGAGATCTCATTGAGTCTTCAGCTAAGTTCTGATCAGTATATACATGTGAAGAAGCAATCCCAGTCCAAGGGAAGAGGAAAATCCTGGAGCTCCCACAAGGCTGGAAATGGTTCTTGTCTTCAAGAGACACATTGGAACACCCCAGAATTCATGGGGCCTTCAGTAAAGTACCAGAAAGGGTCTTGCCTAATGTGTGAGGCAGAATTAGCCCTAGAATAGATTCTGTTCTGGCTCAGTCTCACAAAGCTTAAAAGCAAGACCTGGGAAAAATTAAGCCATATCCAAGTAACTTAGCTGCATCCCAGAATACAGCTCAAGAATTTTATGGGAAGAAAAAAATATACCCAGTGCCCAACCAGGTAAAATTCACAATGTCTGACATCTAATGAAAAATTAGGAATGAAAAAGGGGGGTAGGAGAATAAGACATAATGAGGAAAGAACCAACTAACTGAAGTTGAGCCAGAAATGACACAGATGTTAGAACTAATAGACAAGAATAGTCAAACAGTTATGATAATTGCATATCATATGTTCAAGAAGCTGGAGGAAAGATGGTGCATGTTTAGCAGACATGGAGGATATAAAAAAAAGACTCAAATCATATGTCCAGAGATAAAAGCTATAATACCAGAGATGAAAAATAAACTGGATGCAGTGAGACACCATGGAAAAAGAATAATGAAATTGAGGACACAACAATAGCAACTATCCAAAATAAAATATTGAGAGAAGAAGACTACGAAAATCAACACAGCACCAGTGAGATGTGGAACAACCTCAAGAAGCCAAATGCACAGGTAATTGAAATCTCCAAAGGAAGGGAGGACCCCCCACAAAAAAATGTTGAAGAAATAATGGCTGGAAATTTTCCAAGCTTGGTGAAAACCTTATACTCACATATGCAAAATGTTCAATGAAACCAGTGTGCAAGAAACATCGAGAAAACTACACCAAGACACATTACAATTGATTGCTTAAAACAATAAAACTAATAACTCCAGGAGGTCATAAAATGAAATAATAAAAATGGCAAAATTCCAAAGAAGACAAGAAAAGAATATAGAAAACAAATAGCCAAATATTAGATTTAAACCCGACCATGTTTTAAAAATCACATTAAAATGTATGGTCTAAACTCCTTCAGAAAAAGGCAGAGATTATCACTTGGATAAATAAAGCAAAATCCAACTGTTGGCTGCCAACAAGAAACTCACTTCAAATGTACAGACACACAGATGAAAAGGAAAGGGACGGTAAAAGCTAAAGCATGCTGCATTGCATCCTAGGGCTGTCATAACAAGTCAGCACAAACTTGATGACTGAAAACAACAATTCAGGAAGCTAGAAGTCAGAAACCATGATCCCTTTGAAGGCTCTAATGAAGAATCTTCCCTTGCTTCTTCCAGCTTCTGGTAGTTCCTGGTGCTTTTTGGCTTAAGGCAACATCACTCTCAATTTCTGCCTCCATCTTCACATGGCCTCCCCTGTGTCTCTGCATGTCCTTTTCTGTCTCATAAGGACACTCTCATGGGATTTATGGCACACTATAATCCAGTATGATCACACCTTCCATCTGCAAAGACTCTATTCCAAATAAGGTCATATTCTGAGGGTCCAAGTAGACATGAATTAGAGGAGGGCACTATTCAACCCACTACACATTCTAACAATAATCAGAAGAAATCTGGGGTAGCTGTATTAAGACCAAAGTAGATTTGGGGCACCTGGGTGACTCAGTCAGCTAAGCATCTGACTCTTGATTTTAGCACAGGTCATGATCTCATGGTTGTGAGATTGAGCCCCATATTGGGCTCCATGCTGAACGTGGAACTTAAGAGTCCCTCTCTTTCCCTCTGTCCCTCTCTCCTGCTCATACACACACTCTCTCTCTCTCTCTTTCTCTTTCTCTTAAAATAAATAAATAAATACATTTTTCAAAAAGACCAAAGTAGATTTCAGAACAATGAACATATCCAGGGATAATAATATCAATCATATTGTAAAAGGGGATTGTTTAATCAAGAGACAATAATTCTAAATATCATGCACCTAATAACAGAATTTCAAAATGCATTAAGCAAAACTGATAGAACTACAATGATAAATTTGTAATTATACTTGGAGATTTCAAAACTTCTGTGTCAGTAATTAACACAATGAGTAGAAAAATAACCTCTAAAATGTAGAAGACCTGAAAAGCACTATCAAAAAACTTGACATAACTGATATTCTTAGAACAGTCCACACAACAGCAGCATGGACATTCTTCTCAAGTGCATGCAGAATATTTACCAATATAGAGTGTATTGTCAGTAATAAAATAAGTTTCAATCACTTTAAAAAGAGTGAATTCATACAAAGGGTAGTCTTTGATCACAATGGAATTAAATTAGAAATCAATAACAGAGAAATATCTCTGGAAAGATATACAAATAATGGAAATTAAATAGCCCACAGGCCACAGAAGAAATCAAGAGGAATTAGAAAGTATTTTGAAAAGAATGAAAACAAAAACACAACATATCAAAATTTCTGGGCTATCATTAAAGTGATACTTAGAGGGAAATTTAAAATACTAAATGCCTATATTGGAAAAGAAGGCTCTCAAGTTAATGACCTGAGCTTTCACCTTAAGAAACTAGAAAAAGAAGAGCAAGATGAACCCAAAGAAAGCAGAAGTCAATGAAATCAATAACAGAAGAAAAAATTGGGAAAAATCATTGAAGCCAAAAGCTTAATATTTATTGAAAAGACCAATAAAACTGATAACCCCCTAGCCAGATTGATCAAGAAAAAAATAATGAAATACACAAATTTCCACCATCAGGAATGAGAAAAAAATCATTACTACATACTCTAAAAATATTACAAGAATAAGAGACCATTAATCAGCATAGCCCTATAATTATTAAAAGAATTTCATTTGTAATTAAAAACACTCCTCCCACCCCAAACAAATTCTAGGCTTAGATGGATTTACTGGTGAATTCTATCAAAATTTTTTTAAAAAGAAATAATGCCAATTTTATGCAAACTCTTTCAGAATATTAAAGAGGAGGGAATACCTTCCAATTCATTCTAGGAGGAAGCCATTATTACACTGATACCAAAATAGGACAGACATTAGAAAAAAGAAACTACCAACCCACCCTCCTATTATACACTAACAAAATATAAAATTATAGGAAATTGAATCTAATGATAAATGAAGCATATCATACATACATCACAATGAAGTGAGATTTCTCCCAATAAAATGATATTGGTTGAACACTTAATACCCATTGAATGAAATATGGTCATTCTGTAGATGCAGAAAAAATATTTGGTAAAACCCAACATCCATTCCTGATAAAACCTTTCAAGAAACTAGGAATAGAAGTTTCTCAACCCAGTAGAGGATATCAATAAAAACCTACAGGCAACATACTTAATGGTGAAAGACTGAATACTTTCCACCTAAAATCATCCATCTTTGCCACCGTGGCATCCATTTGAGATTGCAGCTCAGTTATAGCATTTTTTATTTCATCCTGACTAGCTTTTACTTCTTTTATCTCCTCAGAAAGGGATTCTAATCTATTTTCAACCCCAGCTAGTATTCTTATTATTGTGATTCTAAATTCTGGTTCAGACATCTTGCCTGTATCTGTGTTGGTTAATTCCCTGGCCATCATTTCTTCCTGCTCTTTCTTTTGGGGTGAATTCCTTCGTTTCATCATTTTGAAGGAAGAAAAGGAATTGATGAGGTAAAAAAAATTAAAATTAAAAAATTAAAAAACAACGCACACACACACACACAAATCAAATAATTGATGCTTGGTCCTAGGTGTGTTTTGGTCTGGGTGTTGAAAGGAGCTTGACAGAGATAGAGGGGGGAAAAAGGGGGGAGGAAAATTCATTTATTGATAAATGAATACTTTGAAATAGAATAAAATGAAATGATGGAAGTAAAACAGAATTTGAAAAATTCACAAAAAAGTAAAAAATATAGTACAAAATTAAAGAAAAATATTTACAATAATAATTGAAAATAAAAATAAATTTTTTCTTTCTGTATTCAAGAAAAAGAAACGAAAAAGAAAAAAAGAAAATCGAATAGATGGACCAGCAAACAGATTGAAATACCATTGAAATTACGGCGTTTTCTCCTAGAAGTTAAACTGTGAAGCACTTTACAGTCTGTAAACGAAACAGGTGGAGACACTTCTGTTGTTCCTGAAGAGCGACGTTGGCCCAATTGGGCGGGGCTTAGTGTAACGGCTCCATTCTCCACTAGCTGGCGCTGCTCAGCTTACTGGGGTGGGGTGTCGTGGCGCTTGTAGGTGCGTATGCGCATGTGCGGGAGAGGTGAAAACGGCGTCACTCAGCTACCGGTTGCTAGGATCGGAAATCCGTTTTTCATGATCGACAATCGCGCACCTGTCCTTTGTCTCTGGCTTCCCTTCACTGCCTGCTTTTACACTGTCCGCAACCAAGCCGTCAGGTTGCTAGGCGGCACCTCCCTCCTGACTTTTATCTCAGATGCGGCTATATTTTCCGACCCCTCACTTCTGAGGAACTGCGGCTCTGACCCGTTCTGACCCTCCGCAGGAGGGTCTCACCCAGCAATGGCTGGTGCAGCCCGCCCCCTGGAACATTAGCAGGACTGTGCTGCTGCCGATGCCCAGAGACTGTGGCTGGATGCCAGCCTGTCCCAGAAAAAGTTAACACAATCCTGTAACAGGAGCGTTTCAGGGATTATGGAAAATCACAACACACATCTGGCACCAGGCTTCACCCTTAACAACCTTGCTCCAGCACCACCTTGTTCTCCAGGGTCCTTTGCCTGTGAGATGGGCCCAGAGCCACTACAAACTGTCCTCCCAGCAGGGGATCTGCCTTTCCCCATGTGGCCGGAGGACCCCCCGGACCTCACTCTGCTCCTGGGGATTCACCCTTCTCACCAGAACACCACCAGGTATCAAGCTGCAGAGTTTCAGACTCTGTGATCCCCCTGTTTATAGAGTCTTAATGGGATTTAAACCCTCTCCTTTCTTCTTCCTCACTTTTTAGTTCAGTCCCTGCGGCTGTTTCCACTTTTCCACTTTCTCTCCAGCTGTTTGGGGGGGGGGTTGTCCCATACTCTCCCCCCATCCCCGTCCTCTCTCCACAAGCAAAAACAGCTCCCTGTCCTCCGTGACTTCGCTCTCCCCCAGTTCACCTCTCCCTGCCGTGTACCTGCTGAGTTCTGTGGTTCAGGTTGTGGAGATTGTTGTGTTAATCCTCAAATCAGTTTTCTAGGTGTGCAGGATGGTTTAGTGTTGATCTGGCTGTATTTCATGGTTGCTAGACACACACAAAAAGTTCCATGCTGTTCTGCCATTTTGGCTCCTCCCCTGGGCTCTCTATTCTGTTCCATAGATGTATGTGTCAGTTTTTATGCCAATACCATAGTCTTTTGATTATTATAGCTTTGTAATAATAGTTTCAAATTAGGGACCATAATGCTTCCAGCTTCGTTCTTCTTTCTCAAGTTTGCTTTGTCTATTCAGGGTGTTTTATGGTTCCATACACATTTTAGGATTGTTTATTTGTTCTAGTTCTATGAAAAATGCTGTTGTAATTTAATAGGAATTGCATTAAACCTGTAGACTGCTTTGGGTAGTATGGAAATTTTAACAATATTAATTCTTCCAATTCATGAACACAGAATATCTTTCCATTTATTTGTGTCTTCTTCAGTTTCTTTCAGTTATGTCTTAGGGATTTCACAGTACATATTTTTCATCTCCTTGGCTAAATTCATTCCTGGGTATTGTATTCTTTTTGCTGAAGTTGTAAATAGGATTTTCTTTTCTTTTTTTCCCTTCCTGATTGTTATTAGTGTATAGAAATGCAACAGATTTTTGTGTATAAACTTTGTATTCTGCAACTTTACTGAATTTGTTAGTTTTAACAGGTTTTTGGTGGAGTCTTTAGGCTTTTCTATATATAATATCATGTTTTCTGCAAATAGTAACAGTTTTACTTCTTCCTTTCCAATTTGGATGCCTCCAATCTATTTCTTTATAGCAGCAATGAAGAATCAGAAATTGAAATGTAAAGACCTATACCATTCCAAATAGCATCAAAAAAATATAAATTACTGGGGCACCTGGGTGGCTCAGTCAGTCAAATGTCCAACTCTTGATTCTGGCTCAAGTCGTGATCTCTCAGTTTGTGAGATTGAGCCCCACATGGGGCTCTGTGCTGAGAGTGCAGAGCCTGCTTTGGATTCTCTCTTTCCCTCTCTTTGCCTCTCCCTTGCTCATGCTCTCTCTCAAAGTTAATTTAAAAACTTTAAAGTATACGTATATAAAGTACTCATTGATAAAAGATGTATAAGCTCTGTTCATTGAAAATTATAAAACCATGATTTTTTGTATGGTTTTGTAATTTTCAATGAACAGAGTTTATATGTCTTTTGTCAGATTTATTAATGAGTACTTTATATACAGAATGACTATGCTCATAGCTTGGATAAATTAATATTGTTAAGATATCAACTCTCTGCAAATGGATCTGTAGACTCAACACAATTGCAGTCAGAATCCCAGAAGGACTTTTTGTAGAAATTGATGTATTTATTTTAAAATCTGTGTAAGTCAAGGAAACTACAATAGTTGAAACAACTTTGAAAAAGAAAAAATTGGAGAACTTACAGCACCAAATATCAAGATTTCTACACCTGCAGTTATCAAGGTGTTGGTATAAAGATAGATCAATAAAGCAGACTAGAGTCCATAAGTAGACCCATAACATACATAAATAATTGATTTTCAAGAAAGTTACAAAGACAATTCAGTGTGGAAATGATAGCTTTTTAAACAGCGATCTCAAACAATGTAATACCCATATGCAACAAAGCAAAACAAACAAAAACAAAAAATCACCAAAAACAAAACAAAACAAAAAACATTTCAACCATTACCTCACAGTATCTGTAGGAATGAACAAAAATAAACCTACATGTAAACTTAAACTATAAAACTTCTATAATAAAACCCAGGAGAAAATCTTCATGAGCCTAGTCTAGTTAAAGATATCTTTGATACAAGCCAATAAGCACAATCCATAAAAAGATAAAGTTGATAAATTGGACATCATCAAAACTAAGAACTTCTAGAAGTTCTCTGACAGACATTGTGAAGAGAAATGAAAAAAACAAGCCACAGACTTGAAAATAGTACTTTCAGAGAAAAATATCAGTTAAGGATTTGTATCTATAATATATAAAGAACAATCAAAACTCAGTAATAAGAAAATATACAGTGCTATTTTTAAAATAGACAAAAGATTTAAAGAGACAATTCATCAAAGAAAATATAAGCTGATACAAGAAAACGTGCCCAACATCATTAATCACTCATCGTCAGGGAAATTCAAATGAAAACCTTGCCCCCGGAATATCTAAAATTAAACAGACTGATCATCCCAAGCACTGATGACAGAGTAAAGCAATTGGAAGTCTCATACACTTCTAGTAGGGATGTTAATCATGCCACCACTTGGAAAACAGTCTGGCAGTTTCTTAAAATGTTAAACTTATCCCTACCATATGACTTATCTGTTCCACTCCTGTATGTTTAACCAAAATAAATGAAAGCATATGTTCATACAAAGAATGTTGTTCATAACAACTTTATTCGAACAAGTCAAAAAGTGCAAATGACCCAAATGTCCATCAATGAGTGAATGGATCAACAAATTATGATGTATCCATGCAATAAATTAGTTCTCAGCAATAAAAAGGAATGAACCATTGATACATGCAGCAACATGGATGAAGCTCAAAATAATTATGCCAAGTGAAATAAGCCAGACCAAAAAAAAAAAAAAAAGAATACATATTGCATGATTCTACTCAAATTCTACAAAATACAAACTATATTGACAGAGGTTGTCTGAGGACTGAGAGAAGGGGATACAGGACAGGGAGGAGGCAGAAGGAGAGAGTGCCAAGGGGAACTTTTGGCATGATGGATATTTTTATCATCTTGATGGTGGTGGTTGTTTCCTGATTGTACATACGTCAAAATAGATCAAACTGCACACTTTAATATGAAGTCAATTATATTTTAATGAAACTGTTAGGGAAAGAGAGAGACAGACCAACAGACAAGGAGAACTAGAAAAAGAGGGCCTGACATGGTTGGGGACTATCATTGGAGAGTACTTTGGGATTCATGACTTTTAAAGGTGAAGGATCCAACTGAAAATAATAGAAATAATATAATAATAACAATTAATAATAATATTATTTCTATTATAGGTAATGCTTATTGTCTGCTTACTGTTTTGTGTGTATACACATGAGAAGATAGAAGCTCGGGAAGGCTAAGCAATTTGTTCAAGGTCACAGAGCTAGTGAGTGGTGGAATAATGATCTGGATCCAGAGCCCACACACTTAACCAGATTACTGGGAAGCTTCCAGAACAGACCACAGGGCGCCCTCGGTTTCCTTCAGTATTGGGGAGGGGCTAGCACAAATCCAATCACAGTGGTTCCCAGCCCCCTGACACTCCCCAGCCATGAAGACTCGAGCGCCCAGCCCTTCAAGGCCTGCCTCTCTTTGGTTTTACTCCTGATGCTCTGAGGCCGGGCAGGCAAAGCCATCCCTGACAAGTTTTGATTCAGACAGCACTGGTCTCACAAATTCCAAGCCAGGAGGCTGGGAGCCAGTACTCCGAGGGACATTTGAGAAGATGAAGATGAAAGCTGTCGGGAAAAGTGACGCATGAGAGCACGCACGAGGGCATGCCTGGAATACCTACAGGTTCAGCTACTTCTCCAAATTTCTCTGGGGACTTGTGGGGGGGTGAGGGGGGGGGCGCACCAGTCATGGCAGGTGTTCCAGGATGTCTCATCAGGCCTGGGAGGGCCTTGGAAGAAGACTAGACTGTATTCATTAAAATAAGCTTGAATGCCACATGCAAAACTTTTGAAGCAGAATCCTTAAAAAAATGGTCTAAATAAAATACTTCATATTCCTATAGAACACAGCAAGTCTTCTCGCTATTAGAATTTTTGTTGTAATAGTCTAGAAGTAACAGGACCAAATATTGTTTCAGAAGGCAGTAAACTGTGGTCCCACATAGCTCAGATACGACAATTGTGATTTGATGAAGGTAGAAGGAGTTCACATTCAATCTGTATACTCTTTAGAAATAAAGGAGGGGTTTTTTTTTGCGGGGGAGGGGGACAGAGAGAGAGATGTAGACACAGTGAAGCCTCCCAGTCCTCTGCTAAGGGGAACCAGACACCACAGCAGGCTGAAGATTTCTTTAGGTCAGTGTGGCTGGCAAGCCAGGCCCTCCTCCAAATCCAGCTCTCCGGGTTGTGAGAGGGGCATCCTGTGCATCTTTACACTTTGCAGCCACATGAGCCGGGACATGACCATTCCTAGCCTGGAACCCCCTGGGATTCTGCCGTAATCAAAAAGTCTGAGACGGTCACACTCCAGGGAAGCCAGGGAGGGGCCTTGTCAGTTTTCTTGACATTAGAGTCATGGGTCAGGGAATTGTTATCACTGTATTGCCTTCTTTACCTCTGCCGCTCATGGTGGCTCAGGCCTGTATTTCATCAGCAATTCCCCTTGGGGTAGCCACATTGGAAAAACAGAAGGGAATTCCCACCAACCTTCCCCTTCCCAATCCTCCTTACCCCACTTTGTTAGTTTCCTCTGACTGCTGTAACAAATTACCATACACTTAGTGACTTACAACACAAATTTATTATCTTATAGTCTGAGCCCAGAAGTCTGAGATGGCTCTCGCTGCATTAAAATCAAGATGTTGGCAGAACTGCCTTCCTTTCTAGAGGCTCTAGAGATGAATACTTTTTTTTTTTTTTCGCCTTTTCCAGCTTTTAGAGACCACGCACATTCCTTGGTTCCCGTATCATGCCCCTTCTGTCTTCAAAGCCAGGTTGAAATGTTTAAGTGGTTGAAACGTTTTTCTCACACCACATTGCTCTGATTCTGACCCTTCTGCCTCCTTCTTTTTTCTTACAAGGACTTTTGTGATTACAGTGGGCTCACCTGGATAATCCAGTATCATCTCCTTATTTTAAGGTCAACCGATTAGCAACTTTATTTCCATCCATATCCTTAATTCTCTTCCTCCACATCACATAACATATTCATAAATTCCAGGGATTAGGACATAGACATCTTTGGAGAGCCTTTATTCTGCTTACGGCCCCTGCCCCCCAACACAGGTAAACCCCACATGTCTGGTTAATTACAAAGATTAAACAAACCTTATGTTTCTAAGAAGTAAAAAGAAAAGAAAAAAGAACAAAAAGGTGCATCATGGGAGCTTTCTCAAATCTGCTTTGGGCAAGATGCCTGGTGAACAGGAAAAATATTGCTTCAATTCTTGGCATAAAACTTTACTAACGACCTCTGATTTTTCTCTCCCTGCTGAAAAGATCATGGAAGCCATTCACGTAAATGTTTGTCTTTATTATAAAGGCTTCCAAATTCATGACGAGCGGATGCCATCCCCCAGGATCTCACTCAGGCAGTCAGAATAAGTAGCTACTGACAAAGGGATTCCGGAAAATGCTTCCCAGCCAGAAAGACCACCCTTTCTTGAAAAACTCACCCCTTTTGGGCACCCAATTGGTTGTTTACAAGCATGTGTCTGTAATGGCTGTGATTTCCTCTGTGTTAAGCAACTAAAAGCTGGACTTTGATGCAAACACTCGTTAGAGCCCCTCTTTAGATTCCAGTGACACATATTGCCAGTCATGGAGCCATGCTGGATTTAGACTGGGCACCTGAGGGTGTGTGTTAGTAACCTGTCGCTGCCATAACAATTTATCACCAGCTGAGTGACTTAAAACAACAGAAATGTATTTCCTTATGGTTGCAGAGGCCAGAAATCCAAGATCAAAATGTCAGCAGGGCTGTTTCCTCCTGGAGGCTCTGAAGGAGAATTTGCTCCATGCCTCTCTGCTGGCTTCTGATGGCTGGGCATTCCTTGGGTTGTGGCTGCCTCTCTCCTCACATGGCCTTCTCTCCTGTGTCTTTTCCTCTTCTTATAAGGACACTTATTGTATTTAGGGCCCACCCAGTTACTCCTGGATGATCCTATACCTACATCTTTAACTCAGTTACATCTGTAAAGACCCTGTTTCTAAATAAGATGACATTCACAGGTATGACGAATTATGACTTGGACATTTTTGGAGGATCACAATTCAACCCATTACAGAGTAGAATCTAGCCCCCATATAGCATTGGGTGGAGTCCCGCCACTGAACCCAAATCCTTCCCTCCAGGCGCAGTAAACTATTAAAGACCACCCTGCAACATCACTATTTCATCCCCTTTGCCATGTATACAATGTTTTGTAGCAGGAATGCCCTCTCATGTGCCTGGAAAACTCCTGGATCCCCAATATCTATCTCAAGAATCACCTTCTTTATAAGATCTTCTCTGGCCCAACTGTACACACAATACTGATCAAACTATCTCTGTTCTTTTCTTTCTCTGATAAATCTTGTATGTTTTTCTATTAAAGTACCTATTACAATTATCACTTCACACATCTGTTTCTCCTACTAGGTCGTGAACAACCTAAGAATTCAAAGATCCTCATGTTTACATGCATCCATTCATTCAACAAATATTTACCAAGAGCCTGCTATGCATTAGGCACATACGTACAGCCAAGGAGAAGCACATACAACTAAGACATCTGAAAATGTGGGGACCCAACCTAACCCAGGTCTGGGAGACCAGAGACATTTTCCTGAGGTTGTGGTGTCCTTTGAGCTGAGGGCTGAAAATGATGGTAAGAATTAGCTAGAAAGGGGAGGAAAGAGTATCCCAGGCAGAGGAAATAACATTAGCACAGATCCAGTGGTGAAAGTTTCATAGCAAGTTCAAGGGCCTGGAAGAAGTCAATTGTAGCTGGTGCAGGGCTGGGAGTTTCTGTAGTTACAAAATGAGGCTGGGGGTATAGGGGAGTGTCAGAGCACATAGGGTCTGTAGCACACAGCACACAGGACTTGTTAAGGTGTTTGGTCATTATGTATCTTTATGTTCCTGCTTAATCAGCATTGAGTGAATGAATGAAAACTGACCATCATCCATGGAGATCACACCAGCATATTTATGCTTTTGCCATGTATGCAAAAATAAAATACATATTTAGCCTTATCAAACTGAACTTGTATCCAGCAGCACTTTGATTCAGAGTTGAAAGTCTAATTTCAAACAAAAATAACTCAGGTAGCCAGTAACTATTGCAAATTAGTAAGATCTGTACCAAATATGGAATTGGATTTGGTCCAAATCAAAGGTACTTACTTCTAACTTACGAGGGAAAGAGACTACAACAAAATTAGCAAAGAGTTTAAAATACCTACCCCAAGGAAGGAGGGCAAGCTTCAGCATTGATTGATCATCCTGGTCACAGAAAGTGAGCTGCCTCAGTTGCCTGGGGAGTTGTTAAAAATACAGCTTGTTAAAGATAGAGTTGTTCAAACCTACTCTAGATCCAAAGCGAAACATTCAGGGGTGCAGCTCAGGCCATCACTACGTTTCCATTAAGCAACTCCCAAGCACACCAGAGTTTGAAGATCACTAACATAGTGACTTTTTTATTATGGCAAAGTGTATCTAGTGATTTTTTATAGTAAAGCATTAGTGGTGTTATTTATAGTGAATCTGGGGAAAAGGATGAGAACTAGGAAGGTGAAATGAAATGAAGGTGGCAATGGATACCGGGAGGGTTGAAAGTACAGAGGGGAATGGAGAAGGGAGAGGAAGTTTAGAGTCTTGGAATAACCCTGAAAGGACTGATTAGTACTTTTTAACCATCAGGTCTCCCTTGGCTGGTGGAGAAGATGCTTAGATGGCTGTATAACTTGAGGTTCTTATTCACCTAGTCCAATACCCAGAGAGATGCCACCTTGACATTTCTCCTTCCTCTCTTTTTAAATTTTTTTAATGTTTTATTTATTTCTGAGAGAGAGAGAGAGACAGCATGAGCAGGGGAGGGTCAGAGAGAGAGGGAGATATACAATCTGAAACAGGCTCCAGGCTCTGAGCTGACTGTTAGCACAGAGCCCGACACGGGACTCGAACCCACAAACCGTGAGATCATGACCTGAGCTGAAGTCGGATGCTTAACCGACTGAGCCACCCAGGCACCCCTCCTACCTCTTGATTACAAAGTGTGTTCATACCACTGAGACTCTGAGAAGTGATTGCACAGCCCAAGAGCCAGGGAGGAAGCCAATCCAAGTTGACCGAGTTATCCCAGCTCTCCACACAGTTGGGGGAGAAGTGGTAGCCAATGGCAGAGGACAAACACCAGTTCTCCTGGGAGGCAGATGCTGTCTCTGACTAAGGATTTGGTCTTTGATAGTACTACAGATTGCCCTGCATCCTGTAGGTGTGCTGCCTACACCTATCTACAGAGACTGATAGAACCTCCAGAGAACAGGAAATCAGTGGGACCTAGATGCCAAGCAGGCACAAGGCAGAGGGTACACAGAAGCCTCCCATGGGGCAGTCCCTGTAGGGTCCCCTGGCTCTTGGCCAACCGCTGGTAGAAAGATTTCATATTTCCAAATATCTCCCCAAATTATATTTTTAACATATGAAAAACTTTAATAAACAAATGTTTATTAAAGATGCTTTCTTAGAGTCTGGTTATCTGGCCTGGGCTCTGTGCCAAGAGGGGAGTCTGTCTATAATCTGCTTGAAGCTACAGGGCAGAGAAGTCTATGGAACATGAATGTTTGTTTCCATGGTGCTGGTAAGGGGAAAAGCCTTTAGGTCAAGGCTAAGGTCTGGGGCAGGCTGAGAAAGAAGAGATCAGGGATGGCAAGCAGGACCCCAATTCCTCCTCACTCTTTCCTACTTTCAAAATAAGGTCACATTATAAGTGGGATTCCAGTTCACACATCAGCCTTCCTTTGGAGAAGTCATGCAGACAACTTCAAACAAGCTTAATCTGTAAGCCAAGAAGAGACCTGGACTTTTCTCTCAAGCCCTATGCTCTCTTCCACCCCAAGGTTAAGGAACCAAAGTTTGTGAAGGGAAATGAAAAGTAGAGACAGGGCTCACTAGATCACACTATTTGGTGTGCCAAATAGTGACCCCTAAAGATATGTATACTCTAATCCCTGGAACCTGTGAATATGTTACATACCATGGCAAAAGCATCTTTGCATGTGTGATTAAGGTTACAGATCTTGAGACAGGAAGATTAGTCTGGAGTATCCAGGTGGCCCCAATCTAATTGAAAGTACCCTTAAAAGCTGACAACCTTTCCAGGCTGAACTCAAAGAGATGCAATGCAAGAAGAGGCAGGAGAAAGTTAAAGTGGATTTACATGAGTGGATTTGACCCACCACTGCTGCTTAGAGATGGAGAAAGGAGGCCATAAACCAAGGAATGCTGGCAGCTGCTAGAAGCTGAGAAAAGCCCTCAGATGACAGCCAACAAAGAAAGAGACCTCAGTCCTAGAACTGCAAAGAGCTGAATTCTGCCAATAACCTAAATGAGCAAGGACACAGATTTTCCCCTAGAGCCTTCTCTGAGCCAGGAATGCAGCCTGCAGACACCTTGATTTTGACCCAATGAGACAAGTATTGGACTTCTGCCTTACAGAATTGTGTGATAATAAGCAAGTGTCATTTTAAGCTGCCAAATTTGTGACAATTTGTTATAGCAGCAACAGAGCACTGATACCTCTCCCCCTGTAGCCCTATCAGAGAACAGAAAGTCAATTGGTGCTAGGAACTGAGTGGGAGCCAACCTGGGCCTTTGGGTTTGTATCTGACTGGAGCAAGTTGGGTGAAGATCTGCACCCATGTAGGGGCTGGCTCCTTATAAACCCTAGAAGATAGGGATTCGGACAAGGTGAGAGTAGAACCAAAATAAGATCACCAAACAGGGCAAACAGGGTTCAAGAAAATGTTCTCTGATTCTGTGGGTGGTCAGGTGGTCTTTCTCCTCTTCTGACTAGCTTGAGTGCATCACTGAAGGCTGCAGTGGGACAAGCCATGCCCACAGGGTTCTTTGTCAGCTCTCTGGAATCAGCCCTTGCTGGGACAGGGGACTAGAATCTGCCATCCACTGAAGAAATCTCAGAATCCTTCCTCAGCCTTGGCATTCTTCCCTCTTACTGGGGGTGAGTGGCAGGTAGGTGCCTTTATCCACCCCCAGAGATGTAAAAGGCTCCCAGTCACTTGTTTCCAAGGGTGAAGGTGGGGTGGACAGGGGGAAGGAATCCCTACATTGTGACTCCAAGTCTAAATACAGGATGGAGCCAACTTACATCTCTGGGGTGAGCACACAGCAGGCAGCTGCAGAGCATCCAGGGATGCACCTTCTCACCAACCACAGGCTGGTGGAGACTAGGGGTCTCTGTAGCCAGGTCTGCTAACAGCACCTCTCTGTCTCCTTAGGTGTGTACCTACAGGCCTGAGGGAGAAGGGCTATAAGCTAAGCCCTCAGGAGCCTGTGGGCCCCTGAGCCAGAGGGCAACCCCACCACCTTGAGTGCACGCACTTTCAGAGTCAGCTCGGGCTCCCATGGCTCCCCCTGTACTTACCAGACAGGTGAAGGGGCTGCACACCTAACACCAGGTGGGCATACTTTTGAGAAGATAGGACTTCACCTATTTCTCAGCTCTCTGAAAATTGCACATTCAAAATCTCCTTACTCTGTCCCCAACCTCCCTCCCAGCCATTCTCTTGCCACTCTCCCTGCCATACTCAATCACTTCATCTAGTGTGCCATGCACACTTATGACCCCTGATGTTGCTTAGCCAGACCTTTGTCTAGAAAGCCCTTCCCTTTCTTGACAAAATAAATTCAGTCTTCAAAGTCCAGTCCAACCATCATGCTCTCTGGGGCAACTTCTCTAACTTTTCTTCATTTCCTACTCCAACTTGAGCAGAATTGTTGCTTTGCCATTCAGAGTATTTATATTGCTTGGCATGGACCTCTCTTGTGTACACTGGTTGCAGAGCAATGGTTTGAAATATTAACCAATGAACTGTACCCCCTCCTCATTCTTTCCTTCAGCCCAGATTTCTTTCCCATTTGAACTAAGCAAGTCATCATTCGTTGCCTTAGGGAGAGGCTGACAAAGCAAAGGATGGAGTCATTTCTCAGCCTCTGAGTTTCTTTTTTTTTTTTTTAATATAGTTTATTGCCAAATTGGCTAACATACAGTGTGTATAGTGTGCTCTTGATTTGGGAGGTAGTATTCCTGTGGTTCATCACTTACATACAACACCCAGTGCTTATCCCAACAAGTGCCCTCCTCAATGCCCATTACCTATTTTCCCCTCTTCCCCAACCCCATCAGCCCTCCGTTTGTTCTCTGTATTTAAGAGCCTCCCTCCGTCTCTGTTTGTAACTATTTTTTCCCCTTCCCTTCCCCTATGGTCTTCTGTTAAGTTTCTCAAGTTTAACATATGTGTGAAAACGTATGATATCTTTCTGGGCTGAAGGAAAGAATGAGGAGGGTGTACAGTCTTTCTCTGACTGAATTACTTCACTTAGCATAATACCTTCCAGCTCCAACCACATTGCTGCAAATGGTATGATTTCATTCTTTCTTATTGCCATATAGTATTCCATTGTATATATAAACCACATCTTCTTTATCCATTTATCAGTTGATGGACACTTAGGCTGTTTCCATAATTTGGATATTGTTGAAAGCACTGCTATAAACATTGGGGTACATGTGCCCCTATGAATTAGCACTCCTATATCCTTTGGATAAATTCCAAATAGTGCTATTGCTAGGTCATAGGGTAGTTCTATTTTTAATTTTTTGAGGAACCTCCACACTGTTTTCCAGAGCGGCTGCACCAGTTTGCATTCCCACCAACAGAGCAAGAGGGTTCCTGTTTCTCTACATCCTCGCCAGCAACTGTTGTTTCCTGAGTTATTAATTTTAGAGCCATTCTGACCAGTGTGAGGTGGTATCTCAGTGTGGTTTTGATTTGCATTTCCCTAAAGATGAGTGATGTTGAGCATCTTTTCATGTGTCTGTTGGACATCTGGATGTCTTCTTTGGAAAAGTATCTATTTGTATCTTTTGCCCATTTCTTCACTGGATTATTTGTTTTTTGGGTGTTGAGTTTGGCAAGTTCTTTATAGATTTTGGATACTAACCCTTTATCTGATATGTCATTTGCAAATACCTTTTCCCATTCCATTGGTTGACTTTTAGTTTTGTTGCTTGTTTCCTTTGCAGTGCAGAAGCTTTCTATCTTGACGAGGTCCCAGTGGTTCATTTTTGTTTTTAATTCCCTTACCTTATTGGGAGATGTGTTGAGCAAGAAAGTGATGCAGCTGAGGTCAAAGCAGTTGTTATCTGCTTTCTCCCCAGGGGTTTTGATGGTTTCCTGTCTCACATTTAGGTCTTTCATCCATTTTGAGTTTATTTTTGTGTATGGTATAAGAAAGTGGTCTAGTTTCATTCTTCTGCATGTTGCTGTCCAGTTCTCCCAGCACCATTTGCTAAAGAGACTGTCTTTTCTCCATTGGATACTCTTTCCTGCCTTGTCAAAGATGAGCTGGCCATACATTTGTGGGTCCAATTCTGGGCTCTCTAGTCTATTCCATTGGTCTATGTGTCTGTTTTTATGCCAATACCATACTGTCTTGATGATCACAGCTTTGTAGTAGAGGCTAAATTCTGGGATTGTGATATCTCCAGCTTTGGTTTTCTTTTACAATATTACTTTGGCTATTCAGGGATCTTTTGTGGTTCCATACAAATTTTAAGATTGTTTGTTCTAGCTTTTGAGAAAAATGCCAGTGCAGTTTTGATTGAGGTTGCATTGAATGTGTAGATTTCAGCCTCTGAGTTTCAAAAGCCTAGTCACAAAGGGTTATGTTTGCATAAGTCTGCATAAGTTTGGTTGCAGGAGAGATTTTGGAAAATTCACAATTTATAGAATTCAAAGCTTCCTTTCCTTCCCTCCCCACCCCCCCCCCCCTTTGGAGATTAGACCAGTGCCAGGATCAGTGCAGCAGCTTAATATCACAGTCTTTGATAATGGTGCCCCCTAGAGTTGTGTAGTGCAAAACCTATATGACTGTGCATAGTGGCCTCAGCACCAGGCTTGTTCCCTATCTGTACTCACTCTCCCTAGCATGGAGGCCACTCTCCTCATTCTTGCCTCCTCATAGCTGCAAAACAGCTGCAGTACCCCTAGGTTTTACATCATGTTCCAAGTGCAAAGAAGAGGGAAAGGCAATTTCCCTTAATGTGAATTTTTACTCAGGAAAGGATGCCCTTTGTATGGACTTCTGCCTTGATCTCATTGGCCAAAGCTATGTATGCAAGGAAGGCATTTCCAAACTCTCTAATAGGAAGGCAAGAGAGAAGTTCTTGAGTAACCAGCTCCCATTGCCTGTCACAGAGAACATTTGAGTCAGGAGGCACAGCATGTGCAAAAGCTCAAGAATAGAGCATCCCCGCTATATTCCCAGGGCCTACAACAGTGCTGGAACATAGTAAGCACTCACCAGACACTTGCTGGGTAAATGAATGTAGAGAGGAAGTAAGAGCATAGCATGGTAGGTAGAAAGGCTGTAAGAATTCAGAGTGGCTGCATTGTAGCATTCAAGAGAGGAAGCAACAAGACAAGAGCAAGAGGATCCCGTGGATCCAGAGCATGCAGGGCCCTTATGTTGGGATCTTTATCCCAAGATTCATGAAGAGCCTTTGAAGAGTTGTCTGCAGGGGTGTAACCTGGCTTACATTTGTGTTGCAGGAAGATCATGCTGGCTGCAGAGAGGGACACATATTGGAGATAGGTAAGACAAAAGGCAAGGAGCCCATTGGAGACTACTGCAACATCCCAGCTAGAGAAAATGATAGGCTGGAAGAGTACTTTCGTAATATAGATGGAAAAAAGTGGTCTGAATCTAGAGATATCTTGGAGACAGAATTGACTGCACTTGGCAATGGAATGAACATGGGAGAAAAAGAAAAGTTCAGGGACAACTCGACAGTTTCTGGCTCAGGTTATTGAATCAGGAAGCATAGAAATAGCAGGTTTGAGTGAGGGGGGGGGGTGATGATAAATGCATGTTTGACATTATTCCAGATCCTGTTATCAGTGGTAGAACATTTGACTGCAGATCCTGTTATGCACATTCCCCAAGATCTGCTCATCCCCACCTGCTCCCCAAGCCTTAGTCATCTGTTCAATGGGGATTGCCCAGTTGCAATCACTGGTGCCCACTTGCCTCATCCCAAATCACATTGGTTTTCAAGCAAATTCTCTTTAGCTATTTGAACTGCTTCTCATGCAGCCATAGAAAGGACACTGACTCCTTATGTGGTAGGCAGGTAGTGGGCTTGAGTATCTTCACCACTAGCATCTTCTCTACCACAGGCAGCTGTCACAAATGGTCAATTCTCTTCCACCCAGGTCCTGTAGCTTGTCAGTTCTTTATATACCATGATGCACTGCAGCTTCCCTACTTCATCCCACTTTGTCTGTATCAGTAGATCCTTCAAGTGTCAGCCTTCCTCAAACCTACTTGGCTGGATCCATTCTAGACTATGGGTTCTCTGATCAGTTTTAGGCTCAACTGAAACACCAAACTGGAAGCTTTTGGTTTGGTGCCTGCAGAGGCCAATTAATACAACCTAGAAATGTATGAGGGTTAATACTCAGACCTGACCTTTCATGGTGAAGCACAGGAGAAAGGAAGAAACCACCAGATAAATCTTCCTGTGTCTCCTACCCAAAAGGAGTATTCCTAGGCATAGTTCTTCTATCAGTCCTGTCTAGAAGGCATTCCATGTGCCTAAGCAACTGGTTGCATATTTTTAGTGAAGCTGTGGCTAGTTTGGTGTAATGATTTCCTAGGACTCCCATAACAAAATACCTGGGTGGCTTAAAACAACAGCAATCCATTGTCTCACAGGTCTGGAAGCCAGAAAACTAAAATGAAGATGTTGACAGGGCTATGCTATCTCTTAGGCTCTAGGAGAGAATCCTTCCTTGCCTCTTCTAGCATCTGGTACCCCAAAGTATTCCTTGACTGGTGGAAGCATCACTACAATCTCTGTCTCTGTCTTCACATGGCTTTCTTCCCTCAATGTCTGTGTCTCTGTGTGTCCTTTCTTTTTATTTTAAGGGCCTCAAACATATTAGATTTAAGGCACACCCTATTCCAGTAAAAGTTTCCCTTAGGTAGATGCATCTGCAAAGACCTTATTTCCAAATAAGGTCATATTAACAAGTACCAGGGATTAGGACTTCAGCATATCTTTTTGAGGGATAACCCACAACACTAGGTAACATGCCACCTTATATTTGCTTCCTTTTTTCCCTTCCTCATTTACCTTTTCCTCTCACTTTTTGCTACCCTGAAAGTATACCCCCTTAAAAAGCCCTATTATATGCATTTTGACTCAAGATATATTTCCTAAGATATCCATGCAAAGACTTCTTGAGTATGAGATATCCAAGCAGAGATATCTATCACATGGCTAAAATTGAAGCACGGAGGAAAGATTTAGACTGGAAGAATAAATTACAGTGAATATCTGGCTTGTTCATTCTGTACTCATCTCTCTTCTTCTGTTTATAACATTTCACTTTGCCTTAAAAAGCTGTACCTCTACAATTCATTGTGTTCCTGGGGGACTGGCAATTACAGATCTCCACTACCACCTCAAACTCACTGACCAGTCCACTGAGTAGGCATGTGACTCCAGTGGGATTAACTAGAGCCCTTTCCTGGGAATGAAATAACAATATTGGGAGATAGAAGTTCTTTCTTTCCTCCCAAGTGATTATCTAGAGTGGTGAAACCTTGAGCTGTCTACATCCACTCCTCTGCCCCTACCTCCTCTGCATAAGGAAGCCTGCCTACAATAGAAGAGAATGAGGCCAATGGACCAAGAAACAGAGCCAGGGGAGAAAATGGAGGAAAGAGAGGCCTGACATTATCTGTGTCCCTAGATCAAGAAATGCCCAAAGTCAGTGCCACCTCTAAAGTCACCTGTTATGCTAGCCAAAAATTTCTCTTTATTTTTCCTTGAGCCAGTGTGAATTGAGCTTCTTTCATTAGCAACCAAAAGTTCTCACTACATAAATGTCATCAAGATCCGATGTTAACAGAACCGATTAGATGCTAAAGTTATGTAGCCTAACGAGAAGAGGGAGTAGAGCAGAGTCTCTGAAAGCAGGAACATTTGAGCAACAGCCAGAGAGCACATTAAAGAAGATTGAAGGGGAGAGGCCAGAGAGATAGGAAGAAAACAGGAGAGCAAGGTCATGGAAGCCAAGGGAGACTTGTAAGAAGGAAGTAGTCAATGGTGTCAGGTGGTGCTTAGAGATCAAATGAAAAAGAAATGGGAAGTGTCCACTAGGTTTGGCACCAGAACATCCTTGATGATCTTGAGGAAAGCAGTCTCCGTGGACAAGAGAGGGTAGAAGTTTGATGACCAAGTGTTGAGGAGTAAGTAAGGAATGTGGTATATGAGTGTAGGAAACACTCAAGAAGTTTGGTTGTGGGGACGTCTGGGTGGCTCAGTTTGCTAAGCATCTGACTTCGGCTCAGGTCATGATCTCATGGCTTGTGGGTTTGAGTCCCTCCAGAGCCTGGAGCCTGCTTCGGATTCTGTGTCTCCCTCTCTCTCCTACCCTCCCCTGCTCATGCTGCCTCTCTCTCTCTCTCTCTCTCTCTCTCTCTCTCTCTCAGAAATAAATAAAACATTTAAAAAATTTTTTAGAATAAAGAAGTTTAGTTGTGAACAAGAGAAAAAGATGGGATGACAAATGGACAGGACACAGTAGTGTTAACAAAGGCTTTTTTAAAAAAAAAAAACAACAAAAACTTGAGCATATTTAAATGTTGATGGCAAGAGCTGGTGGAGAGGTAAAGATTGTGGCTGTAAGTGAGGGAGAAGCAGGAGTTACTGGGAAGGTGAGAGGGACTGGAATCTAGGACACAGACCACGGTAACAAGAGGGTAGGAGGAAAATACAGATGCAGGTTCGGACCGATCTGAGGTGCGCAGACAGGAATCCTTGTGAAGTGACAGCAAAGGGATTACTGATAGTGGCTGAGAGGTAACAGGCAGGGGAATGGTGCAGTTGGAGGTTTGAGGACAAAACTGGAATGGCCTGTATGGAGAACAGGAAGCAAAAGGCTCTACAGAAACATAAAGGAATTATTAGACATTTCTAGAGGGACCTGCTGGCTGGACACTATGTGTGTATAATGGCCCCAGTGCATGAAGGAGCAGTGCTCAGAGTGTCAGTGCAGGCATGAGGAAGGCAAATGTTTGAGCCCAAATGGAACTGGGGTTTTCCAAGACTATATGACAACAGAGGAAAAGCTCCTAGAAATCTGGGATAGTGGGGAGGGAAGACAGGAAGAGGCTGAGAGGGAGCCTCAGAGTAGAATGTCTAGAACCTTAGGAGGCTGGAAAAGATGGGCAAAAGGGTGTGTTCTTGAGCAACAGACCATTCATGCTGACCCTATCTGATACCAACCAGAGCCCACCACCTGCCCTATTGCCACCATTTGTGATTTTGGTCTCTTGAACTAGATCATGAGTTCCTTGGTATGTGGGGCCACTTGGCTGTTGATGAGAGGTAGACAATAGTATATAGGTAGGCATATGATAGATGGAAGGATGGATAGGTTTTCATTAGGAGAAATTTTCAATTCCTTTACCCATGAAGACTTGCTAGGTAGGAGTCCCCACTTTTATTGTCATTTTACACAAGGGCATAATACATATTATGCAAAGTGTAGGCTCTGTGGACATGTTGCAAGATCCACCATTAATAATTCTAAAGCCCTCTCAGCTTTTCTTTTCAACCAAGACTCCAGCCCCCACTGCATCTGTCTCCAGTCAGTGCCTATGACTGTGCTTGTGTCCGTGAGACCTTGTAAGACTGAGAGCCTGCCCCCAACTCTCTGGGGACTGAAGCAGCAGGCTCCTAAGAGGTGACAGGAAGGATCGTCAGCTGAGAGTGCTGCCCTGGCACTGTCTACAGGAAGCATAACTCGAGGGCTTTTGGCCTTGCCCAAAGCCTGAGGGCTAAGCTAAGCAAACAGCTTCAGAGGGCCCTGAGGATCCATCCGAACACTCCATCTAGATGACTCAGTTCTTCAGCCTGCCTGTGCTGCTCATTTTCCCTGACAGAAGAGCTCCAATTCTCCATATTTTGCCCAAAGGAAGCAGGGCCAAGGAGAGAATAAAGTCTACAAGTTGCCTGCAAATGTTCCTCAACCACCCTTCCCAAGGAAATCAGCAGTGGACTCCAAATAACTTCATTAGACCCAGAGCAAGGCAGGAGCCTCTGAATTGATGGTAGGATGGTAGGGAGAGAGGAGCAGAAAATGAGGCCTTTCTGGATCTCTTCTTGACAGTCAGTGAAGGATAGTCATATTATTTTCAGCAAATCTGCCTGGATTAGAGGCCTCTTGAATATCAGCCCCCTGTTTGGCACCAAAACATGAGCATTTTCCACTGACACTTTCAAACAGTGATCCTACTTATAGAAGTGACTCCCAGAGAAGGGTCTTGTGAGTCCTGGGCTAAGAGACGCTTCCCTCCAGAGCCTCAGGAAGGCTGTGACAGAGCAAGTGAGGAGAAAGAGGATTTCCTGTTTATTATGGACCGCCATGTTCTCACTGCCCAGCCAGCTGCCAGCCTGGGAGGGAGTGTATGCAGCTACTGCCCACTACTGCCTGGTAGAGGGCTCCAGGCTGAGAACAGCTCCCTATTATTCCCTCTTTGCTGGCAGAAGAGGGGCTGAGCTGCCTCAGGAGCACAGGCAGGCCTTGTGTGGGGCAGAGGTAGGCATTGGGGGGTGTGCGAAGGACAACCTCCCCTGTGATTGCCTACTTGCCGCTACCCTCCTCAGACTGGAGCCAGCCTCAGCCTTCACACTGAGCTGCTCTACAAGATTGCTGGGGAATTGGTAACTCTGGCCTCAGCAGTGACACAGAGCTGGGCAGGGGGTCCATAAGGATAATAGGCTCTGTGGCAGGGCCAGGGCTGGCTTCCAAGTGGGCCTGGAGTTCTGGCCCGACACAGGAGAATTATTGAACGAATGTCACCTAAATGGGATTGTAAGGTAGCAAACATAGAAAAAGGGCAGGTGCCTCTTAGGGTTCAGGTATGTGTGCACGTGAGGAGGGAGGGGTATGCACACACATAACCATGGGTGGTGAGATGAGGGCTGAGTTGTGTGGAGGGGAGGCTCTGCGGGAGGCATGCTTCAGTGCACAATGGACTATTGATTGTGTGTTTCTCAATCATCCAGCAGTTGTATTGTCATCTGTACATACTAATGCTGTGTAACATCACCCCAAAATTCAGTGACTTAAGTGAACAACATTCATCCTTCTACGGGTCAGGAACCCAGCCATAGCTTAGCTGGTTGCTCTGGCTTTGAGTCTACCACAAAGTGACAAACAGGGTGTCAGCCAGTCTGCAGCCATCTCCAGGCCCAACTCACCTGGCTATTGGCAGGAGTCAATTCTTTGCTGGGTGGTAGACCGAGGGCCAAGGCTCTTCACTGGGTGTCACGTGGGAGCCACCCACAGTTCCTCACCACACAGGCCTCCCCATAGGGCAGCTCACAACATGGCAGATGGCTTCCTCAGGGCAAGTGAGTCAAGACAAGAGAGATGAAAGTTAGAGTCTTTTATAAGATAATCTCAGAAGTGACCGCCATCACTTCTGCTATTCACTGGACCAGCCCCCACTCAGGGGAGGGAGTTACACAGAGGCACACCTACCAGGAGGTAGGGGTCACTGGGGGCAGTTTCTGCCAGTCACAACCATCACAGATACCCTCCACTTTTTGAAAGTTCAGGTTATACCACTTCACTTTTACAAAAACACCTGCATTAGTGCCTGCTTTCACTAACAGAAAGCAGTCCAAAGAGGATTTTCACATTTATTTTTTTTAAAGGCAAAAAATGAAAATAGTGTTTAGCGTTTGCTTTGCAGTGAGGCAGTGGGTGCCCCAAGTATTGACAGTGGCCCCGCCAAGGCCCTTCCCCAGGAACTGTACTCCGCACCCATTGTCAGGCTGCCAGAGCTCTGAGCTGTGTCCATGAGTGTCTGTGTTTTATCTCAATTTACTATGTGCTTCCATGAGCAAGCTGTGTCCTAAGGTATCAGAAAAGCCTAAGAGGGATTACTTTTGGGGTCTGGGAACACTTAGAAATATTTCCATATAAATTAATGGTAATTGCTTCTTTGTGTCACAGCATTTCAGCTGCACAGATTTTCATAGGACTCTTCTTTCAGAGGGGTAGGGGGAGACCTATAATTCAGTCAGCAATTATTGAATGAGGACCTGCTTCGTACCAGTCAACATGCTAAGCATGGAGGATCAAACAAAACTATGACTGTCACTTGAAAATTACAGTCTGGTAGGTGAGGTACATATTAATTAAAGAAACACACAAATGAATGTCAACTTTCACTACAGAAAACTCCAAAAGGAGGCTGGGGCATGGCACATGGTGCTGTGAGGGCATTTCACCGGGAGCCTGGGCCAGGGGCTCCCTGAGGAAGGGATGATTGAAATGTCAGCTAATGTTGGGGGTTGGGGGGACAGCCAGGAGCTAGCAGGGTGGTAAGAGATGGGAATGGCAGAAAAGCACAGCAGGGCCACAGTGGTAGTGATGATGATGGTGGTGAGTGTAAGTTTGTGTGTGTTCTGCACTTGGCTGAGCCTGTGTTTACTGTGTGAGTGGATGTCTTAGGTACACAGCACTACTGTGCACTTAAAGTCCCCAATGAAGGGACAGGAAGACGGCAGAGAGGACAGAATCTGAGCAGCACTCTCTGAACTTTGAGAATTATGTGTCTTTACTCTTCTCCCTGCTTCCCTCCCTCCCCATACCCTTTCTGTAAGCCTTCTTTAGAGAGTCATATATGTCCTTATAAAAAGCAAAACCCTGCTGATACAGCCTAATGCATCATCTGGAAAAGCAAAACTGTTGGTGGGGAGGAGGCCAGCTCTGTCCCCGTCTCAGCCTGGAGGTTCCATTCTGCAAACCAGCATCTCCCTTGTTAAAGAGACAGCCTATTGATGCCAAAGTAATTTTTCATGGGTCTAGAGACAGGAAGGCAGGAGCCCTTGTTGGAGGGAGGTGGGGGGAGTCCTGCAGTCAATGGGAAGGACAAGGTAAAGATGGGAAGAGAGCTGGGAGAGCCTATGACCAGGGCAAGGTCCCTCTGAGAGTCAAGAGAGCCAAGTGTGGAGGATGCTGAGATGCCAGCAGGCTGCAGCACATGTGTGGCCCACCCCACACACCAGTGTCTCAGGCTGATGAATCCCATGCATTGCCTGGCCATATGGAGACAAGCCCAGATGCATGCAAATCAGCCAAACTGATCCAAAGTCTGTGTGGTCCCTGTCCTAAGGGTACCTGAGGAGGAGGTCTTCCCTCCTTCCTACAGCATCTTGGCAGGCTATGGAAGTAGATTCTGTGTCTAGAAGCCTGCCCCAATCCCTCAGCCCAGGACCCCCATTTGTTCATGTCTTCATTCAGTCAACAAATATCCACTGCTGTGTGCCAGGCACTGTATTAGGCTCTAGGGACACAGACATGGCTCCTGCCCTCATAGACCTTACAGTTTAAATAGAAAATAATCACCCAACAATGATTCACATCACTACATAATTACAAGAGTGAAAGGGACATGAAGGAAAAACACACATAGTTTGGAAAACACCATGGAGTCAAGGAAGGGGCTCCTGGTCTAGATGTTGTCCTCCAATTCTTGCTGAACACTGCAGAGCAACCAGGCCTGTGTGGGTGTCAGTCTTGACCCCCACTCCACTCCTGTAACACCGTCCATTGGTGTGACAGGTGGTCCATTTCCTCAGAAGATTAAGTGTACAGACTGTCTCTGACTTATGGTGGTTCAACGTAATGATTTTTTACTTTATGATGGTACAAAAACAATACAAAACAGCAGAGATTCTACTTTGAATTTTGGATTTGGATCTTTTCCCAGGCTAGCGATAAGTGGTATTGTACTCTCTTGTGATGCTGGCAGTGAGCCCACAGCTCCTGGTCAGCCTCACCATCATGAGGGTCAGCAACACTTAAAACCATTCTATAACCCCACAATCATTGCTTTTCTGTTTTTCACTTTTAACAAATTACATGAGATATTCAATGCTGTATTATAAAATAGGCTTTGGTTAGATGATTTTGCCCAAATGTAAGCTACTGTAAGTGTTCTGAGCATGTTTAAGGTAAGCTAGGCTAAGCTGTGATGCTTGGCAGGCTAGGTGCATTAAATGCATTTTCAACACAATATTTTAAACCTATGCTGGGTTTATTGGGATTTAATCACGTCATAAGTAGAGGAAGATCTGTATAGTGGTCTACTCCTTCATGACATACCACCCAGCTTAGCTATGGCTGGCCCCTGCAATCCTCTGAGATTGACCCCCATTTCCATCCTGCACTGGCCCAGTGCTGTCCTTCACACTGCCTCTGTTCCAGAGTCCCCTAGCAGCCATGCCAGCTTTCCATCATCAGCCACTTTCTCAACCCCTCTCCAGGGGGACAGGAACATTTTTTAGCCCCTCCACAAACCACTGAAAATGAAGAAATCTCTGGGTGAGGTGGAATGAGAGTCTAATCCAGTTTTTCCCTACCTCAATATTCCACTGTTTATGTTCACAAAGTTTTAGAAGAAATTAGACAAAAGACCCCTCAACCCAAACCCATATACACCACCTTACTCAAAGTCATCAAGACTCGCATCCCCCATTAATAAGACAGATTGACAGAACCTACCCTCAGTATGATGCAGTGAGAAGGACACACTGCTTCTGTTGTATTCTTGCCCAAAATATATAACCCCAGTCTGATCATAAGAAAACAGCAGAAAAACCCAAATTAAGGGACATTCTATGGATTCAATTGATGAGTATTTTTTGATGAAAGACAAAGATAGGCTGAGAAATTATCCCAGATTGGAGGAAATACCTGACAACTAAATGCAGTGTGGCACTCCGGATTGGGACATTGTTGGGAAAGCTGGTGAAATTCATATAAAGTCTGTAGATTACTTAACAGTAGTATATCAGTGTTTTATTTCTTTGTTTCTCTAATTGTATTATGGTCCCACAGCATGATAACATTAGGGGAAGCTAGGTGAAGGGCATGTGGGAAATTTCTGTGCTTTATTTGTCTTCAGTTTTTCTATAAATCTGAAATAATTTCAAAATAAAAGTTAAGGGGTTAGCAAAAAGTATCTTCCTACCTCTACATCCCCAAACCCATCCACAGTATGAGCCATGACACGGGAACTGAGGTACCAGGCCCCAATATTGGTCCTCATCTCTTGCCTGAATTTTTCTCTCCTTCTGTGCTGTAATCTACTTTCTTCCCTGCTTGAACAACCAGTTCTCTGAGCTCAGGATCTTCAGAGCCCACACATGCTTTTTTCTCTACCACAAAGCCTGACTTTCGTAAATGAAAATTTTGCTTTTATGACCATTATAATTCCCGTTGCTTTAAAGCAATGGTTCTTAACCTTGGCTGCACTTTGTAGGGACCTGAAAAGTTCCAATTCTGGGAACTTCTGATTTAATTGGTCTGCTGGGGCTTAGCCTGGACAGCAGGATCCTTAAAGCTCCCAGATGGTTCTATATACAGTTAGGGTCACGGAAAAAATTCTTTGAAGAGTCCCACTTATGAACAGCAATGACTTCTTTTGTCTTAGCCAGTCCTGCCTTCCCCATGAAGAAATCTACACTTCAACAATATTCACTGATTCAACATATGTTAGTTGAGTCCCTTCTGTGTGCACTGCTCTAGGTGCTTGGGACATGGCAATGAACAAAATAGACAAAAATACCTGCCTTGGAGAGCTGACTTTCTAATGAGGAGAGACAGCAAGAAGCAATAACAACAACATGTAGTAAATCTCAGAGTACATTTGCAAGTAAAAAAGCAAAAAGAGAAGGGAAAACAAAAAAACAGGGTAAAGGGCTCAGGAATGGAGAGAAGGCATCCAGCTAGACCTAATGGAGAAGGTGACATTGTAGAAAAGATTTGCAGGGCATGAGAGAGTGAGTGAACTCAAATTCCCAGAATGAAAACCATGGAGGATATTTCACAATATTATCCTCTGTATGTATTTAGGAAAGAGAATCTATAGAATGATGATTGGACATTGACAGCAGAGAGAAGTGAGAAAAAGGATCCATCAAGGATGACTCTCCAGTTTCTTGCTCAAGCAACTCTGAATATTGGAGTTGTTCTTGGGGCACCTGGGTGGCTCAGTCAGTTGAGCATCCAACTCTTAGTTTCTGCTCAGATCACAATTTGTGGGGTCAAGCCCCACATTGGGCTCTGCTCTTGACAGCACAGAGCCTACTTGGGATTCTCTCTCCCTCTCTCTCTGCCCCTCCCCAGCTTGCACACACTTGCTCTCTCTATCTCACAGTAAATAAATAAACTTTTTTTTTTTTTTTTAAGTTTAAACTTGTCCTTCGCTGTGCTGGGAACACTGAGACCTAGAAATGGAAGTTCAGAGTTACGTTGTGGATGTGCTGGTGTGAGATGTCTACCACACATCCAAGTGAACCAACAGATAGACTAGGGGGCCACCAGCTGTAGTCCACAGACCACATCTGGTTTTTACATTTTTATTTTTTTTTCTTAAATAGTTTGTTGTCAAGTTGGTTTCCATATAACACCCAGTGCTCATCCCAACAAGTGCCCTCCTCCATGCCCATCACCCCCTTCCCCTCTCCCCCACCCCCATCAGCCATCAGTTTGTTCTCAGCATTCAAGAATCTCTCATGGCTTGCCTCCCTCCCTCCCCCCAACTATTTTTCCCCTTCTTCTCCCTCATGGTCCTCCATTAAGTTCCTCCTAATCCACCTATATGTGAAAACATATGGTATCTGTCCTTCTCTGCTTGACTTATTTCGTTCAGCATAACACCCTCAAGGCCCATTCATGTTGCTACACATGGCCAGATTTCATTCTTTCTCGTTGCCATGTAGTATTCCATTGTATAGATAAACCACATCTTCTTGATCCATTCATCCGTTGATGGACACTTAGGCTCTTTCCATGTTTTGGCTATTGTTGAAAGTGACGCTATGAACATTGGGGTACATGTGCCTCTATGCATCAGCACTCCTGTATCCCTTGGGTAAATTCCTAGCAGTGCTATTGCTGGGTCATAGGGAAGTTCTATGGTTAATTTTTTGAGGAACCTCCACACTGTTTTCCAAAGGGCCTGCACCAGTTTACATTCCCACCAACAGTGTAGGAGGGTGCCTGTTCTATTGTTAATTTGGTTTTTACACTTTTAAATGATTGGCAAAAATTAAAAGGAGAATAATACTTCCCAGCACATGAGAACTGTATAAAATTCTAATTTCAGTGTCCATAAACCAAGTTTTATTGGAACATAGCCCTTCCCACTTGTCATGCTGTCTTTGGTTGTGTCTGCACTAAAATGGCAGAGTTAAGTAGTTGGAACAGACACCATTTAGCCCACAAAGCCTAAAAAATTTAATGTCTGGCCTGTGCACAACAATTTGCAAGGCTTTAACATAGATGATTGGATCCATGGATCTGGAGCCCAGAAAAATCATTGAGTCTGAAGATACAGCACTGAGCATCGACAGCAGCTGAAGGTATTTAAGTCATGGAAGTGGGTGAATTCAGAGAGCAAATGTGGAATGAGATAAGAAGAGGCTTATGCCAGGCCCTGAAAAACCTGGACACTTGAAGGTTAGATGGAGGTGAAGGAGCCTGAAAAGAGCCTGGGAAGGGGTAGCTGAGAGGTTGGATGAACATCCAGAGAATGCGTTCTTATGGAAAAAAAAAGGAAGGGAGGGAGGGAGGAAGGGAGGGAGGGAGGGAGAGAGAGAGAGAGAGAGAGAGAAAAGAAAGAAAGAAAGAAAGAAAGAAAGAAAGAAAGAAAGAAAGAAAGAAAGAAAGAAAGAAAGGGTAGTAAGAGAGACTGAGAGGCCAAAAGGTCAATGCTGCTGAGAAGTCAAATAATATGCGAATGAAAAGTGTCTGATGAATTTAGCAACAAGAAGGTAATTGGTGGCTATGGTGGGGCAATTTCAGCAGAGCAGGGAGAGGAAGCCAAATTGGAATGGGACAAAAAGAGGAAGGTGAGGAAGCGGGGACATCATGTGAGGGTAAGTTTTTGGAGGAGCTCAGCTGAGACAGGGACAGGGCAGGAGGGCAGGATACGTCAGCCCATAGAGAGAAAATGGTGGTTAGCAGTAGATGAAGGTCAAGGTTTCATTTTTTGCCATTGTTGTTTTAACATCAGATTGATTGGAGGCTATTTGATTGGCAAAGGCAGAAATAAAGCACAGGAGAGAATAGTTAAGGATGGAATAAAGTAGCCGGGCCCTGTGGCAGCTTACTGGCGGAAGCTGAAGAGCCTTTAAGCCCTACCTGGGCCCCTCCTCCATTGCTGTGAGCCCTTAGAAGTCGGGGGAACCAGCCCAGGTCAGGAGAACCTTTACCTTACCTTTCATGTACAGCAACTACAATGGAAAAGGGAGGCTCTCTGGAACCAGACAATGTAGCTTAAAATTCTGGCTCTGCCTCTTAGTAACTGGAAGACCTTAGTAAGTGACTCCTCAGAGTCTCCCTTTCCTTATCTCTAAAGTGCAGCTAAGCCTCCTTAGTTCACAAGACTGATGAGGGTCAAGTGCAACAATGTCTGTACACCAGCCACTGTCTCTGACACATCAGTGTTAGGTTCCCTCCTCCTTCTTCTAAACCGCTACAGCCAGCTACTTCCCAGACTCTGTCTTAGAAAAAATAAAAAAAAAAAGGAAAAGAATCTTGGACACAAACTTGACCTACATTCGGTGTCAAGTCTCTTGTCTTTCAGGAAGGAGAGAGAGGGATGTGCTCAGCCAGCTGGCCTGGACTCAGGCAGATGCATTGCCTTGGAAGCTCTCAACTAAGGAAGGATCCTAAGATCCCTTCTTCCAGTCAGATGTTGACATGAGCCCTGGCCACCTGAACTCTGGAAGCTTTTGTCAAAAGAGAAATTTCTAGGCTGATCTGTCAGGCTTTAAGGTATGTAGCTGGTTTTGTGGTGATATAGTGGTTGGGGGGCTATCACCAGGGTGCTAGCTTTTCACCTCAGGAGACCTTGCTGAGGGCAGGGCCAGCAGAAGATGGTTTCTTTTGATTACTGAGATCCACAGAGATGGACAGTGCCCAGTACAAAGTAAGGTGTAGCCGAGATCAGAAAACATGGCCATTCTGATGAGAAGATTAAGAAGAAATGTCCACAATTAAGGCACTTGTGGGGCCATCAGCACAGAACACCTGCCTCCTCCAGGCAGCCTCTTAGGCTGTAACACAGAAACACCCTGTTCTAAGTAAGCATCCTCTCTCCAATCTGCTGTTTAGAAAAGATAGAATGAATATATTTCCCTGGCATTTCCTTTACAAAGCTGGTGAAATGGCCACACTCTTTGCTTTATACATCAGGGAAGCAGTTCATCATTTTTCAGGACAAAACTCCCGTGAAAGGGACAGACCAGGTTGGTCTTTCATCATGAGACATCAGCTCAGCAAGCCAGGGAGGGAGAGGAACCATGTGTCCTGGGAAGGAAATCAAAGTATCAAAGTGGCCTCCTGCAATTATTTAAATTAAATATTATGTTTCATTGAATGGAAGATATATAATTAATAAAGGTCCCCCACCTTTTTTATAGTCTTACTGAGCTGTAAAGAGATCATTACCAGAACAAACCTCTCCCACAGTGCCCCAGATGATGAGCGTGTACTTGTCAGCTGGTATGCACACGTGTGTGTGTGTGTGTGTGTGTGTGTGTGTGTGCAATGAGAATGTGTATCTGAATGTTTCTGAGGACTTATGCCTTAGGAATCATTTGAGTATAAAAAGCCCACCCCAGCCCACTTAAGTAAAGGGGAATTAATTATAAGGAGTCAGAAACTGCTGTAGCAGACAAGTTGGCCATTTTCCCCAATGTGTCTGAGTCCGCACCTTCTAATTGGACCAAACTACCGCCCTCACCAACAGCCACAGCCCATTGGCCCAGAAGAGCAAACTCATGCTGTATCAGTTGGCTTCTCATTCCAAGAAATTTGGGATTGGGACACAGGCATGTGAATTTTACGAAATTGGTAGTGGTGCATCCAGAAGGGCTTGTCTCAAAGACATGGCAATGTTTAAATTATGCAGCACTTTGGAATGGTGGTTCTCAAACTTTTGTGTGCCAAAGGATCACCTGGGGTATTTGTTAATAATGTAGTTGCCTTGGCTCTATTCCCAGAGATTTGGGGCTCTGAATTTTAATAAACGCTCCAAGTGATTTGAGTATAGGTATTTCAGCCAGAGAGAAAAGAGAGGCAGATGAGAGATGAAAAAAACTTCACTGTCCCAGAAAGAAAAAGGAAGAAGGGAAGGCGAGCTGCCTGGGTTGAAGATGGCTTATGGTTTCCGGTACAGTCCCTCACAACGCCCTTCTGTCTGTCCTGCCATTATATCATTGTATTCTGCAGATTCCTCTGATTCCTAAGACACCCTAAGTTGGTTTCTGCTTCTTGCCACAAAAGAATCCCTCAAAGCACTTGCGCTTATGGAGCCCAAGGGCAAGTGGCCATCTGGTGCCGTTAACCATAGCTGGCCAGAGATGGGGCAGGACCACCTCCTGCAAACATAGCCATCTTGATCTACCTCTTCAAAAGATACAGTGGCAGGTCCTTTCTACAAAGGGGTGTTGTCTGGGAAGATACTACAAACACATCTCCTGTAGTAATCAGTTCTGAAAGCGTGTGAGGGCCCGTGGGCATCCACGTGCCTGTGTGTGCATGCATGTGCACAGCTCTGGTCTGTTTCCTGTGAGGCCTGGGTATGTTACTTTCTCAGACACAAGAGTATAATTGTGAGTGGGTGCGTGTTACTGAATCAGTCTGTGCACGTGAGTGGGAGAGAATTAAGCCAAGCTGTAGTCTAGGTTATAATTGTCCACATTAGAGACTTGTTAACTGTATCTCTACCTCTACCCATAATACACCAGGATTATATTTAGAAATGAGCTTCTTAAAGAGGTAGAACAGACAGCCTTGTTATTTGGGGCATGACAGGCAGGGGATACCATTTGGAAAGGTACAAGCTGTGGGGCGCCTGGGTGGTTTAGTCAGTTAAGCGTCAGACTTCTGCTCAGGTCATGATCTCACAGTTTGTGGTTTTGAGCCCCATATGGGGCTCTGTGCTGACAGCTCAGAGCCTGGAACCTGCTTTGGATTCTGTATCTCCCTCTCTCTCTACCCCTCCCCTGCTCATGCTCTGTCTCTTAAAAATAAATAAATGTTAATTTAAAAAAAAAGAAAAAGAAAGGTACAAGGTGGCAAGGATTGTACTCACTACCTGGAGGCTGGGCAGAGACAGACACCAGGGATCTATAGGATCTACCCTAGATTTCCCAAGCAGGCAGTAGGTCTCCGTAGTGTGTACATGGACATGCCAGCAGGTAACAAGGACACAATGTGCCTGTGAGAAGTCACCAGAGACTTGGGAGCCCACTTAGTAATCAGAAGAGTTCCGGTACTGTCTCAAAAGGATGATTTCTATCTATCTTCAGGAGACTCTTGTAGCGTCTTAAGGGTACTTCTGCATCTCTGAAAGTCACAATAGAATTCTCATCACACAACACAGCAAAAAACATAGAAGAAAACCTCTTCCCGTAACCCCCCAGCACTTTCATCTGCATCTCTCTGATGTCACGATTACTTTCTGTCTCATGCCACATCATGTGGAGGATGCCCTCACCCCCCCTGTCAGATCCCCTTTCCCAGTGCCGTGTGCACATCCCCCAGCTTCTGTGTACTTTAGTGCTAATTATTTGCAGCTGCAACCTTCTTCAGAAGCTTGCCCTTGGGCTGCTATGCACAAATCCACATATCCAGAGTTACAGGTCAGGGAGTTTATGTCATCCCCTTCCCACCTCCAGCAGTAGATTGGCTGGTACCAGGTTACAAAGCCCACCTCTCTTGCCTGAGTAGCTGCAAACTCTCAGATGCAATTTATGCTACATGTCTCCCTAAGGGATAAGGCAGAAGTTTGGACTTCATCTGAAATCCTTCCTTTCATTGGCTTCTTTCCCTTCTGATACTGCTTTCCCCACTCCCTCACTGATTTCTCCTTGGAGCACTTAATAAATCATTACACTCAAATCCTTGCCTCAGAGGCTGCTTCTGGGAGAATCCTCTTCTTAGTGTTCCAGCTTTGCCCACAGCTCCGGAAAAGGAAGTTCTGCAGAGCATGGGACTTCACCTCCCTGGCCACAGCTAATTACACCAGGTGGACCCCTGATCCATGCACAGCAATTAAATTCTCGAAATAATCATCCTACATGTAAGAGATAAACCTGTAATATTCTTAGAAGAAACATAGGAGTAAATTTTCTTGATCTTGGGCTAGACAATGGTTTCTTAGGTTGTGTATTAGTCAGCTCGGACTGCTAAAACACAATATCATAGACTGGTTAGCTCAAACAACAGACATTTATTTCTCCCTATTGTTGAGTCTGGGAAGTCTAAGATCAAGATGAAAGCTGACTTAGTTCCTGGTTGGAACCCTCTCCTAGGCTTGCAAACTGCTGAATTGTGTGTGTGTGTGTCTGTGTGTGTGTATGTGTGTGTGTCTGTGTGTCTGTGCACGCACGCACGTGTGTCCTCACATGAGGGAGAAATAGAGGCAGAGAGAAAGAAAAAATGAGAGAACTCTTGGGTGTCTCTTCTTATAAGGGCACCAGTCCCATCATGAGGAATACCACAGAACTACAAAGGATTATAAGAGAATACCATAAAAAATTATATGCCAGCAAAATGGACAACCTAGAAGAAATGGATAAGTTCCTAGAAACATAGGAATTTCTTCTAAAGCAAGAAGAAATAGAAAATTTGAACAGTCTGATTACCAGCAAGGAAATTGAATCAGTAATCAAAACACTCCCAACAAACAAAAGTCCATGACCAGATGGCTTCACAGGTGAATCCTACCAAACATTTAAAGAAAAATTAATACCTATTCTTCTAAAACTATTCCAAAAAATAGAAGAGGAAGGAAAGCTTTCAAATTCATTCAATGAGGCCAGCATTACCCTGAGACCAAAACCAGATAAAGACAGCACACACACACACAAAATACATATATATAAGCCAATATCTCTGATGAACATAAATTCAAAAATCCTCAACAAAATATTTGCAGACTGAATCCAGTAGTATATTTAAAAAACCATCCACCATGATAAAGTGGGATTTATTCCTGGATTATAAGGGTGGTTCAATATTTGCAAGTCAGACTACATGTTACATCACATCAACAAGAAAAAGGATAAAAACGATATGATCATTTCAGTAGATGCAGAAAAAGCATTTGGCAAACTACAACATCAATTCACAATTTTTTAAAAAAACCCTCAACAAAGTAGGTTCAAGGGGGAACATATCTCACCATAATAAAGGCCATCTATGAAAAAACCTCAGGTAACATCATCCTAAGTGTTAAAAAATTGACAGATTTTCCCCTAAGATCAGGAACAAGACAAGGACATCCACTGTCACCACTTTTATTCAAAATAGTACTGGAAATCCTAGCCACAGCAATCAGACAAGAAAAATAAGTAAAAAGATCTAACTTCATAAGGAAGAAGTAAAACTCACTATTTGTAGATGACATGATACTATAGATAGAAAACATATAAGACTCAACCAAAAAACTACCAGAGCTGATAAATAAATTCAGTAAGGTCTCAAGATACCAAATCAATATGCAGAAATCCATTGCATTTCTATACATAATAATGAAGTAATAGAAAAAGAAATTAAGAAAACAATCTCATTTGTAATTGCATCAAAAATAATAAACTACCTAGGAATAAAGGTAACCAAGGAGATGAAAGACCTGAAAGACTCTGAAAACTATAAAACATTGATGAAAGGAATTGAAGATGACACAAACAAATGGAAAGACAGTCTATGTTCATGGATTGGAAGAACAAACATTGAGGTGGCTCAGTTGGTTAGGCATCCAACTTTGGCTCAGGTCATGATCTCACAGTGCATGAGTTTGAGCCCAGCGTTGGGCTCTGTGTTGTCAGCTCAGAGCCTGGAGCCTGCTTCAGATTCTGTGTCCCCCTCTCTCTCTGTCCTTCTCCTGCTCATGCTCTGTCTATCTCTCTGTCTCTGAAAAATAAATAAACATTTAAAAAAATTTTTAAAGGAAAAACAAATATTGTTAAAATGTTCATACTATCCAAAGAAATCCACAGAGTTAATGCAATCGCTATCAGAATACCAACAGTATTTCTCACAGAACTAGAAAAAAATAATACTACCATTTGTATGGAACCACAGAAGACCCCAAATAGCCAAAGCAATCTTGAAAGAGAAAAACAAAACTGAAGGTATCACAATCCTGTATTTCAGGATAAACTACAAAGCTTAGTAATCACAAAGTATAATTCTGGCACAAAAATAGACACATAGATCTGTAGAACAGAATAGAGAGCCCACAATTATATAGTCAATACATATTGGACAAAGGAGGCAAGAATATGCAAAGGGAAAGTCTCATAAACCAATAGTATTGGGAAAACTAGATGGCTACATGCAAAAGAATGAAATTGGACCACTTTCTCTCACCATACACAAAAATTAACTCAAAATGGATTAAAGATGTCAAACTGAGACCTGAAACCATAAAAATCCTAGAAGAGAGTACAGGCAATAACTTCTCTGACATTGGCCATACCAACATTTTTCTAGCTATGTCTCCTGAGGGAAGAGAAACAAAAGCAGAAATAAAATATTGGGACTACATCAAAATAAGAACTTCTGCACAGCAAAAGAAACAAACAGTAAAACTAAAAGGTAACCTACAGAATGGGAGAAGGTATTTGCAAACGATATAGGGTTAGTATCCCAAATATATAAAGAACTTATACAACTCAACATTAAAAAACCAAGTAACTTAATTAAAAAATGAGCAGAAAACATGAGCAGACATTTCTCCAAAGACATACAAATGACCAACAAACAGACACATGAAAGATACTCCACATCAGTCATCATCAGGGAAATGCAAATCAAAACCACAATGAGACATCCCATACCTGTCAGAATGGCTAAAATCAAAAACATAAGAAACAAGTGTTGACAAGGATATGGAGAAAAATGAACACTTGAGCACTACTGATGGGAATACAAACTGGTGCCCTTATGTTTATTGCAGCCTTATTTAAAATAGCTACATTATGGAAACAGCCCACATGTCCGTCAATTGATAAATGGATAAAAGATGTGGTGTGATTCAAGAAATAGAATATAGATATAGATAGATATACATAGATATAGATAGATATAGATAGATCATACAACTCAGTGTCAAAGAAACAAAGAGGATGGGCAGAGGACTGGAATAGATGTTTCTTGAAAAAAGACATACAAGTTGCCAACAAATAGATGAAAAGATGCTCAACATCATTGATCATCAGGAAAATTCAAATCAAAACCACAATGAGATATCACCTCACACTTGTCAAAAAGGCTAGTGTCAAAAAGATAAGAAATAACAAGTGTTGGCAAGGATGTGGAGATAAGGGAACCTTCGTGCACTGTTAGTGGGAATGCAGAAATGGTGCAGCCACTATGGTAAACAGTATGGAGTTTCCTCAGAAAATTAAAAATAGAACTACCATATGATCCAACAATTCCACTTCTGAGTATTTATCCAAAGAAAACAAAAACACTAGTTCAAAAAGATATATGTACCCCTACATTTATTGCAGCATTATTTACAATAGTCAAGATAAGGAAGCAAACTAAGTGTCCATCATTAGGTGAACAGATAAAGAAGATGTGATATACACACATGCACATGAGCACACACATCATGGAATATTACTCGGCCATAGAAAAAGAATAAAATCTTGCTATTTGCAACAACACGGATTGACCAAAATAGTATTACGCTAAGTGAAATAAGCCAGACAGAGGAAGCCAAATGCCATATGATTTCACTTATTTGTGGAATCTAAAAATCAAAATAAACCAGCCACCAAAAAATATATATATCAACAGACTAATAGAGAACAATCTGGTGGTTGCCAGAGGGGAGGGGCTAGGCAGCGGGGCCAAATCCAGGGAGGGTATTTAAAGGTACAAACTTCCTGCTACAAAATAAAGAAGGCACAGAGAGGCAATGTACAGCATAGGGAATATAGTTACTAATATCGTAATAACTTTGCATGATGATAGATGGTAGTTAGATTTATTGTAGTCATCACTTCATAATGTATATAAATGTTGAATCACTATGTGGTACACCTAAAACTAATACAATATTGTATGTCAACTACCCTCCAATTAAAACATATTGGAGAAACATAAAATAGTTTAGAATGTTCAAAAAAACAGATGTGTGTACATATACAATAAAATATTATTCAGACATAAAAAAGAATGAAATCTTGTTTTACAGCAACATAGATGGAACTAGAGTATAATGCTAAGTGAAATAAGTCAGTCAAAGACAAATACCATATGATTTCACTTATATGCAAAATTTCAGAAACAAAACAAAGAAAAAAAAAGAGACAAACCAAAAAAAAAAAGAGAGACTCTTAACTGTAGAGAACAGACTAGTGATTACGGAGGGGTTGTGGGGGGGGAGGTGAAGTAGGTGAAGGGGATTAAGAGTACACTTATCATAATGATTTCTAAGTAATGTATAGAATTATTTAATCACCATATTGCACACCTGAAACTAATATAACTCTGCATGTTAACTATACTGGAATTAAATTTTTTAAAAATCTTTTCAGCAAAATAGGATAAAAGAGGTCTTCAACATGGTTTTTAAAAATATATGGAAGGGGTGCCTGGGTAGCTCAGTTGGTTAGGAATCTGACTCTTGGTTTCAGCTCAGGTCATGATCTCACCGCTCATGGGATTGAGTCCCGAATCAGGCTCCACCCTGACAACACAGAGCCTGCTCTTTCTCTCCTTCTCTCTCTTTCTCTCTCCCTCAATAAATAAATAAACTTAAAAAATTAAAATTAAAAAATGTATGGAAAACCTAGAGTTAATATCTAAGAACAGGAAGAAAGCAAGGCTGCCTGCTCCTACTACTTCTAGTCAACATTACATTGGAGATCCTAGCCAGTGCATTAAGCAGAGAGGAGAGGAGAGGAGGGGAGAGAAGGGGACGGGAGGGGAGGGGAGGAGAGGGAGAAAGGAGGGAGGGAGGGAGGGAAGGGAAGGAGGGAGGGAGGGAGGGAGGGAGGGAGGAAGGAAGGAAGGAAGGAAGGAAGAGAGGAAGGAAGATACATAGAGCATCCAGCCTTTATTCACAGAGGACAGGATCTCCTGTGTAAAAAAATCTAATGGAATTTACCAAAAAAAGCTACTAGAATTAATAAGTTTCCACAGTTACACAATACAAGATCAATATACAAAAATAACTTGTATTTCTAGGTACCAGCAATGATCGATTAGAAGTTGAAAATAACCAGGCATCTGGGTGGCTCAGTTGGTTAAATATAGGACTCAACTTCAGCTCAGGTCATGATTTCATAGTTCGTGAGTTCAAGCCCCACGACCAGCTCCGTGCTGACAGTGCAGAGCCTGTTTGTGATTCTCTCTCTCTTCTCTCTGCACCATCATCCCCCCTGCACCTCTCTCTCTCAAAATAAATAAACTTTAAAAAAAAGAAGTTGAAAATACCATTTGCAGTAGCATGAACAAATGTGAAATACTTAGGGAAAAATCTGAAAAAAGATGTACAAGACCTGAATACTGAAAACTATAAAATATTACTGAGAAATTAATTTAAGAAGGCCTTGAAAAATGGAGAGATATACTGTGCTCATGGATTGGATGACTCAATAAGGCATTAATTTTTCCCAAATTGATGTGTAGATTCGATGCAATCCAAATAAAAATGCCAGCAGCCTTTTTCTTGTAGAAATTGACAAGCTAGTTCTAAAATTCATGCTGAAATACAACAGATCTAGAAGAGCCAAAGTTGTAAGAGAAAAAAAAGTGAGAAGACTAACACTGCCTAATTTTAAGACTTACTGTAGCTTTATAAAGCTATGGAAGTATTGCGGTAAAGTCAGGCATGTAAATCAATGAAACAAAAAGATAGAATCTAGAAATAGATCTAGATACATACAGACAATTGATTTTCAGCTTTGGTGCAAAGGCAATTCAATGGAGGAAAGATATTCTTTTCAATAAATGATACAGGATCAACTGTCTCTTTATATGCAAGAACATGAACTTCAATTCATGTATGGAATTAAATCAAAATGAATCACAGATCTAAATATAAACACTAAAACTATAAAACTTTTAGAAGAAAACATGAAATAAAAGCTTAGTGACATTAGATTAGGCAAAGCTTTCTTAAGTATAACACCAAAACCATAAATTTTTTTTCTTTTCTATAAAAGAAAATTGATAAATTGGACCTCATCAGAATTTTTAAATTCTGCTCTTTGAAGATGCTGTTAAAAGAATAAAAGGCAAACCATAGACTAAAGGAAAATACTTTCAAATCATATACCTGCTAAGGACATGTGTCCTGAATATACAAAGAACTCTCAAAACCAAATAATAAGAAAATGAACAACTTGCCAAGACTGGACAAAAGATTTGAAAAGATACTTCACCATAGAATACATATGGATAACAAAGAAGCACATGAAGATTTTCAACATCATTAATCATTAGGTAAATTAAATTAAAACCAGGCTGAGATATCACTACACAGCTATTTAAATTGCTAAAATAAAATGACCTCCCATACCAGTGGTGCAACCTCTTGTTAAAAGAGTTGGTCGTGTGTCTTTTTAAAGGTACATATGTAGCTACCAAGTGTTCCAGCCTTTTCAACTCTAAATACTTACTCAAAAAGATGAAAGTATATCTCCATACAAAGACTTATAGATGAACGCTCATAACAAATTTATTTGTAATCACCCAAAATTGTAAATTGCTCAAATGTTCACAGCAGGTGAATGAATACACAAATTGTGGTATATTCACACAATGGAATACCACTCAGCAATTTAAAATTTAAAAAAAACTGTTGATAGATGCAATATTAATGAATCTCAACATAATTATGCTGAATGAAAGATTTCTTATTTTTATAAAACTCTAGAAAATGCAAACTAACCTAGAGTGACAGAAAGCAGATTAATGATTGCCTAGCATGATAGACAACCTCTAAAATGGCTCCCTATGATTATCACATCCTAGTATTCACATCCTTGTGTAATTCCTTCCCCTTGAGAGTAGACTAGACCTAGTGACTTACGATAAATGAACAGAATATGGCAAAAATGATTAAGATTTCACTTCTGAGACAAGGCTATAAAGAGATGGTGACTTCCAGCTTGCTTACTTTGTCTGCCATGCACAATCTCTCTCTCATTAAATCAGCTGCCATGATGAGCTGCCCTAAGTTAAGAACATATGGCAAGGAGCTCAGTAAAGCCTCTAGCCAACTAATAAGAATCTGAAGTCCTCAGTTCAACAGCTTATGAGGAACTGAATCCTCACTATGTAAGTGAGCTTGGTTGCAGCTCTTCCCCTGGTCCAGCTGTAAGATGAGACCACAGCCCTGGACAACACCTTGGTTACAACCTTGGGGGAGACGTTTTGGCAGAGGCACTCAGGTAAGTTGTGTCCAGATTCCTGACCTGCAGAAAGTGAGAGATGTTAAGTGTTTGCTGTTTTAAGCTGGTGAGCAATAAATAACTAATACATTTGTAGATGGGGGGGTAGAAGGCAGGTGTGAGAGCAGGAAAGGATTGCAAATGGGCACGAAGAAACCTTTGAGAGTGATGGATACACTCATTATCTTGAGTGCTGTGATGGTATCATGGATGTATACATATGTCAAACATTGTTGATTTATACACTTGTAATATGTGCCGCTTATTGTGTGCAAATTATATCTCAATGAAGGTGAGGTTTTTTAAAGGTTGCTGTGAGGTCAACTAAGAAGAGGACTAAGAATTCATCAGTGGATTTGGTTAACATGGAGGTCTTCAGTTTAGGATGACCTACCATCTGGATTTGCCCAGAACTGAGGTGGTTCCTGGAATGTAGGACTGCCTGTTCTAAAATCTGAGAAAGTCCCAGGCATATAGGGAGTTGGTTCCCTTACTGATAACGCTGACAAGAATGATGGGTGATCCAGTAGGGAAGTCATTGGCAGCCTTGTCAAAGGCTGTCTCACTGGGATGACAGGGACAAAAGCCTCTTGCAATAGTTCAAGATAGATGGCAGAAGAACCAGAGAAATTGATATAGACAACTCTTTTGAGGAGATTGGTTGCAGCAGCAAGGAGGGAATTGTGTGTCAGCTGCAGAGGCTGTAAGGCAAGGAGACAAGTTCTAAGGTGGGGGTCATTGTGTCCTGTCTATGTGCTAATGGAATTCCATAATCCAGTGGAAAGGAAAATGTTGGTGTGACTGCACTACACAGGAAGGGGACACTTGCCAGAGAAATGGTCTCCACTAGGCGGGACTTGTTTGTCAATCAGAGATTGCACAAGCGGCCTGAGGCTCCCTACCAGACCCCCGGGGCTCCCCCAGTGGGTCAGAGTGACCCAAGAATGCAAGGTCTTTCTTCAATTCTTAAAGTCAAGTGACTCATGCTTCTTTCTATAGACTCTTATATTTTGGAACAGCTAAGAGTTACTTACTAGTAACCTAGTGAGTGAGTCAGGAAAGGTTAGTAAAATGTGCTATTTATAAACTAAAGTGACCCAGGACTCTGACTGTGCCCTTTGCTAAGAAGTCTGGCTGCCACACAACACTTAGCAATATTTTCAAACTCCTATCCTGCATGCACACTTGCACATGGTTAGAATTTCATAATTTCAGAAGGACACGTGGTCAGTACTTCATCAGTATTACCCTGAACTGGCTGTGGTTTTTTTTCCTTATTGATGGCCTTGTTATTTTTATTGTAAAAGTTTCTTCTAGTAGAGCTTTAACATTACCCACTTAGCTTTTTGTGGGTTGTTAGGTTGATTTCACAATCTGTAGTGATCCAGATTTGCATCAATAATTTTTAACCTATAATTTTCCTATAATAGGCTCCAAGACCATGTAAGATTGGTATTCAAATATGAATCACTCACATCCCTGTTGCTCATAGAGGAACATGTCATGGGGGATGGGCTGCTTGTGAATATCAGCTATGTTAATAAGTAAAATTATTGAGTTATTTTTAAGTTTTTAACAAATTCTTTATAGTAGAAAAATCTATTAGGCATGTTCACATTCTTCTGAACTAATAAGTGAATTGTTTATATTGCTAGCACAATAATGAATCCAACTTGTTTTATTTCTTGAGATTTTTTCCTCGGTGGCAACCCAAGGGCAGGGGGAAGCACAAAGCCATGTGTCCTGCCTGTGGATACCACAGTGGAAAGCTGAGGAGCCCCGATTATAAAAGAGCTTTTTCAGAGCTTCTCAGAGCAGGCCTCTGCACCAGCACATGCAGAGTTTACAGGTCCCCAAACCAGGCCAGCTGCAATTCCAGTCTGGCCCTCACAAGCACCCATACTCCATTTCTTCTTCTTAAGGTCCAGCCCAGCAAATGCTGTGGCTTTGCAGCACAGGAAGAACGTCCCATTTTTCTGGACTGCATCTTTCTTTTCCTTCTTTTAGCCTTTGGCTTCTGTCTTTTCATTGCCCCCAAGATTTACTGTTCTAACTATAGTTTCTAACAGGTGTCCAGCCAGGATGAGGAGGCTGTGGTCCAGCTGTCCACAGACACATGGACACTCTCCAACCATCTTGCTGGAATCTCAGGGCCCTGAACACACTTGCTGAGTGAGGATAGCATGCCCCCCAGGTCATGGCCCCAGAGGGGCAAAGACAGGGAAGCTTCTCACTGCCAGAGCAAAGCTGAGCCCAAGAGAGTGTGCAGGCTATCCCCAGATCTGGGTGGACTGCTCTGTTTCGACACGAAACAAGAATGCTAACAAGAATTAGCTCCTACTTTCTCATTCTTGGCAGAGACTGCCAGAAGTCTACTCCTTATCTATCTCCTCCTCCTTCTTATTAACGTAACCCTCATTTGAGCCTCACCTGGCTCAGGCTAAGCACCCACTCCAAATGAGCTACTGCTGTAGCTCATTTAATCCCCACAACAACTCATTGCACAGAAGAGCTCATACTTGCGCTCGGTGATTTACTTGAGCTGGGATTCAAACCCAAGTCTGTCTACTTTAGAGACTTACCTCTTCCTCCCTACCTCATGTCTCCACATCCAGAGAAAGAATCCACATACAGAGGTGGGAGCTTTAGAAAGCACCTCTGAGACCCAGGCCTCTCTCTGGGGATAAGATCACCCCACAGAGCAGGTGATGGGCTCTCCCCAGGACTTCCCAAAGTTTCACTCTCCTCTCCCCATGCATGGCCGAGAGTTTGGTGTGTAGCACAGGCCCAACGGGAGGGAAGAAAGGGAGGAGAGGAGCGATGAAGGAGGAAAAGGAGAGAGAGAGGTCAGAAAGAAGATATCAAACACGCATGTCCTCAGCTACCTGCCCCAGGCCCCAGCTGCAGGCAAAAGGGCTTTATCAATTAGAACTTGCATTCAGTCAAGAATAACAGAGATAGAACTTAAACGTGTAAGAGTTTATGATTATTATCCCCCCCACACAACCAGATAGTAGGTAGTGGTGTTGTATTAGTGATTCAAAGATGTTAGGTCTGCGGTCTCTGCATCTCTTGGCCTTTACCGCATGGTCACAAGATGGTTGCTGCAGCTCTAGTGATCATGATCTAGGCAGGAAGAAAGGAAAGCAAATATTTCTCAGAAACCTTTAATTTATGTCTTATTGGCCAGAACTAGGCTGGGAAATGTAAGGTTTTAGTTTCATTTTGTTTTTAGCAACTTTCCTTTGCTCTGTCATCCCCTTCCCTGCATTCTTCTCTGCTTCTCAGTCCCAGGAAATGATCTCTAAATTACAAAGGAGGGTCAGCTCACACATGTAATCTCAGGAGAAAGGATAAAACAGGTCCTGCTGAAGACGTCTAGAAAATGGATCCAAACCCCAGAAGTTTTAGATTTCGTTTCCAGGGCACACCTCTGCCCCCACCTGACCTACTGGGTTGCTGTAGCTTGATGGCTCCTTTGTGAGAGCCCTGGGCCCCAGAATTCACAGATAGGGCAGGAACTGACCACAGCCATCAAGCAACAAATCCCAAACCAGTCAGGATATTTTCAGCTATAAGTAACAAAAAGCCTCAATTCAGAGTAGCTTTAACATGTAAGGGAGTTTATTATCTCACACATAAGGAAGACCAGAGATGGGAAGACAGGACACCAGATAAGTACTTCAGCACTCCATCTTTTCCGTGTTTTCTGGGAACTGCCCCTCTCGATGTGTTGGCCAGTAGCAAGATGGCCACAGAAGCTTCCATGCATCATAGCTGGATGAAGAAGAGAGACCATCTCTTCCTAGAGTTATTTGTTAGATATAAGGAGACCTTTCCTAAAAATCCCCTTACAGACTTCTCCTTATGTCCCCTTATGGCCTCTGCATGTAGCCAAGTCTTCCTCATACCATGGAGTCTGTGTTCCAAGGACAAGCATTAAGAGAGAGAGACATAGACAAGGAGATGGAGAGAAAGACAGAGACAGAGAGAAACCAGATGGAAGTCATATCTCCTTTCAAGACCCAGCCTCAATCATGCAGTGTCACTTCTACCATATTCTATCCCTCAAAGCAGTCACAAAGTCCCACCCATCTTCAAAGAGAAGGGAAGCAGAATCTAACTCTTAGTAGAATAGCAGCAAGTTCTGGAAGAACAGGTGAAAACTGATTGACTGTGGCCACTTTCAGAAAATACAATGTGCTGCATCAGGAGATCCAGTTAATCTTTGCATAGTAGCCCCTGTACCACCAACCTCCACTGCCCCCTGGTGCATCTCCATATCCAGGTCTTACCTAGCAGGATCTAAATCACCTGTAGAACCAGCTGCAAGGCATTCTGGGAAATGTTGTTTCTAGCAGTTGGAATGGGAGGTAGGTGAGACAGCTTACAGTGTCTGCCACAGCTGAGGGAGAAGAAAGAGGGAGTAAATAAATGATGGGGAAGTGGCCAACACAGTCTGCTACAGACTCTTACCTCTTCTAATTTCTACTTCATAACTTTTTCCTATAACATTCAACAAGCATTTATTGGGCATCTTCCATGTTCCAGGCAAGCTGGACTTTTAAGACAGATAGGGATTTTAGAAGCTATGGAAGACAATGTTAAAGAATTATTGTAAAAATTTTGCATTTGGGATTGTAATGCAGGCTTTAAAAAGAAGTCACGTATTCTGTATGTCCTCTTCCCACATGAATATCTTGTTAGCCAGCCTGATAGGAAACTTCAGGCACTGGGGACTAGTCTGAGCATTCCTTTATAAACCTCTGCAGACATCACAGAACAAAATTCTTTGTGGTGCTTAGGTATTACTCAGAGTATTAACTGATCAGAGTTAAATAGTAGAGATTAGTAAAGGTAAATACATGTTCAAATAAATGCAGAATTCTGAAACAGGCTAGTATCAACAATATCTGGATAAGTTGGCACTAACTGAAGCAAAATGGAGACATTGGCCTCCAACATAAAAAAAGTTCAATACCAGACACAATCCAGGTACCGGCAAGAGTAGGCAGTGAGGTAAGATATTGAAGAGGATACAAAGAAATGGAAAAGCATTCCATGCCAATGGACTGAAAGAATAAATGTTGTCAAAATGTCTATACTACCCAAAGCAATCTACACGTTTAATGCAGTCCTTATCAAAATACCACCAGCATTCTTCACAGAGCTAGATCAAACAATCCTGAAATTTGTATGGAACCACAAAAGACCCCAAATAGCCAAAGCAATCCTGAAAAATAAAAACAAAACTTGAGGCATCACGATTCTGGATTTCAAGCTATATTACAAAGCTATAGTTATCAAGACACTATGGTCCTTGCACAAAAACAAACACATAGATCAATGGAACAGAATAGAAAACCCAGAAACAGACCCATAACTATATGGTCAACTCATCATCTTCAACAAAACAGGAAAGAATATCCAGTAGAAAAAAGAATCTCTTCAACAAATGGGGTTGGGAAAACTGGATGGTGACATGCGAAGAATGAACCTGGACCACTTTCTTACACCATACACAAAAACAAATTCAAAATGATTGGAAGACCTCAATGTGAAACAGGAAACCATCAAAATCCTAGAGGAGAACACAGGCAGCATTCTCTTTGACCATGGCTGGAGCAACTCCTTACTAGATAGGTTGCCGAAGGCAAGGGAAATGAAAGCAAACATGAACTATTGGGACTTCATCAAGATAAAAAGCTTCTGCAGAGCAAAGGAAATAATCAACAAAACTAAAAAGCAACCTTTTTAGATATTTGCAAATGACATATCAGATAGAGGGTTAGCATCCAAATCTATAAAGAAGGTTTCAAACTCAAAACCCAAAAAAACAAACAACCCAATTAAGAAATGGGCAGAAGACATGACACTTTTCCAAAGAAGACATCCAGATAGCTAACAGATACATGAAAATATGCTCAACATCACTCTTCATTGGGGAAATACAAATCAAAACCACATTGAGCTACCACCTCACACCTGTCAGAGCGACTAAAATTAACAGCACAAGAAACAACAGGTGTTGGCAAGGATGCAGAGAAAAGGGAAACCTCTTATACTGTTGGTGGGAATGCAAACTGGTACAGCCACTCTGGAACTAAAAATAGAACTACCCTATGATCCAGCAATTGGACTGTTAAGTATTTACCCAAAGGATACAAAAATACAGATTTGAAGGGGTACATGTACCCAATATTTATAGCAGCATTATCAACAATACCAAACTACAGAGGGAGCCCAAATGTCCATTGACTGATGAATGGGTAAAGAAAATGTGGTACACACACACACACACACACACACACACACACACACTGGAGTACTACTTAACCATCAAAAAATGAAATCTTGCCATTTGCAATGATGTGGTTGGAGCTAAGACAGAGAAACACAAATATATGATTTCATTTATATGTGGAATTTAAGAAACAAAACATAAATATATGGGAAGTGGGGGGTGGTGGTGGAGAGAAGAAAGGGGAACAAACTGCAAGAGACTCCTAATGATAGAGAAAAAACTGAGGGTTGATGGAGGGAGGTGGGTGGGAGATGGCCTAGATGGATATTAAGAAGGGCACTTGTGATGAACACTCGGTATTGTATGCAAGTGATGAATCACTGAATTCTACTTCTGAAACCAGTATTGCACTGCATATTAACTAAAATATAAATTTTTAAAAAAAGCCCTAGCCAACATTAACCATTGTTTTGAGAGAGGTAAATGTTAGAGTTCTTCAATATCAGCCATGGGTGGAACTTTAGCTCCCAAGGAAAACCAGCCATTCATTCCAAGAAAATGTGGGTGCTGACAAGGGGTTGGGTGCCCATGATTGGACTGTGTGTCTGGAAACAATTACAACCATATTGATTGACACCAAAGGTGCTCTCATGACCTATGGTTCAATGGCCCCAGTAAGTTTGTGTTTTAGTCACGTTAAAATAGGCTCCCTGTTATGGGTGAACCAGACAGGGCTCTTTTAGTAGCTAAAGAAAGTGCTGCCTTGGTGACATTGTAATATACATTCAATCATATGTTATTTCCTCAATTAACAGAATGACGGTAGGGGAATAAATAGCACAGCCTCACACCCATTCTTATCCTCTCTGATGTTTTCTTCTTAAGAAACAAACACACAGCTTCATTACCAACAAGCTCAGAATAAATTAATAGGAGCTGAAATCCGTGAAATTAGATTCACTTTTCTAATTAGCTGGAGAGTTTGCAAATACCGGGCGGTCTTTATCACAGGCTCTCTTCTTCTTTGGAAGGGAATGGCCATTTGTGATCTCAGAAAATTAAACTCTCCCCTCTTACATTCTACAAAGGAATTTCTGATTGAAGTGTAAATGTCCTTTGGCCACCTGGAAGATCATTTAAAACGTTGTGAATCTTGAGCAAATTCCTCATTAATTCCACCCCGTGGTTGGGAGATTGTGTGATGTGGCAATTTCCATTTTCAAAGGAATTGTCTTTTTTACTAATAAAGTCCTTGGCTTAGTTGGCACCCTCCTCCATAAAGTTCAAAGTGATGCTGAGACTTTTTGGCTTTAATTCTCACATCCCCATAGGAGATAGTGGCCAGGAGAGAAAGCAACTGCTTTCCTAACAAATGAAGGAGAAGGAGGTCAGGGAGCCAGGGGCCCAGGGAGACATGGAACAAAGGTCTCAAGATGACCCTGCAAGTCAGTGGCAGCCCTGGAGCATCCCAACTCTTATTCCTGACCCCCAGCTAAACAACCATCCCAATTAACTCCCAAGAGTCTAAAATTACCAAACAGACCCACAGGGCTCTGAGTGAGGACTTCGGAGACCTTGACTATCTCTTCTAATCATCCACTCAGTGACTTAAACGGGCAAAATTGGCCTGATGAAGGAACAAGCTCCCTGTCCACAGCAGCTAGATGCCTACTTCTCTAGAATTCCTTCACTCATGCCTGCATTCAGTTCTTTAACACATTTTATTGTGTACCTACTATGTGCCAGATGCTATTCTAGGCATGGGGGATATAGAAGGGAACAAAATGAACAAAAATCCTCCCTATCACAGAAATTATCCTAGTGGGGAAGACAAAAAATAAACAAGATAGATAAGCAAAATGTAAGGCTTGGTAAATGGTGAAAATGCTAGAGAGAAAATAAAGCAGAGACATGGGATTTAAAAGGGTGCATGAGAGGTTAAATTTTTAGTTGGAGTGACTGGGGAACATCCCACTGAAACAGCCCATGAAAAGATGGAACACCACAGTGAACACTATAGAGGGTGACACAGCCTTGGGTGGAAAATGGTACCAGATGTTTTCTATAGTCTTTTGAAATACAGGCATGCCTCGTTTTGTCGTGCCTCATGTTATTACACTTCTCAGATATTGTTTTTTACAAATTGAAGGTTTGTGGCAGCCCTGAATTGAGCAAGACTGTTGGCGTCATTTTTCCAACAGCATCTGCTCACTTCATGTCTCTGTGTCACGCCTTGCAATATTTCAAACGTTTTCATTATTATTACATTTGTTATGGTGATCTAGGTCAGTCATCTTTGGTGTTTCTATTGTCATTGTTTTGGAGCACCACAAACTGTACCCACCCAAGACGGTAAATATAATCAATAAATGTGTATGTTCTGACAGCTCCACCCACCAGCAGGTCCCTGACTCTCTTCCTCTCCTCAGGCCTCCCTATTCGCTGAGACACAGCAGTATTGAAACTAGGCCAATTAATAACCCTACCATGGCCTCTAAGTGTTCAAGTGAAAGAATCCCACCTTTAGATCAAAAGCTAGACATGATAGAGCTTAGTGAGGAAGGAATGTGGAAAGCCAAGATAGGCTGAAAGCTAGGCCTCTAGCACCAAACAAACAAGTTAGCCCAGTTGTGAGTGCAAAGTAAAAGTTTTTGAAAGAAATTAACAGTGCTACTCCAGTGATTAACACATGAATGATAAGAAAGCAAAACAGACTCATTGCTGAAATGGAGAAATTTTTAGTGGTCTGGATAGAAGGCCAAACCAGCCACAACATTCCCTTAAGCCAAAGCCTAATCCAGAGCAAGGCCCTAACTCTCTTCAGTTCTATGAAGCCTGAGAGAGGTGAGGAAGCTGCAGAAGAAAAGTCTGAAGCCAGCACAGGTTGGTTCAGGAGGTGTAAGGAAAAAAGCTGTCTCCATAACATAAAAGTGCAAAATGAAACAGCAAGTTATCCAGAAGATCTTGTTCAGATAATTAATGAAGGTATCTACATGAAACAACAGATTTTCAAGGTAAATAAGACAGCCTTATAATGGAAGAAGACACCATCTCAGACTTTCATAGCTAGAGAGGTTAGGTCAATGCCTGGTCTTAAAGTTTCAAAGGATAGGCTGACTCTCTTGTTAGGGGCTGATGCAGGTGGTGACTTGGAGTTGAAGCCAATGTTCATTTACCATTCTGAAAATCCTAAAGCCTCAAGTATTAAGCTAAACCAGGGCACCTGGGTGTCTCAGTCGGTTAAGTGTCTGTCTGACTTCGGCTCAGTTCATGATCTTGCAGTTCATGAGTTCAGAGCCAACATCAGGCTCTGTGCTGACAGCTTTGGATTCTGTGTGTGTGTCTCTCTCTCTGCACCTCCCCCACTCATGCTCTATCTCTCCCTCTCTGAAAGATAAATTTTTAAAAATTTAAAAATTAAAAAAAAGAATTAAGCTAAATCTCCTCTGCCTATGCTCTATAAATGGGAAAACAAAGCCTGGATGACAGCACATCTGTTTACAACATGGTTTACTGAATATTTTTAAACCCACTGTTGAGACATACTGCTAAAAGGTTTTTTTAAAAAAATAACTTCTTTCAGACTATGACTGCTCAGTGACAATGCACCTGGTCACCCAAGAGCTCTGATGAAGATGTACGATGAGATGAATGCTGTTTTCATGCCTGCAAACACAACAGCCATTCTGTAGCCCATGGATCAAGGAGTCATTCTGAGTTTCAAGTTTTATTTAAAAACTGTATTTCATAAGGCTATAGCTGCTATAGACAGGGATTCCTCTGATAGATCTGGACCAAGTAAATTCAAAGCCTTTTGGAAAGGATTCACCATTCCAAAGAACATTCATGATTCATGGGAAAAGGTCAAAATACCAATGTTAATAGGAGTTTGGAAGAAGTGGATTCCAACCCTTATGGATGACTTTGAGGGGTTGAAGACTCGTTGAAAATAACTGCAGATGTGGTGGAAACAGCAAGAGAACTAGAAGTGGAGCCTGAAGACAGGACTGAATTATTCCAATATCATGACAAATTTAACAAATGAGGAGTTGCTTCTTACAGGTGAGCAAAGAAGGTCGTTTCTTGAGATAGAAAACGGCTCCTGGTGAAGATGCTGTGAAGGTTGTTGAAAAGACAACAAAGGATTTAGAATATGACACAAGCTTAGCTGATAAAGCAGTGGCAGGGTTTGAGATGATTGACTCCAAATTTGAAAGAAGTTCTACTGTGGGAAAAATGCTACCTAACAGCATCGCATGGTGCTGAGAAATCATTTTCGAAAGGAAGAGTCAATCGATGTCACAAACTTCACTGTTGTCTTATCATAAGAAATTGCCACAGCCACCCCAGCCTTCAGCAACCGCCACCCTGATCAGTCAGCAGCCATCAACATCAAGAAAGACCCCCTCACCAGCAAAAGATTGGCTCACTGAAAGCTTAAATGATAGTTAGAATTTTTAGCAATAAAGTATTTTAATTAACATATAACCATTTTTAACATAATGCTATTGCACATGTTTTAATATAGTTTATTGTCAAGTTGGTTTCCATATAACACCCAACACTCATCCCAACAAGTGCCCTCCTCCATGCCCATCCCCCATTTTCCCCTATCCCCCACCCCCCATCAACCCTCAGTCTGTTCTCAGTATTTAAGAGTCTCTTATGGTTTGCCTTCCTCCCTCTCCTTAACTATTTTTTCCCCTTCCCCTCCCCTATGGTCCTCTGTTAAGTCTCTCCTGTTCCACATGTGAGTGAAAACATATGGTATCTGTCTTTCTCTGCCTGATTTATTTTACTTAGCATAATACCCTTGAGTTCCATCCACGTTGCTACAAATGGCTAGATTTCATCCTTTCTCATTGCCATGTAGTATTCCATTGTATATATAAACCACAGCTTCTTGATCCATTTGTCAGTTGATGGACATTTAGGCTCTTTCCATGATCTGGCTATTGTTGAAAGGGTATTGCACATTTTACAGACTACAATATAGTATAAGCATAACTTACATGCACTGAGAAACCCCAAAAGTTCATTTGATTTGCTTTATTGTGATACCTGCTTTATTGCAGTGGTCTGGAACTGAACATATCTCTGAAGTATGTGTATAAATTCATCCCTTTCTGCCTCTGCCTCTGCATTTGTGAATGTGGCCAATATCCTTCAGAGGGTTGTAGGAGTTAAGAAATTAAGTAGTATCTGTACAGTGTCCAGAATTCGTATCCACCTGGATCCTCAGAATGTGACCTTATTGGAAACAAGGTCTTTGCAAATGTAATTAATTAAGATGAGGTCATACTGGATTAGGGTGGGCCCTAAATCCAGTGACTGGCGTCCTTGTAAGAAAGCCATAAAGAGATGCAGATAACACACATGAGGAAGATAGCTATATCCAGATGGTGGCAGAAGGTGGAGTGGTGGAGCTACAAGCCAAAGGGTGTCAAAGATTGCCTGCCACCTCTAGAAGTGTATGGAACAAATTTGCCCTCAGAGCACCCAGAAGGCACCAGCCCGGCTGACACCTTGATTTTGGACTTTTGGCCTCCCGAACTGTGAAAGAATACATTTCTGTTTTAAACTACCAATTTGTGGTAATTTGTGACAACAATCCTAGGAACCCAAAACACATTTGGGTCAAGAAAGTGGTGCAGCCATGACAGACGCCTATAGGATGGAAGGGCTTTGGAATTCGGTATTGAGAAGAGGCTGGATGAATTTTGAGGCAATGATGAGATCTTGATCTTGGACCCTGATGCTGCAATTGGTTGAAAATTTGAGGGTCCTGTGAAAGGGTGAGTGTATTTTGCATGTGAGAGGGATGTGAATCATTGGTGCCTGAGGGCAGATTGTGGCAAATCATTATAATAATGATCTTGATGTAGACAGGGCTCCCTGGATGTAGTTCTTTGAATAGTGTTCATGTTAATCCAGAGATCTAGGAATTAAAAAAGACAAGTTATTTGACCTCAGTATACTTAACAGAAAATGGTGAGAAGGAGCTAGATGTCCCCCGGAGACATCTTCATTTAAAAAGGGGGTAAATGAGAGGCATATAGTAGTCACTGTTCCACGGCAATTTTGAGATCTAACTGGGCACATGTCAGCATTCCCACAATTGTAGAAGCAAAGAGAGTTCCTCAGTTTGGGCTTAATTGCTGCTTCCCAGGAGTAATTCCCTAATCATTGTTCTCAGTGGTTCTTGGCTTCACATTCTAGGCCCCACTATCTGTGATGTCTTTACTTTTCAATAATTAATGGATCATAGGTATAACTGGGTAGCAATCTCTACCTGCTTTCTCCCTGTGTGAAGAGTTAGAAACCCAGAGACCTGTTTTCATTTCACTATTTATGTTCCTTTTAATTCAAGCTCGTCGTGTTTTTGCCAGGACAAGTCTCTTTTAAGTTGTGTGGATTTAATTGGGCTGGGAGTCACTACATGCTTCAAAAGCCACATTCATGCTTTCCACACTATTCCTCTTTCTGCTTGGAGTGGGTGTCAGGATTGTGTTAGAAGCTCTCATGCCCAGCTGAGAGGATCTACTAACACACCACCTTAAATCTTTCTGAGATATAAACAAAGAGTCTTACAGACATAATCTTGATTCATTCTTTGAGCTGAGACCATTTCTTACTTTGAGAATCTTTTGCTGAAGACACTGTCCTAGAACCTTTTTACTGCTTCTAACATCTTGGGGACAGAATAGTTCCTTCTTGAGTGCCTCTTTCTTTTACAATACCTTAGCATGTGCTGCTATAAGAAGCCACTGGTCATTCTCTTTTATTATTATTAATTGTTTTAAATCCCAGTATAGTTAGCATACAGTGTAATATTAGTCTCAGGTGTATAATATAGTGACCCAACACGTCCAAACATCACCTGGTGCTCATCACAACAAGTGTACTCCTTAATCCCCATTACGTTTTAACCCATCTCCCTCACCCACCCTCCTCTGGTAACCATCTGTTTTGTTCTCTGCAGTTAAGAGTCTGTTTCTAGGTTTGCCTCTCTCCTTTTCCCTTTTCCCATTTGTTTTATTTCTTAAATACCACATACGAGTGAAATCATATAGTATTTGTTTTTCTCTGACTTATACACTCGAGCTCTGTCCACTTCATTGCAAATGGCAAGATTTCATGTTTTTTGATGACTGAGTAGTATTCCAGTGTGTATATACCACATCTTTATCCCTTCATCAATCGATGGACACCTGGGCTGTTTCCGTAATTTGGCTATTGCTGATAATGCTGCTATAAACATTGGTATATATATATATATATATATATATATATATATATACCAATATATATATATATTATTTTGGGGGATAAATTCCCAGTAGTACAATAACTGGATCATAGGGTAGTCCCATGTTTAATTTTTTTAGAAACCTCTATACTGTCTTCCAGAGTGGCTGTACCAGTTTTCACTCCCACCAACCGTTCATGAGGATTCCTATTTCTCCACATCCTCTCTGACACTTGTTTCTTGTGGTTTTGGTTTTAGCCATTCTGACAGGTGTGAGGTGATATCTCATTTAGTTTTGATTTGTATTTCCCTGATGATGAGTGATGTTGAGTATCTTTTCGTATGTCTGTTGGCCAACTGTATTGATTCTTCAGAGAAATATCTGCCCATTTTTAATTGGATTATTTGTTTGAGGGGTATTGAGTTGTATCAGTTCTTTATATATTTTGGATATTAACCCTTTATAGGGTATATCATTTGCAAATATCTTCTCCCATTCAGTAGGTTGTCTTTTAGTTTGGGTGATTTCTTTTCCTTTGCTGTGCAGAAGCCTTTTATTTTGATCTAGTCCCAGTAGTTTATTTTTGCTTTTATTTCCTTTGCCTCAGGAGACATATCTAGAAAAAATGTTACATCTGATGTCAGAGAAATTTCTGCCTGTGGTCTCCTCTAGGATTTTTATAGTTTCAGGTCTCACATTTAGGCTGTTAATCCATTTTTAATATATCTTTGTGTATGGTGTAAGAAAGTGGTCTCATTTCTTTCTTTTTTGTGCATCTGACCAGTTCTCCCAATAGCGTTTATTGAAGAGACTTTTTCCCAATGGGCACTTCCAACACTTCCTGGAAATCTCCTTAACCAGAGTCACAGATTCATTGGCTACATTTTCTGTTCTCCAAGATCACACTAATTTATCCACCACAATACAGCATAGGTTGCCCTTTCTCTAGCCAGCAATAGCAGTTTTCTCACTGCCCTTCAGCATCCACGTCCTTATCCGTCCAGCCTCCAACTGCCACTCAGCCCAAAAGTCTACCCACATGGTTTAGATTTTTGTTATGGTAGCACCTCCACTCCTATGTATAAATTTTTGTTCAATTAGCTTCTGGTACATTTAAAAAAACTACCCCAAAACTTAACCTAAAATCAGCAATCTGGGTTATGCTCAGCTAGACAATTTGTCTCTTCAACAGATAGTTTCAACTGACTCACTCATGCCTTGCAGCCAGCTGGTATCTCAAGTAGGGATAGAGGAACCAAGACACGTTCATTCACATGCCTGGCACTCAGCTGGGAAGACTGACATAGCTGAGGGTGGCCTGGGACCCATTCTCTCTCCATGAGACTTCTTATCTTTGAGGAAGCTGTCATGGGCTCCTTTACAAGATGCTTCAGGGTGGCATGAAAGGCCACTTAAGGAACAGACTCATAACTTGCACAACATCCCTTTGGCTGCATTCTCTTTGCCCAAGCAAGTGACACATCCAGACCAGATTCAACATGGAACTATAGAAGGACACAAATTCAGCCCCTTTGTTTCTTAATATACCAAGAGCCCAAAAGATTGGAAGTGGTTTGGGTCCCTTTAGGCCAAAGGAGAGGCTCTGGCCCAGAGTACGTGCTCAGTCAATATCTAAGTAGTAAGCAAATGAGTGCATGTAATGTGTTCTCCTCACAGACTGAAAGTCACTTACTTGCACCAGGAGGGAGAAGTCACCCAGCCCTGACCTTTGCTGCATCCTCATCCCATCTCTGTGAGCTCTGGCTTTGACTCCTTCTTCTACCCACTTACCCCTAGATGTAGGGCCAAGCCCAGAAGGATATGGCCACACATTCCTGGCCACTCACCACTGTGGGTCATCATCCATAGGTTGTCATGATAGGAACGGGCCATCGCCTGAAGCCTCAGCCTTGGAGCCAGAGACACAGACCCCTGACAAACAGAAAGGGAATGGTGGGCAAGTGTATGCATGGGAGTGTCGCTACCACAATATGTCCTCTGGCTCCCGGGGAAAGCCTTACCAGCCACAGGACCATAGATAGCCAGACCATGAAGGGCCCCAGCCACTGCACAGGTAGAAATGGAGGCCCACGGAGGAGGCTCTGGTCAGTGATCAGTGGCAGAACCATACCTCAGGCCCAGGCATCTGACCTCTAGCAATTCATTAATTTTCTCAGGCATTTACTCAGTAGACAATGACCCAGATGGGAAGACTTGCCAGGACTTGCCCCAGACACTATAAAAGGGTGTTAGGGAAATAGAGCAAGAAAAGAGAGTGAAACCTGTCTCTTCCCCAATGGAGGCTCTAACATAAGTTCCCTCCCACCTGGGGCTTCTAGTCAGCAGGGCCTCCATGATAAGGCCAGGCCTCAGAGTGTCTCTAGATCCTGAGCTTGCCATGTTCTTCTTGTTCCATCAAAAGGGAATGCTCTCCCCACCTTGGCCCTCAACACTCACATAGTGTCCCCAACCTCGTGCCCCAGCTGCCAGCTGAGGCAATGACGATGCAACCTTAACCAGACCCCATTTCCTCAGCCCCTGCTTCTCCTGATCCTCCCACCTCTTCAGGCTGCAGCCCACCCCCCCACTAGGCTGACCACTAGTGCCAGCCCTCAGGGTGCACAGCCTACCCAGGCCCTGGGCTCATCAGTCTGTCACATCCCCTCCCCTACTCTGTGCTGGGCCCAGGAGACAGTGATGACTCAGAGCCAACCCTTCTTCCCTGGGTCCTTCCAGACATGGACAAATAGCCATTTTCCATCTGACAAGCAGATTAATGCTTTTCTCTCAAGAGAGGCTCTCGGAGCCTGGGAAACGTTGCCCCCTCTGGCTCCAGAGCAGCTCTGAGGGCAAAGGAACCCGTATCTGAGGTCTCCTCCACACCCACCACCTCGTCTCTGAGATTTTCCATAAATCCTCCAATGACAGGCAGAAGTGGACTAGAACAAGGAAGGGCTGAGAGAGGTGCACACTCAGACCGCCTCATGCACACATGGACACAAGGCCCACACATCCCACTCAGACACGGGTGCTCACACACTATGAGTATGCACGTCCACAGAGACACAGACACCAGCACACGTGCACGTGCACGCGCGCACACACACACGCAGAGTCACATGCAGACACGTTCACACGAGGTCACCCTCTCACCATCACAGTGGGCATGCGAACCATATTGGCTCTAGCCTCTGTGCTCTAGCTGAGGCTGGGCAGTGACCCTCCTTGCAGGTTGGGATTTAGCAACAGCCCCTACCTGGGTGACCTGCAGCCCAAGCCAGGAGGAGGGGAAAGAGACATTTGGGGCATCATTGAAGGGAAGAAGATGAGCTCTGAGAGAGTCCTCAGTCAAGCTCAGGGGCACACCTGGTTGCCCTGGGACAGGACAGGCTCCATGAGAAGTGTCAGGTGGCAGTGCAGACCTGGGGGTGTACAGGAAGCCACACGCCCCCAGCTGCAGGCCAGGAAACTCCAACATAATGTCCAAACTAATAGGCTGCTCCCTGGGGGCCTGCAGGGGCTTCAGGGTCCCGTCACCAGCCTCTGCCAGGAGGGAGGGAACCAAAGCCACCCTGACCCTTGCCCTCTCCCCACCCCCACTAGAAATCACAGACACAGACTTGCTGCTCCAGCAGATTTCCATGGATGGGAGCCGAGGAATCGATGGTGTTCAGAGCATTTACAGCCAGTGGGAAAAGCCGCCCTGGGCCTCCCTGACACCAGAAATAAATGATTCTGTGAACAGAAAACCACTCAGACACAACCGGAATGACCCACTGGAGAGTGCTTTCACCTTGAGGAATTGCCGGTGCTGGCGGCAGCCAACCCCTATGAGCCTGAGCCAGGCTGTCTATGCAGCACAGGGTCAGATCACACAGCATCCAGGCAGCCCACGGCACAGTCACCAACAATTCCACCAGGCAGCCTCCCAGCCCTGGGCACACATGCAGCAGGAACCTGGAGGCCCAGCCTTTCAGAAAGCAGCTGCTTGGAAGAATCTGTCTGTGAACAAAAATGGGGTTTTGTCTTCTTAAACAAAAACCTGGTTTCTTTTCCTTCTCGCATAATGCCAAGGCTGCTGACAAGCTCTTAAAAGGAAGAAACCAGTAAGCACACTAATTCCTTGGCTCATGCAGGACCACACTGCCTGCTAAATCCCCCCAAGTATTTCTAGGAGTCCCAGGAGGTGACCCATATGTGCTCATGGATGAAGTTGGTCAGTTGCTAGACGACAGCTGCAGATTTCTTCCTCTTCTACCAGGAACTGCCTGCCTGACACACTTCTGCTAGGTAACGCTGGGTCCCCCAGCCATCACAGTGAAACCAGAGCCTGCCCACAGCCATACAAAGTGGGGCAAACCCTCTCTTCTCCCGTGCCATGCCCTGTCACAGGTGACCAGAGCAAGGCTGCTTGGGCCCCAGTGCCTTACAGAATGATTTTTGCAGCTCCAACCATCCCGGGGATCCCATATCCTATGTCTTAGCATCTAGACATGAGCCTCTGGGGGCTGACGATGGAAAGAGAGGCAAGGCTGGACCCAGAACGGCTTCGCCCCTTAATGCCTCCATTGGGTAAACTCTTTAGCTTGGGGCACCTCTTCCCTTTGGTGAGGACTCTTCCTGAAAGACCACAGTCCACAAGAAAGAGGATACTATCCCACTGGCTGTCAGAAATATCTGGCTTCTCTTGGGTTCTGGAGATGGACATTGTTTGGGCTCAAACAAGAAGCTCCATTACACACAAATACCTGTTCAGCCTGCAGAGGTAATGAGGACACCTTAATACTGTCAGATGCAAGGGCCTGGTTGGTACTGCTCACTGCTAACTCCACCCAAAATAGCCCAAGGGGCAAGAACCTTGTCCCTAAGGGCAGACCCTTGTGCTCTGCAGAAGACTGAGACCTGAACATCTTCCCTGTCCTAGTATAATGAGCAAAAACAGAGGGCTTAGTACTCTTAGTACTTAGGGAGTACTACCCACTCCCATACCCCTTGCCCTGCTTGCTTCTTTTCCAGATAAATGAAGACTATTGGCATAGAAGAAGGAAGAGATGACTGACACATGCTAGAAACCAGTGGTTCCCCCAAGAGCCTCTGCCCCATGCCTCCAGCTCCAGCCTTCAGGACCCTTGCTCAGTACCCCCAACCCCCACCCTGCTGCTCTGAGGCAGGCCCTGAGGACTGATGACCCTGCAGCCTTGGTAACCAGGCTCCCCAGGGATGCTGCTCACACCCCAACCTCATTTCCCCTTCAGTCTGGCCGAGTGATCGTGTCCTAAAAGGCTTTAACCATTACCATTGGCTTCCAAATTTATGGGGTAGAGGCAGCCTCTGGCTGGACATCATCCAAATATTCACACTCTTCTCAAAGATCATGCTAACATCATCCCTAACTATGTCATTCTCAGGCTCAAGCAGCCGGAAGAGGCCCTTGGAAGAGAGAACCAGCCCCTACAAGAGCAGATTTGTGTTGCAGCCAAGCATAAAGTGAGAGAAAGGTCTCACTGTCAAGAGGTCCCCAGCCCTGAGGACAGTGGGGACCAGCTCAGGACCATGATTCTCCCCTTATGGCAGCAAACAGAGTGAAGGAAACATGCCACCCCCAAATATGCTGCTTTGGCAGATTGATTATTTTGAGCTGAAGGCACTTGAGAAACAGCAGATACAGGAAGCACTCTCTGCCCTCCCTTTTCTACCTAAAAGCAGGACATAAAATTTCCCCTGAGAAAGGTGCCCTCCTGTATCAGGAAGAGAACATTCTTATCAGCAGATCCTGGGAGTTGACATCGAAATGGAACTGTATAAGCAAACCTACAAATATAACCTTTATCTTCCATTCATTTTCCCCGTATAATTTCCTAGTCACTGCCCCACAATTTACTGCCCTTTCCTCAAGCCCCTTTGTCTTGTCACATCCCACAATTTATTGTTCCTTGTGTAAAAAGGCATGTAAGCTTTGGGGCTTAATAGCTTCTTTGGACTTCATTTGCCTTCTGAAGATTCCTGTGTGCACATAAAAATATCAATCTCTACACTTTTCACCTGTTATTCTGTGCTCTGTCAGTTTAATTCTTAGACCAGCCACAGAACCCAAGAGGGTATAGGAAAATTTTTCCTCCCCTATGGGAACATCTTAGAAGCTGCCAGTCTGAGGAAATGTGCAACGGCTGCTGCTCACTTAATTGCCCCCAAACTTTAATAAATGCCTCAGCTTTCTAAAACTCCAAAATTTCTCTGATTCCTTTAACTTTGAGAACCATATATGATGTCTCTTGCTGTAACAGAGGGTGTCAAGTTATCAGCACTTGAGTACTATGATGAGGCACCAACAACTTAGTTAAGTTCTGAGACCAGCCATGCCAGGTGTGTGGAAAGTCCCCCAAACATGAGGAGGCTACTACATTCAGGGCAGGGTACTAACCCACTTTTGGGTCAGTCCCAAAGGGAGACCAGAAAAGAGTTTCAAACGGAACACAGGACCCAAGAGGTGATGGCAGGGCCATGCACCTGTGTGGGGAGAAAGGCATGGTGCCCATGGCCTTGAGGATATTTGTCCCTGATGATGAACACAGGGCTTGGGAGGTGCAGAGTAGGAGCACTTCCAGTCCTGAAGGTGACACACTTCTAATCATGACGTGGAAGCACCAGACACTCCACTCACCTACTCGGTGCCTCCGCTGCCTGAAGACAGAGAGAACATGCTGGTCACGTGTTCCTTCCTAGTTCTGGTAAATTCACCCCAGCAGTTTCCAGTTAGAGACAGGTTTCACCTGTCCACTAACTATAGGGTGAAGATGCCCTAATACCTTCTTCTTTCTCTCATATTCATAAGTGCGTGTGTGCGTGTGCATGTGCATGTGTGTGTGTGTGTGTGTGTACACACGCACGCACGATTATTTTAAAATCTGACTGCAGTCCTCACTAGTAGTCTGAAGAGGATGACAGAATTCCTCTGAGGGAGAGAGCTGCTCTTTGTTTAGGAAAACACCTTAATGGATCTTTTAATTATGCAGCGAGAGGCCCCAGGGCTGCTCTGGAGAGGAAGAATGAGACAAAGAGGAAGCTAAATTGTACTGCATAATAAACTCACAGGAATTTTGGACCTATCCCAGGAGGTAGCCTTAGGAAAGAGGGGGAGAGTCATGAGCCCAAGGAAAAAGGCCAGGAGCAAAGAGGGAGGAACACAGCCTTTCCCACCACCCCATCCCTGCACCCACCACCTGGGGGCACAGCTTGTTGGGATGCAAACCTTGTTGTTAATGGAAAAAGCAGCCTAGAAGACTGGAATGCTGAGACATCTAGATTACAGATTTCAACCATTTCCCTCCATAGGTCCGCAAATTTTTATTATTGTTAAACAACAAAAATTCAGCTGAGTAAATTTAAAGAACAAATTGGTTTATTCAGCAATTCATGAATCAGGCAGCATCCCATCTGGCAAAGAGAAAGAAGCGGTGTCGAGCTGTAGAAAAGGAAAGGCTTTTGAAGGCAGAAAGAGGGCAGCACTAAAAAAGGAAATTTTAGCAAAGCATGCATTGTTGGGGCAAGGTCTCCCTCCTGAGGGAACAGAGGGAGTCTATTGGGCAGATTACCTCACTAATGTTGACCCATGTTGACTGGCAAAAGGTCACATTCCTGAGTGGTTGAAACTGCAGTTAGGTTAAGTATTGAGTCTTAGCACAAGTGACTCCACTTTGGATCTGCTGTCTCTCTTTTAACAATTTCTCCCTTTTGATCAGACTCTCAGCCTGAGACATGTGATAAAAATTTAAGGCATTGGTGTTACTCTCAGCTACTGCTCTGCTGTTCTAGCAGCTTATGTCAATCTTCTGTGTGGTAGGAATAGGTCATGATGTTTTTGCTTAATCCCTATGATAATCACAGGTCATGGCTTCAGGTTCATAATTTTTATTTATTTTTTAAAGTTTATTTTGAGAGAGAGAGAGAGAGAGAGAGAGAGAGAGAATCTCAAGCAGGCTCTGTGCTGTCAGTGCAGAGCCCAGTGCAGGACTTGAACTAATGAACCTTGAACTCACAAACAGTGAGATCACGACCTGAGCCAAGATCATGACCTGAGCCGAGATCAAGAGTTGGACGCTTAACAGATGGAGCCACCCAGTTTCCCCATTTTGGTTCATAACCTTTAAATTGGTCACTCTCTTTGTTCCTCTTCTGCTGTTCCAGTCTTAGGGAGATCATGTGCTTGGTAGTTATCAGGTGCAAACATATATCTAAAGCTTTTAAGAGAATAAGACACACAGAGAGATTACTATGATTACTATAAGCAGGATAACTCACAGTATTTAGAGTGTACTTCAGAGCCATGGTCCCCAAGACCCAAACCAATCAAAATCAAATAAATCAAAGAAATACTTCATTGAAAACAAAAGCAAAAATGAACTATTGGGACCTCACCAAAATAAAAAGCTTCTGCACAGCGAAGGAAATAATCTGCAAAGCTAAAAGACAACCAATGGAATGGAGAAGATATTTGCAAATGACATCAGATAAAGGGTTAGTCTCCAAAATCTATAAAGACCATATCAAACTCAACACCCAAAAAACAAATAATCCAGTGAAGAAATGGGCAAAAAACATGAATAGACATTTCTCCAAAGAAGACATCCAGATGGCACACTGACACATGAAAAAATGCTCAACATCATTCATCGTCAGGGAACTACTAATCAAAACCACAATGAGATACTACTTCACACCTGTCAGAATGGCTAACATTAACAACTCAGGCAACAACAGATGTTGGTGAGGATGTAAAGAAGATCTGTTTTTGCACTGCTGGTAGGAATGCAAACTGGTGCAGCCACTCTGGAAAACAGTATGGAGGTTCCTCAAAAAATTATAAGTAGAACTACCCATGGGAAGCATAGGTGGCTCAGTCTGTTAAGAGTCCAACTTTGGCTCAGGTCATGATCTCACAGTCTGTGGGTTCAAGCCCCGCATCAGGCTCTGTGCTGACAGCTCAGAGCCTGGAGCCTGCTTCAGATTCTGTGTCTCCTTCTCCCTCTGCCCCTCCTCCACTCACACTCTGTTTCTCTCTCAGAAATAAATAAACATTTAAAATTTTTTTAAAAAATAGAGCTACCCTATGACCCAGCAGTTGCACTACTAGGCATTTATCCAAGGGATACAGGTATGCTGTTTCAAAGGGGCACATGCACCGTTATGTTTATAACAACACTATTCATAATAGCCAAAGAATGAAAGAGCCCAAATGTCCATTGATGGATGAATGGATAAACAAGATGTGGTGTGTGTGTATGTGTGTATGTTTGTGTGTGTGTGTGTGTATGAGATAGAGTATTACTCAGCAATCAAAAAGAATGAAATCTTGTCATTTGCAACTAGAATTTGGAACTAGAGGGTACTATGCTAGAGGGTATATAATAGTCAGAGAAAGACAAATATCATGACTTCACTCATATGAGAAATTTAATATACAAAACAGATGAACATAAGAGAAGGAAAGCAAAAATAATATCAAAAAAGGAGGGGAACAAAACATAACAGACTTTTAAATATAGAGAACAGAGGGTTGCTGGAGGAGTTGTGGGAGGGGTGATGGGTTAAATGGGTAAAGGGCATTAAGGAATCCTACTCTTAAAATCATTGTTGCACTATATGCTAACGAACTTGGATGTATATTTAAAAATTAATTAATGAATTAATAAGGAAGGAAGGAAAGAAGGAAGGAAGGAAGGAAGGAAGGAAGAAAGAGAGAGAGAGAGAGAGAGAGAGAAAGAAAGAAAGAAAGAAAGAAAGAAAGAAAGAAAGAAAGAAAGACAGACCTAATAGAAGAAATCACCTTTTTAAGCCAGAGGGCATGCTCAATGATCTTATGTAACTGAGTTTCAATTCAGGCACAGCAGGTGGTCTTAGCCACAGTACAGCCATCTCCTTGCTCAGTTAAAGATAATCTAGTACTACCTTATTATCAAGAACATCAAACAATTTTGGCCCGTGAATCTAAGTGGGGGGGGGGGGGGGCGGTAGGCAGCTATCACGTTAGCAGAAGATTCTGTAATATTCTTAAGAGCTAAGGAGAGATTTCTGATCAGATTCTTGTTTACATTCATTCCTAACCAGGAAAGTATGGCCCTGCCAAAGGAAGAAACTCGTAAGTTGTGGATGTCTCCTGGTAATTCCTTTCTAAGTTTAAGAGAGTGAGTCAACCAATAAGGTAACTTAGTCTGTTTGTGGAAAATTAAGGGCACAGATAGATAACTTAAGAGGCATTGCCTGGTTATATGCTAACCATCTAGGCATTCATAGACCCAAGGAGAATGATAATTACCACAAAGACAGCCCTGTTGGTGCAGAAACGATTCATGCTAAGGTGGCAATGTTAATAGACAGATAGGAGTTTTTATCACAAGTTAAAACTCGTGAAGCCTGAGAAGCAAAGGCTATCCTTTACCCTTAGTAATGGCCTGGTAGATATGGATAATGGCATTATCTTTCTAAAGAAAAGAAAGGGAAGAAGAAAGGCTTTCATGTTCAATTAAAGTATGAAGTCTTCACCCAGCATCTTGGAAGAGAGCAGTCTACCTTGATGTCAGCTCTGTCTTTTTTTCCTCTTCCTCGTCAATTTGATGTGGAGGTCTCCAGCATTTGTACCAAAACCCAGTGTCAAGGAGATCCTTCTTTAGCAGTGAGATGTATATCCAAGGATCGAGTTCTGCAAGTTTGGCTGTTGTCTGGGTAGTGAGAAGGACCCAGCAGAGTCCCTTTCAAGGAGATTGAAGGGGAGTCTTTGTTCTTCGGGATTCCAAATCAGGAGGGTGGAGGAAAATTGGAAACATTAGTTTGGAGACTTGCAGCCAGATTTTTTAAGGAAACCAGATGAATTCAGGATCTAGTCCAGTTTACAGGTATATAGCAAAACCTCAAAGGCAATTAATAGGACCAGAATGTAATATAGACAAAGCATCAAACATAATTTCTTCTCTCTACGATTAACTTCATTTTTTTATCAAAGATAATTATAGTAAAACTAGTTTATATTAAACCTGACCTAATTACTTTTTTATTAAAAAAATTTTAATGTTTATTTGTACTTTTGAGAGAGAGAGAGAGAGACAGAACACAAGTAGGGGAGGGGCAGAGAAAGAGGGAGACACAGAATCCAAAGCAGGCACCAGTCTCTGAGCTGTCAGCACGGGGCCTGACGTGGGGCTCAAATTCATGAACTGTGAGATTATGACATGAACCAAAGTTGGATGCTTAACCGACTGAGTCACCCAGGCACCCCTTGACCTGATTATGTTAGTGTAGCAAGGATAGCGACTGACCATATAAGCTCTTTTTAAGATTGCTTTGGTAGAATCTTGTAATCAAGGTACCCAGGCTGATTTTTCCAAGGGATAAAACGTACATTGGTTCTGTAAAATTAACCCTAGTTCCTTAAAACTGTCTGGTCATATCTGAGTCTACATACATCTCTCTCAAATATAACATTCTAGTCAAAGCCTTGGTGGTATAACCAATATTTCACCAATATAGCACAGTAATTGTATACTGTTCTGAATTCGCACTGAACTTTTATATAAATAACTATATTACCATGAAAAGAAGACTCAAGAGTTACCAAATTCTGGAAGGATAAGATAGGAAGAAAGAGTAAATGTTTAATCTCTGTTCACAAAGATATGTCTTATCAAATTATTGATAGCTTAAGAGAAAAAATAGAAAGGTTTTCTAAAATCTGGAAAAATAAGCAATGTTTCAAACAAGAAGTCATAAAAATTACAATTATTCTTCCTAGTTTATTCAGTCGCATGTAATTAATATTTGTTCTTCTTGAATCCAGTTTTTCTGTTCATTGTAAAAATTCTTACCCAGTTCAGTTTTATGATCTTAAAGTTATAAGAAAACTGTACTTGTTATCAGAAACTTGTACTAATAACTTAAAGTTATCAGAAACCTCCATGAATTTCCTTGAAGATGAAGCAGTTATGCAGGAACACGTCTGCAAAAATATCAGAGTAAAACAATAACTATAACTTACAAAAGACTTAAAAAATCTGCTTTTTGTTTTGTTTCAGTGTTTTCTGAGAACGAGAGGAGCAGGGAGGGGCAGAGAGAAAAGGCAAGCGAGTATCCCAAGCAGGCTTCATGCCCATCGCAGAGCCCCACAAGGGGTTTAGTCTCAACCGTGAGATCATGACGTGAACCAAAATCAAGAGTCGGATGCTCAACTGATTGAGCCACCCAGGCACCCCTAAAATGTCCACTATTAAAGATCTTCAGGTGAAACTGAAAGATCTAATGACATTGAAAGGGAAATTCGATTATTTTTGTGACACACAACATTTTAGGATAATAACTGGAATTATATATGATAACATTATAATAGAAATCCAGATATCCAGAATTTTACACAATTTCTGGAACAGGTATAACATATACCTTTATAAATACAACATGAAAAAGGCTTAGTAGTATTACCTTTTATTTGACAATGTTTTCCATGTAACTTATCATACCAAATACATCTCATTAGGTTGACATCTCTCTGTTTATAAGGAGAAAGAATAAATCTCTTGTCTAGGGACCCTCCAAAACATCCCAAAGATATTTTGTGGTCAAAAAGTCTTCATTTAGAATTTGAGTTTTGGGAAGTTGTCAAATATATCAAAGGGGGTTTAAAACAGTCAAATAAGATCGTATTGTGAAGCAATACTTAGTTATCCATTTAACCACAGTGACAATTAAAGATTTCACAGTCAAATACAGGAAGTTAAATAGTTGTTTTAAAAAATCCTTAGTAAGGAGAACCCTGTTGTGCTGCTGGTGGGAATGCAGACTGGAAAACAGTATGGAAGTTCCTCAGAAAGTTAAAAATAGAACTACCCTAAGATCCAGCAATTGCACCACTAGGTATTTACCCAAAGAATACAAAAATACTGATTCAATGGGATATATTTTTGATATATCAATATATATATTTGATGTTTATTGCAGCATTATTTACAATAGCCAAATTATGGAAACAGCCCAAATGTCCATCAACTGATAAATGGATAAAGAAGACGTGGTATATAAATACACACGCACACTCACACACACAATAGACTATTATTCAGCCATAAAAAAGAATGAAATCTTTTTGCAATGACATGAATGGAGCTAGAGAGTATTATGCTAAGCAAAGTAAGTCAGAGAAAGACAAATAGTATATGATTTCACTCATACATGGAATTTAAGAAACAAAACAAATGAGCAAAGGGAAAAACAAGAGAGAGAGGCGAATCAAGAAACAGACTCTTGAACGCTCAGTTGGTTAAGCATCTGACTAGATGCTCAGGTCATGATCTCGAGGTTCATGAGTTCAAGCCCCATGCTGGGCTCTGAGTGGAGAGCCTGCTTGAGATTATCTCTCTCCCCCTCTCTTTCTGTCCCTCCCTTCCTTGCACTCTCTCTCTCTCTAAACAAATAAATAAAACATAAAAAAGAAAGAAAGAAACAGACTCTTAATGACAGATAACAAACTGATGGTTAGCAGAGGGGAGGTGGGTAGGGGGATGGCTTAAATAGATGATGGGGATTAAGAAGGGCACTTGCAATGCACACCTGGGTGGTGTATAGCAGTGTTGAATCACTATATTGTACACCTGAAACTAATATTACACCATATTTAAATTAAAACTTTGAGAAAAAAATGATAAATTTTTAAAAAATCCTTAGCCCCTTTAATAGAGAAGTCTCAGCTTTTTAAAGTAAATAAGGACTTGATAAAACCAACACAAGAAATTATTTTGACAAAATACAGGATTCTTGTTTTGTAGGCAGACTTCCTTAAAGGGTAAAGAAAAATCTTTTACAACCTCTTATCAAGAATAGACCAATGGTCCAAGAAAACTTTGTCCTTTCAACAGAGAGAAAACCGAATTCTTATTTTGCACCAGCTTACTTTTCATATTAAAACTCATTTATTTAATTAAATTTATTCCAATCTTAGGGTCTGCCTGGCTGGCTCAGTCCGTAGGGCATGTGCCCTGAACGGGGTTGTGAGTTCAAGCCCCACATTGGGTGTAAAGCTTATTTAATCTTTTTAAAAAATGTTAAATTTATTCCAATCTTAGCCAGTCCTGACTACATATAAAACTCCTTTCTAAAGATTCCTTTCCATAAACTTCTACAACTTTTTAAATTTTGCCCAATTTTTTTTTTCCTATTTCTCATTTTGAAATAACCAATCTCATTTTAGGACAAAATTATGTTTTTTCTTGACAAAAATGTATCTTCATTCTTCATATCTTATTTTATCAAAACACACGTTCTATTTTGCTTACATGCAAAGTTGATTCCCCTATTATTTCTAGTGGCTTTAACCATTTATAGTAGGTAGAATATGTAACCCTGGGAAACCTTAATTTCTAGTGAAAACTAAGAAGTATGCAATTGTGAACTGTTACATTAGTATTCTTTATATTGGCAAATTTATGAATACATTTCATCATTTTTTTGAAACATACATTTATTCACAATACAATCTTCCAACATGCACATGTTTACTAATAGGCCCAAATATCCCTCGTTCTTTTAATAAGAAGTCAAAAGTAGATAAACCTATGTTCAGTAATTAATATTTCATTATGTTATCCTATTTGGAAATTATCTGAATATTCAATGAATTTAACTTAACTCATCATTTAATCATTTAACTCAGCAAAACTTTAAGTTTTCAGGTTACCAAAACTATTTGAGGAAACGATTTTTTAAATTTACCTAAATTTTTTTCATCCTATTTACATCTATTTAATTTACTTGTTCTTAATATGTTTAGATTACCCACAAAAACTTCATGAGACATTAGACAAAGTCAGTCACTGTCTCAAGATTTTTTTTCTGACAAATTTAAAGACATAACATTAATTTGACCTTTTATAAGCCAAGGTAGAATAAAAGTTGCATGTCTGCATTATTTTTAACGTTGCTAACTCTGAAGATACGACTATTTTTATTTAACCAACAAGCTTTAATTTTTTTTGAGTTCATTTATTTATTTGAGAGAGACAGAGACAGCCCAAGTAGGGGAGGGGCAGAGAGAGAGAAGAGAGAGAGAATCCTAAGCAGGTTCCCAGTGCCAGGGCAGAGCCTGACATGGAGCTCTAGTCCACAAAGCCATGAGTTCATAACCTTAGCTGAAACCAAGTTTCGGATGCTTAACTAACTAAGCCACTGAGGTGCCCCTAAACAAACTTTAAATTAGCTTTAATGCCATATATTGTCCCTGAAATTCATTTGGTTAGTTTCTATTACATTTTGAGAATTTAATTTACATAAGCACTTAATATTCTGTAAGCCAATTAAATAGGGCTCTCTCATAAATTATTTTTTGCAATACCTTCTGAAGGTAGAAAATACTATCACACATCTACAACCCGTATATGTAGACACACATGAACATGCAGACACAGAGACCTTATAGTTTTTGTAACTAAAGCTTCTTATTACTAATATTTGTGGAGAAGACTCTTAAGATTTGTATTTGTCCTTCACAAGTAATCTTAGGGAGGCTGTGGAGCAGTTTGTATTTTGTTTAATTCTTGGTTTTTTTAAATGTTTATTTAATTTTGAAGAAGAGACCAACAGAGTGTGAGCAGGGCAGGGGCAGAGATAGAGGGAGACACAGAATCCAAAGCAGGCTCCAGGGTCTGGTACAGGGTTCAAACCCACAAGCTGTGAGATCATGACCTGACCCAAAGTCGGATGCCCACCCAACTGAGCCACCCAGGCACCCCTGTATTTTTTTAATAAATAAAAAATAGTCCCTACATCTCACCTTTTTCTCTTTTAGTCTTAGGAATTGGGGATGGTCTAGATAAGGGTTCTCGCAGGGATCAAATAGAAAGAATGCAAGTTCCTCCAAGAAGAACTTTGGTTTCCCAAGGCCAATAAGCCTTTTGAGATAAAAAAAAAAAAAAAAAAAAGGGAGGGGGGGAGATTTGGGGAATGGTATAAAGGAATAGGTGAACTCTGAATTGCCTCTAAAGCCGCATTTCTAGTTTTGCAGAGATTTGTGGGATAAGAATGTTGCTCTTGATCCTTCAAAGAATTCAGCCGCACCTTAAATGATGTCATAGGTTGAGCCCACCTAATTATGCTATCTGTTTTAGTAAATATTGTTATACAAAGGCTTCAGGTTTTCCTTTTTCTTTGGGCACATAGTTTCATTTTAGCTTAGGGGAGGAGGCCTCACAAAATTCCTATTAGTCTCTGAATGCCAGCTTCCTATTTGGCTGACTGTTGACCACAGAGCTACTTAAAAATTTCTTTTAAATACCTGTCAGTTCTCAGCCAGGACAAACAGCAAACATTTCTGGCAATATTGAATACTTCCTGCCTCGAATGTTAAGAGGGCTCCCCAAAAGGGTCCAAAAGATCATTTATATTTATCTCCCCCTGGGTATTATTGGCAGCGATCTGGGAGAACTGACTCTGGGAAGAATCCTCACCTTTAGCTGACTTCTGACAGTTTTTCCAGAATCCCATCTGTAGGTTCTGAGTGGGATTCGAAGCAGAATGTAGCTTCAATAGTTACCTGAATTTGGAAAAATTTTTGTATTAATTTTAATGTTTGTTTCCCCTTGGCTGTTTGGAAATTCCTCAGGGTCTTTTGAACTCTGGATGGGGTCCCTGTGGGGGCCCTCTCTTGAAAGTAGATATGGGGGTGTCTGTGAGGCCCTGGTGGACTTTTATTTATGGTGTAAAGTTGATTCAAATAGGGGATTGCTAGAATGAGGACTCAAAAAGAGGAGAAGTAGGAGTTGGGTCCATCTTATAGTTTTATGTTTTAGGTACCTTTTGTGTCTTTACTAGTGAATCTTTGCAGTGAATCTTTAATAAAGCTATTTTTTTTAATTTTGAAGGTGTTTGGGGGCTTCTGCATGTCAATTAAAGTAGGCATGTCATCATGTTTGCTTAATTTGGGAACTCCTTTCAAGTGCACTTCTCCAATGACCTTATCTTATTGAAATGCGTTCCATCATGGCTACTGTAGTTCCCTGAGGGCTGGCACCAGTTTGGGAAGACACTTAGGTGGGAATGCGATTTAACCTACCTTTCTGTACAGCCATCTCTGATCTCAAATGGGGTGCAGCCCACATTTCTGTTCAGGTATATTTTGGGGCCCCCAACCTGATGATTACCAAGCTAAGTTCTCAGGACACAAAACAACAATCTCATCTAATTTTAGGTTGTTTTTAGTAAGAGTTTGCCACTTGTATAAATGTCTACAGCTTCTAGGACTACAGTGTTTGGACATAAAATGAGCAGGTGTGCTAAAAGGTGACATGGTTAACTAGTTGAATTTTAAGAATCCCATTTTTATTATTATTCTTTTTGGGGTTTTTTTAAGTTAAGGGTTTTGGTCTCTTGGAGACAAACAAATACCTACAAGGGATGTGCCCTTAACATACCAACAGTAAACAAGAGATATTACTGCAGACTGGCCAAGAGAAGGATATATGCACCACCAGCAATTCCCAGCATGAACTAAACCCAGTAAGTGAAGACTTAAGACTGGAACCAAGGAAAGAAACTCCTAATAACCAAGGAATTACAAACTGAACCAAGGGCTAGGGACCTAGGTTTCAGCTTGAACATCTATCAGTTCAAGCTGGCTCACTAAACCCAACTGGAAAGCCAATTAGATTGGGAGCTCAGTGAAAAGACAGTGGAGCTCAGAACCAAAAGGAATGGTGAGAAACAATGAGAAAGACAATGAACTGAAAAAGGGGTTCACCAGTGCTACACCTGGGTTTCTCATTGTTCCCAAATGTCATCAAAAGTTCACTTCATATCCCATACAAACAATTATGAGAGAAAATTATGAAAAACAATATGTCAACAAATTGGACAACCTAGAAGAAATGAATACATTCCTAGAAATATACAAGCTACCAAAACTGAAACAGAAAGAAATAGAAAATTTGAGCAGACCAATAACCAGCAAAAAATTGAATCAGTTATCAAAAATTCCCAACAAACAGAAATCCAGGGCCAGAAGTCTTCATAGGCAAATTTTACCAAGAAACACCTATTCTTCTCCAACTGTTCCAAAAAAATAGAGGAGGAAGGAAAATTTCCAAACTCATCCTATGAGGCCAGCATTACTCCAATACGAAAACTAGATAGAGACTCCATGAAAAAAGGAACTAGACGCCAATATCCCTGATGAACATGAATGCAAAAATTCTCAATAAAACACTGGCAAATAATATCCAATAATACATTTAAGAAATCATTTACCATGATCAAGTGAGATTTATTCCAGGGTTGCAAGTGTGGTTCAATATTTACAAATCAATCAACGTGATACATCACATTAATAAAAGAAAGGATAAGAACCATATGATCTTTTCAATAGATGTAGGAAAAGCATTTGATGAAGTACAACATTCATTCATGATTAAGAAAACTCTCAACAAAGTAGGTTTAGAAGGAACATACTTCAACCTAATAAAGGCCATCTATGAAAACCCCATAGCTAATATCATCCTAAATGGGTAAAAACTGAGAGTTTCTCCCCAGATGTCAGAAACAAGATAGAGATGTCCACTCCCACCACTTCTAGTACTAGAAGTCCTAGCCACAGCCATCAGTCAACTAAGAGAAATAAAGGTCATCTAAATTGGCAAGGAAGAAGTCAAACTTTCATTATTTGTAGATGACATGATATTAAATACAGAAAACCCAAAAGACTCCACCAAGGAATCAATCCCATTTACAATTGCACCAAACACAGTAAGACATCTAGGAATAAACCTAACCAAAAAGGTAAAAGACCTGTACTCTGAAAACTATAACACTGATGAAAGAAATTGAAGAGGGCACAAAGAAATGGAAAGACATTCCATATTTGTGGATTGGAAGAATAAACAATATTAAAATCTACCTAAAACAATCTACATACTTAATGCAATCCCTATCAAAATACCAATAGCATTTTTCACAGAGCCAGAACAAATAATCCTCAAATTTATATGGAACCACAAAAGACTCTGAATAGCCAAAGCAACCTTGAAAAAGAAAAACAAAACTGGAGGCATCACAATTCCAGACTTCAATTTCCATTACAGGGATGCCTGGCTGGGCATGCAACAGTTGATCTCAGGATTCTGAGTTCGAGTCCCACATTGGGTATAGAGACTACTTAGGAATAAAATATTTTTTAAGTTATATTACAAAGCCATAGTGATCAAAACAGTATGGTACTGGCACAAAAATAGTTGCATGGATCAATAGAACAGAATAGAAAGACCAGAAATGAACCTATAATTAATTAATCTTCGACAAAGCAGGAAAGAATATCCAATGGGAGAAAGATAGTCTCTTCAACAAATAGTGTTGGGAAAACTGGACAACAACATGCAAAAGAATGAAATTGGACCACTTTCTTACACCATACACAAAAATAAATTGAAAATGGATATAAGACCTAAATGTGAGACCTGAAACCATAAAAATCTTAGAGGAGAAAACAGACAGTAACTTCTTTGATTGACATCAGTCATAGCAACTTCTTTCTAGATATGTCTCCTGAGGCAAGGGAAACAAAAGCAAAAATAAACTATTGGGACTTCATTAAATAAAAGGCCTCTGCACAGTGAAGGACACAATCAACAAAGCTAAAACACAACCTACAGAACAGGAGAAGATATTTGCAAATGACATACCTGACAAAGGCGTGATAAAGGGTTAGTATCCAAAATATTATAAAACTCAACACCCCAAAGAATGAATAATCCAATTTAAAAATCCAATTCAGAAAACATGAATACACATTTTTGCAAAAACAACATACAGATAGCCAATAGAACAGACACAGGAAAAGGAAAAGATGCTCAACATCACTGATCATCAGGGAAATACAAACCAAAACTGCAATAAGATATCACCTCACACTTGTCAGAATATCTAAATCAAAAGCACAAGAAAAAATGGGTGCTGGTGAGGACATGGGAAAGAGGAACCCTCTTGCGTGTTGGTGGGAATGCAAACTGGTGCAGCCACTCTGGAAAACAGGATAGAGTTTCTTCAAAAAGTTAAGAATAGAACTACCCTAAGATCCAGCAATTGCACCACTAGGTATGTACACAAAGAATACAAAAATACTAATTCAAAGGGATACATGCACCTCGATGTTTATAGCAGCATTAACAACAATAGCCAGGTTATGGAAACAGCCCAAGAGTCCATCAACTGATAAATGGATAAAGAAGATGTGGTATATATACCCAATAGAATATTATGCAGCCATAAAAAAGAATGAAATCTTGCCATTTGCAGTGACATGGGTAGAGCTGGAGTGTATTATGCTAAGCAAAATAAGTCAGTCAGAGAAAGACAAATACCATATCATTTCACTCATATGTGCAATTTAAGAAATAGGCAAAGGGAAAAGAAGAGAGGCAAACCTAAAAACAGACTCTTAACTACAGAGAACAGATGATTGGGGACGGGGGGGGGGTTGGTGAGGGAGACAGGTTAAATAGGTAATGGGGATTAAGGAGTGCACTTGTGATGAGCACCTGGTGTTGTATGGAAGTATTGAATCCCTATATTGTACATTTGAAACTAATATTACACTGTATGTTAACTAACTGGAATTTAAATTAAAAAAAATTTTTTAAGTTCACTTCAGATCCCAGCAGGGCCGTCAAATCTGTTAAACAACAAAAATTCAGCTGAGTACATTTAAAGATCACATTGGCTAAAGATTGATGAATTGGACAGCCTCCCACCTAGCAAACAGAAAGGAGTTCTGACAAGCTGTAGAAAAGGAAAGGTTTTTAAAGGCAGAAAGGGGACAGAAAAAGGAAATTATTAGCAAGAATGCATTGTTTCAGGCAAGATCACCCTCCTGAGGGGAACAGAGGATCTGTCAGACGGATTTCCTCACTAGTGCTGCCAGGTAATTCCATGTTGACTGGTTAAAGGTTACATTTCTAGGGGGTTGAAACTGTAATTGGAATTGATATCAAGTCTTGGTTTGCTGACATGGTGTTTAGCACAAGTGATTCCATTTGGGGCCAGCTGTTTCCTTTTTAACATTACAAAACAATAAATTGGCATTTGAGTGTCGATCTCAAACTTCCTGAGAGTCAGGGAAGGACAGAGGCAACATGGGGACTGATGAGATAGAGGTGAGGTAATCAATCAGCCACCAAAGAGATTTGGGGATAGAAGAGAAATGACCAAGGAGTGTTTGACTTTAGTCTGTTTTGCAGTTTACAGAATTACCCCCATCCCATGGTTTCACCAACTCATCAGTAAAAGCCATATCACTTGCTAATGATCTGGGGAGTCCTACTGACTTTTGGGGGAGGTGACCAAATGCTGAGTCCTGATCCAGGGACTCAGATGCAGGCAGATGCAGCTTTACTACTCACTGTAACATCAGGAAGGCCGGTCCAATCTTTCAATCAATGAAAACAGCCCTCACAAACAACAAATGAAGGTTTTAAGGACACTTTATGTCCTTGGGCAAGCCTCTTGGTTTTTCCCTGAATAAGCATCAGACTTTGAGACACACATATTTTAGTTTAATGTTCAATTCACAATATCAAAATTTTTCCTTAGTCATGCTTAAATACTGGTTCATCTTTATTATGCATCATGAGGGAATAAACCTTTTCATGGTCTCTTGTAGTCTTTCTATATCCTTGTCATGAAGTTTGGTGGCCCTGATCACTCCTCATCCCACACACATGTCTGTGTCCCCAGGCTCCACCTCCTCCTGGGATCTCCTCCTTCCTCTCTGACTACACCCAGATGAAGTGTTTCCTGCATGGTCTGCTCTTGACTCTGTTCTCTCTCCTCACCAGAGGTCCTCAAAGTGTCATCTGGACCTGCATTCAGACAACCTCCCGTAAGTCTGAGAGTACTGAGAATAGGCCAGAGCTGGAGTTCAAGGGAACCTTAAATGACACAAAGCCACCTGGTGACCACTCTCCCCCAACTAGGTCAGACCAAGGGTTAGTGGGTGACCAGTAGGACAAGGCTTCTAGTGGCACATCTCTCCTAAGTTTCCTGGCATGACCTTTTGGGAAGGCTCTTACCAGCCAGGATGTGCCGTCCCCTCTGTTCCCCTCTCCTTCCTCTACTATCAGCAAGGTCATCTCTCTGCATGGTTGACCTGGACCTTCACAGCTCTTAGGTACTTAGGCATCTCTGCCCCAAGGTCATCGGGAAGGAACACACAGCCACACCTCTCTGTGTCTGCAGGCAGAGAGTGAGCATGGGGTCAGGTGGGTCGACACTCATCAGGGATGACAGTTCTACCTCTCATTCTTGCCAGCACTTAGTATTATTCACCTTCTCTTTTGGTCAATAGACCATGTATGCTGTCATTTTTCATTGTTGTTCTAATTTGCATATTTTTGATTACTAACATGGTTTGAGCACCTTCTGAAATGTTCCTTAGCGCAAAACAAAAAGTTTCCTACTCAATAAATTGTCTAGTCATTGTTCTTTGCCCATTGTTCAATGGGCTGCATCTCAGCTGCTTGACTTAGCCCAGAGGCACTTGGGAAGAGAAAAATCTGCCCAGCCCAGAGTTACCTCCACCCACAAAGACAGCTTCCATCTGATGGAGCTGTAGCCCTCTTTGGATACTCTGCTTCCTGAACTTTCTCACCCACGTGTGCTTAGAAAAGTAGGTAGCTCTAAGCCAAGGGGATGTAAGACTCAGAAGTGCAATGACCAAGATACTGCAGTAGGGAACAGTTTGTCTGGTGGGTGGGCTTCCTGGGAGGAAAGAGGCCAAATTCCAGAGTTTTATTTAGCCCCTGTCAAGAAAGGCTTATGGATTATTCTGGGAGACACCAAGTTGGGAGGGAAAAGGGTTGTAGAAAGGCCTAGAGTACCAAAGGCTTCTTGTGTCTCCACAGGCCCCTCACCTATGGAATGAAGTGGATTATGGGAGGATACTCACCTCCCTACACTATACAGACTATACTTCCCTTACCTGTGCTGGCAGGATTGAACCTTCAAAGATGGAGCTTCCCCACCAAGGAGGATCAGGGACTGTGAAGCCTTCCACACGGAACCCTTAGCTATTCCTCCGTACTCTGGGAGCACAATATGAGGGGCCAGATGTATGTGTGTACAGCCATGCCTCATTTTATTATGCTATCATGTCATGTGCAGATATGACAATTCTTACAAATTGGAGGTTTTGGGCAACCCTATTGCCATTTTTCCAACAGCATTTGCTCACTTTCTGCCTCTACGTCACATCTTGGTAACTCACAATATTCCAAACTTTCTCATTATTATTCTATTTGTTATGGTGATCTGCGGTCAGTGATTACAACTTGCTAAAAGCTCATATGATGGTTAATATTTTTAACAGTAAAGTATTTTTTAATTAAGGCATGTACATTCTCTTTTTAGGCACAGTGGTGTTGCATGCTTAACAGATGACAGCATAATGTAAATATAACTTATATGCACTGAGAAACCGAAAACGTCATTCAATTCACTTTATTGCTATGTTCACTTTACTGCCATGGTGTGGAACCAAACCCACAATATTTCCAAGATATGATTATAGACATGTGTGTTTTGTGGGGCATTTAATGTTAATTACTTTATGTGTGTGTATACCCCCGTATACTTGTGTGCGGATGAGTGTGTGTATGTGTCTGGGTGAACATGATTGAGCACAAGTGCTGGTGTGCACTTGTATGCACAACTCTTAAAAAGGGCATGGCCACGAGGCAAAACATACTTTGAAAAATGAAGAGTATAGACAGTTCTTAAGTAAAAAAGAAATAGGGTGGCTCAGTAGGTTAAGTGTCAGACTTCAGCTCAGGTCACGATCTCATGGTTCACGAGCTCGAGCCCTGCATTGGGCTTGCTGCTGTCAGCACAGAGCCTGCTTCAGATCCTCTGTCCCCCTTTCTCTCTGCCCCTCCCCTGCTGGTTCTCTCTCTCTCTCTCCCTTTCAAAATATAAATAAACTTTTTAAGAAAAGAAAAGAAAAAGGAATTGCTGCGGGCTGAATGTTTGTGTCCCCCCAAATTCATATGTTGAAATCTTACCCTCCAAAGGGATGATATTAGGATATGGAAACTTTGGGGTGATTAAGTCATGAGGGAGGAACCCTCATGAATGGGATCAGTGCCTTATCAAAGAGACCGTAGAGAGGTCCTTCGCCCTTTTCACCATGTGAGGACACACAGAAAGGATGGTTGTCTTTGAACCAGGAAGCAGGCCCTCACCAGATCTGCTGGCGTATGGATCTTGGACTTCTCAGCCTCCAGAACTGTAAGAAATAGATTGTTGTTTAAGCCACTCAATCTATGGTATTTTTGTCATAGCAGCCAGAGCTAGGACAGGAACTGAAAGAATTAAAATTGGGTCTCTCCTTTCTCCTCTTCTTCAAAGATTCCTTCTCTGACTTTCAGCACATGGGAACTCAAACAAGTTTGAAAAATCTGAGTTGGAAAGAGCCACCCAACATCGGAAGCCCTTCTGCAGTAGCCCCAGGAGGTGACTGTCATCTCTCTAAACGTTCCCGATGCGGTTCTGTGCTCACTGCCGTACCAGGGAATACAGCCTCACTACCAGGTAGCTCTGGTCACCAGAAATACCTTCCTAATGTCACCTGAAATCAGTAAGTCCCACTCACTGATACAGCTTCTACACGATGGGTTTCTCAAAGCAAGTCTCTCTTCTCTGTGCCAACCATAGCACAATCTCTTGCAGTATGACTCCCAGGGCTGAACATGATCTCCAGACTCAGCCAGATCAGAGTAGGCAGGACACATGAGAAGTATTTACCATGTCCAAAACAAGATAGAGATAGGAACTGACATCTGGAAAATTCTGAGAACCCCTGCAAATTGTATATATAATTATATAATTATATATACATATATGCGTATATATATATAATAGAACAATAGGCAAAGGATAACAACCAGACAACTTATGGACTAGGAAACTCAGGAAGCTAAGGAATATTTGAAAAAGTGCTCAACCCACATGAGTAATCAAATAAATACAAATTCGAATGACAATGTAAGATTATACGTGTTAAACTGGCAAAAAGAGAAGCTGAGTAACACCAAGTGGTGGCAGATGTGGGAATGGTGGAACTCTCACCACTGGTAAGTGTGTCAAACAGTACAGCCACTGGCCAGTGGCAGCATAGCTTGCCCAGGTGGGAGGGATGTGGCCGCACTACCCTCCGAGCCAGCAGATCCTTGCCTGGGTATAGATCCAAAATGCATTCCCATACAGGCCCTCAGGTACATGTACAGGGGTGTTTATACAGTTGTTTTATGATTGAAGGAAACGGAGAGCGTGTTTCAGATGGAAGTCACCACCTACACAAAGACCCCAAGGCTTCAGAGGGTTTGGCCTCTGCTCTGACAGTCCGGCCATTATTTTGAAGATAATGAAGAGAATGGCAACTCCTGGAAAATGCAGCATATCTACCTCTGTGTGTGTTGGCTGTGAGTCCCCAGGAGGGCCCCGGAAGAGAGAGATCGTGGCCAGCATACACGGGACCAGCCATGGGAACTAACAAAAGCCAGAGGTATTTTCTTGTCAACCTTGAGCAGCAAGGCAGCAGACATAAGCAGAGAATAGCTAAAGCCGTTGCAAGAACGAATTTCCTTTGAAACAGCACAAATGAAAAACAAAATCCTCTTAACCCAGTGACGGCTCCTGATGGAATAAAGCGCTTTCTCTGAAACGACCCCCAAATTAGCAAAACCATAATTAGGATTACTAAATGAATAGATCAGAATTCCATAGAGAAAATATTTACTCAGGCAAAACCTCCTCAATTCAATAGCTCTTTCAATTAATTTTTTTCTAAAGTTTTGGATTTCCACAGACTAATCTGCAGGTATTTAGAAGGATTTGTCAACTACTTGCCAAGTAGTTATAAAGTGTGAAAAGTCTTTGCCAGGAAGCTCTCTGGGGACCTTTGCAAGAACATACAGGGGGAAGTGAGGTGTCCAAAAAGGCCTCCCTGCAGCCAGAGGGGCATTTCTCTCTCCACCACTGGTTCACCCCCCACTGGAATAGACCTGACTAACTGTCCTGAGTAGCCTAGGGTTGTCCAATGCCTTGGCCAAGCTCCCAAGTGCTGGCTGCCCCTGCGGGAGCTTTCCTGGCTATAGAACCTAGGGTTCCATTGGAAGAAGCTAGTGAATGATTGGAGCTTACGGGGATTACACAATGAAGATGAAGACGACTGTGTTGCATTGAGCATAATGCTGAATCAAGCCTGAGCCACATGCAGCACTGAGAGCTATTGGATTACCCTAGACTTTAACCAGGATATCTGGGAGAACCTTTGGTGTGGGAGGTAAGGAAGGCCCTACCCAGAGCCCTAACCGACTTACCAACATCATCTCCCACCTCTGTTCCTCACCGTTCCCAACATCTGAGACATTCCCCACCTACACAGGTCTCTCCCTTCCCTTCCAAACACATCTTTTGCCCTGGTTGTGTCCTTCCTTTAAATGTTCTTTTCCTTAAAGAAGGGAATGGCCAGACTGGAGACCACAGTGTAGATCTACCCAGGGCTCCATGTAACCTTGAACCTGGGCCTGGTGCTCTCCCACTTGGGAGCCTCTGGTCCACCCCTCGCCAACCTTGTATCACTCTATTCCTCCAAAGAAACTTCACTGCACAAAGCATTGGAGTGAGAAACTTCACTGCTCAAAGCATTGGAGTGGAGGCATTTTGTCCTGAAGTTTTAACAAGGGAGACAGAGGATCACATGGTGAAGCACAGAGCAAACTCAATGAAAATTTTAGTTAGACATCTCCACTCTCCCTGCAAGTTTCTTCTCAGCCACACACATTCCTCCCACCCACCACCGCCCTTGAACTTCTGTCTCTGCTCCCACCACCGCCTATACATACATATTTCCTTCTCTTTCTGCAGAGCAATTTAACCCTTGCCTGCCTTACTTCCAGTTTTGCAGGCTCCCTCCCAGGACCCTCTCAACAGTCTTTGTGCTCTATACCCTTTAGAATGCAGGGAGTGATTGTAAATAACAAATGATGTTTTTTGAAGTCACACCTTTTTCCCTTGTGAAGGAGTACCAGAACTCCATGAGGAGCAGTTCAAGGCTTGGCTGAGGATGAGTGAGCAGGTTTAGTGGTCACTCTGGCCACGGGATCTTCCCAGAGCCCTCTGGGCTTTGCTCTCCAGGCAGACATGAAGCTGCCCTGAGGTCCTTCTGAAAGCCTTAGTAGGGGCAGTTCTACCCAGAAGTGGGTGCAGGCCTCACCAGACCACCACCAGAGGCCCAGACTAAAGTAAGAAAGTGGAATGATTGATCTTCACAGGAAAAGATGTCCACGCAGCAATCACCTGAAGGCAGTTTCTGTAAAATCTAAAATCACAGAACATTCCAACTGGGAAGTCACTGGGCTCCCACATGCCTTGGGAAAAGGAGACAACCACATCCTTCCTTTCCTCTTCAAGACTTGCCCACTCATTTCCAGCTGGGAAAGCTGGGGTACCTGCTCCATCCAAAATAGCTGTTTCCACAAGGGTGGGCCTGAAAGCTGTCGGCAGTAGAATTGAGCTGAGTCTTCAGTATCTGTTTGTATCCATGTGTGTTCCTGGGGAAAACAAATAACTATCCCTCTCACTCAACGGGAGAAAGTAGAAAAGCACATTCCAATGCTGGGAAGCCCCAGCCAGATGTCTCATTTCAGAACCCCTAGGAGAGGCTCACCTTAATGGCACTCGAATCTAAGCCTGTGACTTAGGGTCCCCTGGGGTAGGACGAGGGTGGGGAGCACGGGTTCAGAGTCCCCACTGGTGAGGAGTGTCTGATTTCTGATGTGCCATCAGGGGGCAGCAGTGAGGAAGAACCATGAGTAGTTTGTAGGCTGACTGCATCCCTGGAAACTGGAAACACCAGCAGCGAAACCCGTGGAAGGATTGGACTTCCTGCTACTCGGACTGGTGGGGGTGCAGAGCCTTTATACATTGGCATATTTTTGTTTGGGAACATTTTACCTGCAGACTCCACCAAGTTGGATGTTGTCAGACATTTATATAGATACTTATACTGATTAGGATATGCAGCTGACGGATTGTACATTCCAAAGATGCCACCTCAATATCAACCCTCCCACATGTCCTTCTGTGGAGTAACACTGCCACACCCCTATCAGGAAAAGGAGTTTATTTCCATCCTGTATCTGAGCTGTCCAGTGTCTGCCTCAACCAACAGAATACAGCAGAAGTGATGTTGTGCCAGTTCTGGGCATAGCTTTTAACTGTGCATGTAGTTTCTGTTTCCTGCCTCTTGGGACAGTCAGTCTTGAGATCATCCCTTTCAGAATGCAACTTCTATATTGATTGTATTGTCTCGTTTTCTATATTCTTAATGCTCTGGCATTTGATCCTGGAGAGACTGCCCCTCCTAGGGTTAGTTCTTTTCTAGAGCCTCCGTCATGAGTGTGGCTTTGATATACAAACCAAACTATCCAGAGCCCCCACTTCCCAACCATCTCCTTTATACAATTCCCACACACCAAGCCAATATTCCCCCTGCCCTAAGTCACCACAGAGCCAAGTGTCAGACAACGAAAGACCACCCTTATAGCCAGAGACCAAAATTATTCTAAGTATCCAATCCTAAACTTACTCAGCATATCTACTCTGCTTTCCCATGAAAGTCCCAGTAAAGGCTCTGGGCCATGCTCTCCTCTCCCTCCTTTCTGCCTCCCCACTGACCCCGGTGCTTTTTTTATGCGACTTTGCATGGTGTGTTGTGCCCCCTGTTTCTAGGAATCTAGAGTGAATATAAACTCTTTCTTCCATGACAGTCATTCCCATGTCTGCATGTCCTACCATATCTGATTAACAAATCCTGGGTACATTTTAGAACAGCCACCATTGCTGTGAGAAGCCCCAGCCACATGGAGAAGCCATGCAAAGGTGTGATGGTCAGTAGCCCCACCTGAGCTCCCTGACAAAGCCTGTGTCAGCTGCCAACCATGTAAGTGAGCCCTCTTGGACATTCAGCACAGAAAACCACAGCTCCGGCCAACTTCTGGCAGCAACTGCATGAGTGACCCCAAGTAGGAATCACTGAGCTGAGCCCAATCAACCCACAGGATAGTAAACCGTGTTTTAGATCACTCTGTTTTGAGGGTGATTTGATCCACAGCAGTAGGGAACCAGGAAATGCATGATAGTCCTTCACTGAAGGATCAGTTCCTATAATAAGTTCCCACGAATAGTACTGTAGTTCATTGCTACTCAAAGCTTGAGCATCACCTGGAAGCTCATTACAAATGCAGAATTTCAACCCCATCTCAAATTTATGAAGCCACAGTCTGCATTTTAACAAGAGCCCCTGATGAATCGAATGCATATTAAAGTTTAAGAAGCTCTGCTGTGGCCAGTATTGACTATACTTTGCCTAGCTCTCCTTAAATCCTTTAACTGGTTCTCTGTTCTCTTACCCCACCTTTTGTCTAGGTGTTTTTATCCCAAGACCTTGCTCCTGTGATCTTTAAAATTTTTTTTAATGTTTCATTTATTTCTGAGAGAGAGAGAGAGAGAGAGAGTGAGCAGGGGAGGGTCGGAGAGAGAGGGAGATACAAAATCTGAAGCAGGCTCCAAGCTCTGAGCTAGCTGTCAGCACAGAGCCTGACACAGGGCTCAAACCCACGAACCATGAGATCATGACCTGAGCCAAAGTCAGACGCTTAGCCGACTGAGCCACCCAGGCGCCCCTCCTGTGATCTTTAGACTATCACCCTTGGGTTACTGCAGTTGCTTTGCCTGTACTTGCAGACTGCCAGAAATATCTGAGAATTTATGCCCCTGGGATGGCCCACACAATGACTGACTGGTATGGCAGTATGAAAGCTCAGCTTTTTGGCCTCAAGGTGGAAAAAAACTCTAAGGTATCATTTTCTGCAGAGCTGTCCAGGATTAGTATGGGACTTGGACTCTGCCTGAAATGTCAACCTTACTCCACTTCCCCCTCTTCCCTGTGCTGCTTCCCCCACTAGCTTTCCAGTTTCTCTTAAGGACTCTTCCTTGATAAATCTGCATGTGAACCCTCCTCTTAGGATCTGCAATGGGTACCTAAGACAGCATTGCCCTATCACATCCTCATCACACAGACAGTACACGTTGGCTAACATATCAGGATAGGATTAGGTGGAGGGGAAAGAAGGAAAAGGAGATGATGAGTATAGACAACTCTTTTGAAAAGCTTTGTGACAGAGAGGAACTAAAAAGTAATGCTGTAATTGGAGAGAAACGAAAGTTATGTTAATTATACTTCTGTATAACCCATCACTCCAAAACTTAGCAGCTTAAAACAACAAACGTTTGTTATCTCACACAGTTTCAGAGAGTTCAGAGAGTCAGGAATTCCTTAGGGTGGTCCTGCTCAGAGTCCATCATGAGATTGCAGTCATGAGGTCGACCAGGGCTACAGTGTTATCCGGAGGTTTGGTGAGGGCTTGAGGACCTGCTTCCAAACTCACTCACGTGGTTGCTGGCCAGCAGCTTCAATTCCTCTCCACTTGGGCCTCTCCATAGAGTTGCTCATGGCATTGCTTTCACTGGGGTGAGTGATGAGACAGGTGTTGGTAAATGCCAGCATGACTTGGCAAGGACACACTGTTAACAGCTGGCAAAAATCCTTAACTCTTAGGAGGAAGGTTGAGGAGCATAGGACTGTAGGTAGGGATGATGAATACAGACTTCCACTTTCTATATTTCTGAATTCCTTTTGTAATTTTAAAACATTAGAGGAGAAAGCTTGAGTGAATCACCAGTAGCTTGTAATGCATATAGCTAAGCCTGTTGCAAAAATGTCTATAAGAAGGAGAAATGAAAAGGAGAGAAAATTTGAACTAAGTCATAAAAGATATGTAAGTGGTTAAAAAAACATGCAGAAATTTTAGAAGCATGTATCTGTCCTACGTAGGATAGCTGGAAGCATGTAATAAGCTCTGGAATTGCTGCTGACCCCAGGTGGGTGAGAGTTCCTACCTCTACTGAGAAAGCTCAGAGCATTCTGGGAACCTACTTTCCCTTTCCTTTTGCTCTGCCCACTATAGTGAGACATCAGCTCTGACCAGCTCTACATGGTCTTCTTTCACCAGCTGCCTGTCTGGGGCCCTACAATCAGCTTTCTGGTCTGATCTTAATAAACAACTCAAATTCAAATATTTCCTGCTTCCTACAGCATGCATGACCATTTGCTGTGGATGCAGCATCCTGACTTCTCCATTAGAGACAAGTGAAACAATTCAGCCCCAGGTTCTAGCATCAGCCCCTAAGAGGAAGGACAGGTGAGCAGTTTTCTTAACCCCAGAAATGAACCCGCCATCTGCAGGTGGCCCTGCCAAAGACGTAGCTGTATCCTCTCACTTCGAGGTGCAAATGATCCTGACTTCCTCTCCCAACAGTCTCTGGAGCTGGAGAGGTCCTGCCTGTGTCAAATGCAACATCATATTCTCAGTGCCACCCTTGGCTCAGAAGTCTCTGCTCCAGGTATGTCTTTCAAGGTCCCTCATCATAAACCGATGGTGGGTGACTCAGGGAGAAGCAGGGGCCGCAGAGGCTTGCGGCAATGGAGAAACCTTGGGGATCTATACCTGCGTAGAACGAGAGGACAGAGGACTTGATGATGGCCTAACATGAGAGCCTCATAGTCTAGGTACTCAAACCAAGATTGAAAAAGACAGTAGGGTAGGATTCAGGCTGGTGGTTTCTGGTACCACCCTTAGAGGCAAGAGGGGTCCCGACCCCAGCTTCTGGGACTTTGAGCAGTGCCACAAATGGCCTGTCCACAGACCAGTCCACAAATGGTGTGTTACTGGGGTCTTAACACACAGAAACTGAGAGTAATTTTATATCTGTTGAATCTTTAAAACGTTAACCTTATATTTTGTATGGATTTTTTAAAATTCATTGTTTTCTAGTGATTTGTTTTTATTGGATTTGTACAAAAGAATTGGCCTGGATTGGCTTGGAAAATTGCAAACCGATCCTGCACCACAGCTAATTTGTGAACCCCTCCCTTAGAAGGTCCCGCGTATCATGAATACTCCAAACATAAATTGATTAAGGAGCACACGGGATCTGTTGCGCAGCACTGGCATCATGCAGCCCGCAGCCTAAACACCGACTCCATTCAGGCCCTAGTGAAACGCCACTCTTGGTCTTTTGCCCCCGTGCCCTTAACACAAAAATAAACTGTGTCTGAATGTCACAAAGGTTTCTGGGCTGTGCTTCCGCCAACACTGGAGACAGACACAGCCTCAGAGTAAGAGGAAGATTTGAGTGGCAGAAGCACTTAAGTTAAGAAAAAAGACAAATTAATTAACTTGTCAAATCCTTTTTCTCAAATAGCACGAATGCAATAGTTTCTTACAGAGTGGAGTAGCATTTCCCAGTAGGGTACAAGTCCATTTTCATGCTTCTCTGTGTGTTCCAGTTCATGGTCCAGGACGTGCTCACAAATTAGTGTGGTATTGACAGGTGCACATGGTGACTGAGGAACATCTTGCCATATTCACAAGTTACCTCTATAATCTGCATATACGTAACTATGGATGCAGTGTGTGTGGCTGATTTTTTGCATCGTAGCATCAATCTAGATACTACTTTAAGAGATAGTGAAATTTACAGTTTAGGAGGCAGAAATTTATATTGTGATATTAAAATATTTTGTGAGATTTGGGGCAACCGCGATCAATTCACTACAGAACTCCATTAAAATACTGGAACAGGATATGTACAATTCATGATTCATTTCCAAATTTAAATGCTGGCTTTAAAATTTTTGTGTGTGGGGGCACCTGGGTCAGTTAAGCGTCTGACTTCAGCTCAGGTCATGATCTCACGGTTTGTGAGTTTGAGCCCTGCATTGGGCTCTATGCTGACAGCTCAGAGCTTGGAGCCTGCTTTGGATTCTGAGTCTCCCTCTCTCTCTGCCCAACCCCCGCTCACACTATCTCTGTCACTCTCAAAAATAAATAAATGTTTTTAAAAAATTTTTTCAAGATTTTTTTTGTGACAATATCCTACTTTTTTCTGAAACTTTCTCTAAATTGAAATCAATTTTTAAAATTACCTAAGAATTATAACTCAAAAAAGATAGTCTAATTTGGCCTCACCATCAAAGAACATAAATGGTGCAAAAATCTTGATTGTAACAATTTTGCAGTAAGGAAGGCAAGAGAAATTAAGTTAATAAAAGGATACATAATAATTTGTGAATTATGTGTATCTTGATCTTATTGCTTACCTACACAGCAGCAGCTGATCAACAGAATATCGAAATATGTGCAAAAATAATTAAATTATATCTCCTTTACTGCTTTGCCTATTTTTATTTTTATAAAAATCGTAGTGTTACATCAAAAAAATTTTTTTATCTCACAAGGGCATATTTTTTAAGGCAGGAGGATAAAATATTTTTACCTAAGAGTTTATTGGCGTGGCTTATAGCTTTAAATATTGACACACATACTATGTGGGCCTCCATTTAGGAGGTCTGTTTAGAGCTGCCTTCCTAAGGCCGCCCCGGGGCCACCGAGAGCTGACTGGAGTTTAGCGACTTCCCCCCACATTTTAATTCACTTAAGACAGAGAGCCTCGGGTGGATGGAGACGTGACTTGACCACAAATATCAGAAGGGAGACGCGGTTTTTAGAAATAATTATTTGCAATTGATCCCTTCAATTAGTAAGAAATTTTTGCCTGGCTATGGCTTTAAAAAGCCATTGTTGGTGTGACCCGGAGTGAAGATCTGTTAGAGCCACCCCTGTGATCCTCCTTTGCTGGTGTCCCTTCTGTGATCCTGAAGGCCCTGCCAAGAGGTGCTGTAGGAATGCCTCTGTCCCAGGTGATCACTCCATCAAATTCTGCCATGGAATCAGTGCTGCTGGCTATGGGCAGGAGTACAGGGCTTCTAATTATCCACAACTGCCCCCCTGTCTAGTGCCCCAGGAGGAGACCTCCTGTGGACTGAAAAGACCGCAGTTTACCCCCAGCCTCAGGACTGTGAGCCCTAAGGGAGAGCACAGTCATTTACACTATTTCCCTGCTGGGAAGTATTTGCTTTGTTTTGGGCTGCGTTTGTGTGTGTGCGCCCACGTGTGTGTCGGCACACACACACATCATGCATGCACCTCTACGATCAATGCTGCAATAAACACCCTTGTACACGAGCCTTTAGGTGGATGCTTTTATTTCTCTGGAATAGATTCCCAGGAGTGGGATTGCAAGGTCAAGGGGCATATGTATTTTTAATTTTAATGGATTTTTCCAGATTGATTTCCAAAATGGCTGTAATAATTTACATCTCCACCAGCAATGATTAAGAACACACTTTTCTTCTGCATAAAATAAATGTAGAAGCTTTCTTTAATTTTTCCAGCCTGGAGGGTGCAAACTAGTATCTTATTATTACTTTAATTTACATTCTCCTGAATTCTAATGAATTTGAGCCTCTTTCTATACAGTTGGATATTTTCCTTCTCTGAATTGCCTATTCATATCATTTTGTCTATTTCTCTATCGGGTTGTTTATCTTATCAATTGATAGTTCTGTGCATATTACAGCTTTTAACCTTTGTCTATCATCTGCATTGCAAATTTTTTGTTGCCAAATCTGCTTGTCTTTTGACATTGCTTGCAGTATCTTTTGCCATAAAAATGCTTCCATATATATATATATGAAAACATCTATTATTTAGATCTCCACATTTTCCAACCTTGGTTGAGAAGGTCTTCAACCTTATTTATATGAGACCTCCTTGCCAAAATTTTTTATTGAAGTATAACACACTTATGAAATAGTGTATATATTTTTATGGATCCATGATTTTTCACAAGGTGAACACACTCATGTAACACACCCAGATCAAGAAACATAACATCTCCAGCATCCTAAAAGCTCCTTTGTGTCTCCTTCCAGTCACCACCCTTCCAAAAAATTAACCTCTACCCTGACTTCTAACATCATAGGCTACTGTTTAAACTTTATCCAAATGAACCATTCGTTTGTACTCATCTGTGTCTAGCTTCAGCTCACATTATGCTTGTGGGATTCATTCATGTAATTCATTCATTCTCATGGCTCTGCTGTATTCTGCTGTATTCCTTTATAGAAGTATACTACACTTTATTTGTTTTACTATATTTTTTTGTCTCACCATTTCTTAAATTTGTTTTGCTCATGTGGTTTGCTTCCAATTTGGGGCTATTACAAATAGCCCTGCTATGACCATTCTTGTACATACTTTTGGTGAATTTATGTCCGTATTTCATTGCATATTTAACCAATTGCATAATTTTGTGGCCACAGGCTATGTGTATGCTCAGCTTTTGTAGATACTGCCAGTTTTCCCAACTACATTCATGTCAGTAATGTCAGACACATCTAGTTGCTCTATATCCACCCAGTACTTGGTAGCATCTGACTTTTTCACCAGCCATCCTAGCGGGTATATGCTAGTATTGCATCATGATTTATCTTGCCAGATGTTTAGTATTTTATTTTTTACATTTTAAGCCCTTAATCCATCTGGAATTTGATTTTTGTATATGATAACGGTAGGACTCCACTTTGACGTTCTCCATTCCAGACAATAGGCAGATATGTCAGATTAAATAATATATCCTTGGCCCTGATAATGCCTTGAGGTATAAGTAATCGTTTGCCAGGTGGAGAGTGAGTAGAGTGGAGGCTCCAGGCTGATGGGGTCATGTGAGCAAAGGCACAAGGCATGAAGGAGGATAGATGTGGTTAAAATTAAAAGGGAAGGAAGCTGGCTGGCTCAGTCAGTAGAGCATATGACGCTTGATCTCAAGGTTGTAAGTTCAACCCCCATGTTAGGTGTAGAGATTACTTAAAAATACAATCTTTAGGGGCACCTGGGTGGCTCAGTCGGTTAAGCCCCTGACTTCAGCTCAGGTCATGATCTCAGTTTGTGGGTTCCAGCCCTGCATTGGGCTCTGTGCTAACAGCTAGCTCAGAGCCTGGAGCCTGTTTCGGATTCTGTGTCTCCCTCTCTCTCTGACCCTCCCCTGCTTATGCTGTCTCTCTCTCTCTCTCTCTCTCAGAAATAAATAAAAGACACTTTAAAAATATTTTTAAAAATTAAAAAATACAATATTTTAAAAAAAGTGCATAGCAGCAAGTGGCACAGGAGGGTAAGCAGAGCCAGATCTTACCATTCTCACAGAGTACATGGGCACAAGGCTGCTGTTGAATGGGCACACCAAAGGACGAAGAACCCTCTCTGATTCTGGTGTTTGGGGATGTTCTTTGAGATGTTCATTCTGAAAAGTGTGATTATCAAACTCTTACTCTCGGGGTGGGAGGGGGGGTTGACTGAGGTACTTATTAAGATCCATTACATATATTATTTAATTTAATCCTCACAATAATGTCACAAGGTGGCTACCATTAACCTCGATTTATTGATGAGGGCATGCGGCTCAGAGAAATCAAGTGACTGACCCTCAACCACATAGCTAATAAGTGGCAGAGCTCAGTTTGGAACCCAGGTCCATCTCCCTCCTGAGTTTCTGCTCTTTCTTCCAGATGCACAGCTGGCTTTGCCAGTGGACAGTGAATCAAGCTTCCAGCCACTTCCCAAACAATGGAGCAGGTTACAAAGCAGAGACTTATCACCATTACATCAGCCTCTACCAACAGCTGCTGGTGGCTATTTTCTCTTCCCCAGTCACACCGAGTAGTGATTTCTTGAGAAACTGAGTCACTGTTCCAGGCAGCAATGGCCTCTTCTCCTGAAAGGTTTGCAGAGTCAGACTGGGGTGGCTACTCTGGGGCCCACGGACAGGTTTAAGGGTCTGCAGAGAGAAGGGAGCAGCACCCCAGCAGAAGCAGAGTAGGGCAAGAGAGACAGAGAGCACGAGGTTGCTGCTGTCCTCAGTCCTTTTCTCACTGGCAGTGCTAGAAAGTCCAGCTGCTCTTCTTCCCCAACTGGGAGAGACCACATGACTCCCCTGGAAACCTGTGCTATTGTGAGGTCTCTGTTCCCCCTGAAGCCAAGGAGACGTGAACACTCACTGGCATGGACACACTGGCACTCAAACATCTTGGCACACAGACCCACAGAGGGGACACAGAAGCTCCACACTGACACAGAGCAGAGCCAAACACCCACTTCCAGAGAATCTGCTTCCTGGAATGTGAGATCCTAGGGAACCAATCTAGCTCAAGGGTTTTCAAATTATGCCATGTGAGCTATTCTCCAGAGGAAAGTCACATAAACAATGAAGCAATTTCTCATCAAGGGGAAGATTTTTAACTGCTAAAGATAATTGTAGAAAAGTACACTGAAATTATGAGGTGCCATTTCCCTCTATCAGATTGGCAAAGATTTAAAAGTCTGATAATACCTGCTCTTGGTGGGAATGTAAAGATATGCCATTTGACAGGGGAAAAAAATAAATGATTACAACTTTTGGGGAAGGTAACTTGGCAATATATGTCAAAATGTTTAAATGCACCTGTCCTTAAACTCAGTGATTCCAGTCCTAACATTTTATGGATAGATATAGATGTATCACCACACAAAAATACTGATTAAGGAAGTTCATTGCAGCATTTGTTTATAATACCATAAAACTGGAAACAGCTACAAAATATCCATTAATAGAAGCAGGCCAAATAAGTTGAGGGTATCCATACCATGGAATACTACTAAGCCACTTAAAATGATTAGGTGGACCTCTATGAACTGACATGGAAGTATGTCCACAACATATTTTTAATTGAAAAAAAAAAGAAAGTACAGAAAAGCAAATTGTTTTCATCTCATTTGTTTTCAAAACCACATGTTTATATATATGTAGAGGGTATCTTCTGAGGTATGCAGAAATCTTTTATAGTAGGTAGCTCTGGAATTGAAAAAGAGGGAGAAGGGAGAAGAGAAGGAAGACTAATTTTTTTACTTAGTAACCATCTGTACTTCTCCACATTTTTACAACTAGCATGAATTAACTATACTAAATGATTTTAACTGAGATTTAAAATGCACACACACACACGCACACACACACACACACACACGGACTTCCTGCAAGATTTCACTTAGAAAAAGAGTTGCACTACTAAAACTTTGAAAAAAGTCTTTATGCAACCTAACTGTTGCATAAATTGCCAGGGAAAAGTGTGAGAGATTTTTTTGAAATGGGGAAGAAAAGTGCCCTATGGAATACTGGGCTAATGTGCCCTTCCAGGCTATCATTTCAGGGTACTCTCCACCCTTCATGGTCTTTGAGTCTGTGAATTGTATAAAACTGAAAGTAATACAAATGATTCGTGTCCATTGCAATGCAAATAAATTTTGTCTGGTGGAGGCGTAATTGATCCCCCTCCCCCTGCCCCCGCCAGAGGAAGGAGCCAATTTTGTATCAACTAACAAATTCATTTCATTATTCCTGACTGATGGTAGGTGTATCTGGTTTTTGTATTGTCCTTTGAACTGACTTTTTTAGCATATTATTCTCTCACTAATCAAGGAGTTAAAATCTGACACATGCTCATTTCATATTTTTATGAGAGATTTTTCCATTTAAACAATTATCTTTTACCAAAGTGGCAATGAAGACCAGTTGAGAATGGTTGAGACATTGCGCAAGGTTAGGTGCCTGTAGTTGTGAATACAGTATTAATCCCCAGCCCTCAGATTCCTTGGCTATTTTACCTACATCCTTAAGTAACAAGGATTGGAATCTTTTCCAGTCCCACTTGAGTTCATTTAGAACTCTGTCCCCATACAGAGTTCATTTAGAAGATGCTTTCTCACAATACGCGTACTGTCACACTGCCACAAACACCCTGCTGACATGCTGCACAAATTCCCACAAAGATGCAGAAACACCCCCCCCACCACCATACACACACACACACACACACACACACACACACGCCCCAAGTGGGACCTTTAGCAAAGAGGCTAAAGAGTGCAGCATGGACCCTTCCTGAGGACCTTTGATTGCACTCTGCGGGGAGGAGAGGTGGCTCCCTCACTTCTAACGATGGGCCCGAGGCAAAGGGCGCCTGCGTGTGGCAATAAGGGAATCGAGTTCGCGTAGGGAAACAAACCCCCACCCCGGGGGACAGCCCAACGCAGGAAGTGGGCCGCACACTCGCGGAAGCAGGCGCCGCCCGGGGCGCCACGCATTCTCAGCCCCCGGAGAGTCCAGCAAGGCTCCCTGGAGGCGGAGGCCTCCCTGCGGAGGTTTGAAATCCCTGGAGCCAAGACTTGGAGCCCATGAACTGCCGCCGCGGTCGCTGGGCTCAGCAGGGAGGGAAAAAGCCAAGGCCTGCAAGCGGGGACCTGTTAGGCTGCTGGAGGTTTTGTTGCACGGGAAATGAAACCCCCGAGACGAAGACCCCATGCGGGTGCGGGCCGGGACGCTTGGCGGCGCGGCTCCAGCCTCTCCTCCCTGGTGGCTCGGCCACCCGCCGTCCGGCGCTGCGGCCCGGGCGGTGGGCTCGCGGCGCCCCCTGCGGGCCCCGAGCCGTCCTCCCGGCGCTGCCTGGCTCTCGGATCCATGGTCTCCTGCAGGCGCCGGGGCGCTCCCGCAGGCGGGGCTCGGCTTTGTGCACCCCGAAGACGCCACATACACGCGTCTCCGTCACCGAGGGAACCCGTCCCCATTCCGCAGATGAGCAAAGCAAGGTTCAAAGAGAGAGCCTGTGCCACGCAGGGACAAGAGGTGACCCCTTCCATGGGCCCACCCTCCTCCGTGCTCTCGTCCACTGGGGATCCCTTCCTTTGCCCTAGAGGGCTTAGGTGGGACCGCAGACTCAACGGCTTGCTGTGCACACTGCGCGCCCTCTACCCCGGGTTGCTCGGAGCCTGAGCAGTCGTCTGGCCCATCCCTCCGCGAAGCTGGCTGGGTGGGCTGCGGTGTGGACAGGAGTGCGTGTGGCACGGGGTTACGCGAGGGAAGCCTGAGAAACTGTATCGGGCACTTGTGTGACTATCCTTAAAGAGACAGTAAAGAAACAGAAAACATTTTGTAATGAGCATGTTCATCTCTCATTGTTTGTAATAGCCAATACTTGTGAACAGTCTCTCTACCGGTAGGTGAAACAGTCTATGCAGCCATGAAAAATCATGTTAGATAAAAAATTTTGGTGATATATCCAAATGGTCAACTGTATTGTTTTTAGAAAGTTACCATACAACATATATAATAATAAAATGATATTTCTGTGAAGATGTGTCTCTCTATGCACACATTTAAAAAATCTGAAATCAGGAGGATCAAGGGTGTTTTTTTTTTTTTTTTCGAAGTTTCTTTTGAGAGAGAGAGGGAGCACGTTCACAAGCTGGGGAGGGGCAGAGAGAGAGGGAGAGAGAATCCCAAGCACAGAGATCCCATGAACCCTGAGACTATGACCCCAGACGAAATCAAGAGTCAGAGCCTTAACCGACTTAGCCACCCAGGCGCCCAAAGGGTGATTTTTAAAATACTTCTATCTTTTTGTATTTTCTAAATGATATATATACACTGCACATGTTTTGTTTTTATGGGTTGTTGTTGTTGTTGTTTTTAATTTTAAGCGGAAAAGGCCCAGTGTTCACTTATCCACCCCAGAAAGGACAGGGCAGCTTAAAAAGTTGGCTCAAGGCAGTAGGAAAGAGGATTTACTGGAGCATTTCTTTTCCCTAACCTCACAGGAATCATGCTTCTGAAGAATAGGACAGTGATGATACATTTTCCAAAGTGTTGATTATAATACAAAGTTTGCAACATGACCCAACTGATGGATTTGGCTATGGATCAGAAGCTCTGGAAGAAAAATTGCTACTGGGTACTCACATTGTAATGGATAAAGTCACCGACTGATGTGCCAGGTTTTTGTTCCAGAAAAGTTCACAGACGTAAGTAAGTGATGTGGTTCCTTTCTTGTACTAGCTTCATGCAAATTGACGGGAGCACATAGAGATCCGAAATCCACAGCTCGGTCGAAGAGGCAGGGGGGGCTCTCTACTCCAGCCAGGGTTTGCCGCTGCAGGCTGTGCACGATGAGTATGTGAAGCCAGGCTGTACACGGCGAGTATGTGAAGCCATCATGTTGATAGATTCAGCTGTGACAGGAAGCAGCGATGATAAAGTAGGCTGTCAGAAAGGAGCAAGTCCCCCAGACTCTCCCAGGCCAGGAGACAACATGGAAAACTCCGTTAAGCTGTTTTCCTTTCAAAACTTGGCAAAGCAGAATTTGCTGAAAAGTAAGCAGTGCCGTCTGTTTCTAATTTCATTTCTCAAGAAAATCCAGCTAACTTTCATCATGATTTCTTAAGCTTGTGTCTTTTTGGAAATTAACTTTTTAATATAGCCTTAACTAAAAATATGTAGATTTGGGATATAAAAGTAATCTATTTCTTAGAATAGTTTTCCAGTGAGGTACTATCCACTTTTTATTTAAAAAGTTGTTCTCGGGGGCACCTGGGTGGCTCAGTTGGTTGAGCATCCGATTTCAGCTCAGGTCATGAGATCTCATGGTTCGTGGATTCGAGCCCCACGTCGGGCTCTATGCTGACAGCTAGCTCAGAGCCTGGAGACTGCTTCAGATTCTGGATCTCCCTCTCTCTCTGACCCTCCCCTGCTCATGCTATCTCTGTCTCTCCGTCTCAGAAATAAATTAAAAAAAAAAAAAACAACATTAGAAAGTTGTTCTGGTGGGGAGGGGGGCACCTGGGTGGCTCAGTCAGTTGAGCATCCAACTTCGGCTTAGGTCATGATCTCGTAGTCCATGAATTCGAGCCCTGTGTCAGGTTCTGTGCTGACAGCTTGGAGCCTGGAGCCTGCTTCAGATTCTGTGTCTCCCGGGGAGCCTGGGTGGTTTAGTTGGTTGCGCCTCCGGCTTCGGCTCAGGGCATGATCTCGCGGTTCATGGGTTTGAGGCCCGCATAAGGCTTTGTGCTGACAGCTAGTTCAGAGCCTGGAGCCTGCTTTGGATTCTGTATCTCCCTCTCTCTCTGACCCTCCCCTGCTCACACTGTCTCTCTCTCAGAAATAAATAAAAAAACATTAAAAAATAAACAGAGTCTGTGTCTCCCTCTCTCTCTGCCCCTCCCTCCCCTTACTGTCTGTCTCTCAAAAATAAACATTAAAATTTTTTTAAGTTGTTCTCCAGTGTTCTAAATGGTAAATAGTGCCCAAAAACTAATTTAAAAAAAGTCATGTATTAGTTTCAACATCAAGACTGACTTGTTTAAAGAAAACTGTTTGCAATCAATGGTAATGAACTATAATACCTCTTTAAAAAAAAGATTTAGAAACAAATGCTAGAAGTATTCATTCATTTTTTAAAAACCCATAAGCATGAATGGGGATGGGGGAAATTAATTGCCTGCTCTTTCTAGGAAGTAAGGAAGTCCACATTGGGACTTGTAGGACCTGGCACTGCTGCAGGGGCCAGTGACCCCAAGGGCTGACCACTTGGGGTGTTAGCTGTCCCTGGTCTGCGCACTGAGGTCGGAGTCTATGATATAAACAAGAGCTACTGCTATAGGAGAACATAGATACAACCAGCTTCATTCTGCCCTGCTTCCTGTCTCAGAATTTTTTTTAAAGAAGGGTATATAAATCAGAGATTTACATCTCTGCACCCAATAACCCCACCACCACTTCTACAAACTGTGTAGTTTAGGGCATGCCACTTTGTCTTTCCCAACCCAGTTTTTCATCTGTAAAATAGACAGAACAATATCCGTATTATGCAGTTGCTGGGAGATTTAGTATTTTATTATTCAACAATGATTTATTGATGCCAGGCACTATTCTAGTCACTGACTAGGAACAGACAAGGTCTCTGTTTTCACGGAATTCATATTCTAATAGGATGAGATCACAATAAACAAATTAATAAACAAATGAGAAAGATCAGCTGTTAATAAATTCTAGGCAGAAAATAACAGGGAGAGAGGTGATGGAGACCCACAGGCTGATGAGATTATGTTGTCTGGTCAGAGCAAACTGTATTTGAGCAGAGATATTAGTGACAGAAAGCACCCAGGCATGCAGAGATCAAGGAGGGAGAAACTGGGTAAAGGGTACAGGGAAACTCTGCACTATTTTTGCAACTTCCTGTGAATGTGTAACTATTTCAAAATAAAAGGTTTTTTCTAAAAAGCAGCTGTTGATACGCACTGTAGCCTAAATGAATCAAAACAGTTGTGTAGAGTGAAAGAAACCAGGCCAAAAAGAGTACGTGCTATATGATTTAATTTATATCAAATTCTGGGAAGTGTAAAGTGATCTCTAGTGGCAGAAAGCCAATTATTGATTGCTTGGGTACAGAGGAGAGAGGGGGGATGTTGGGAAGGAAAGACTACCAAGGGACATGAGGAGTCTTTTGGGGGTGATGGATATGTTTATTATCTTGATTATAGTGATGGTGTCAGGGTGTATATGGTAAATTTATCAAATCATACACTGTACATATTGTGTAGTTATTATATGTCAACATATGACATATATGTCAAATTTTACCTCTATAAAGGTGTTAAGAAACATTATGTGTCTAGAAATAAATCATGCTAAAGATGTACAAAGCCTCTACACTAAAGTTGAATATGTTATTGTGAAACATTTAGGTATCTAAATATGAAGAGATCTACCATAGTCTTCTATTGGACAACTCAGTATTGTAAAGACGGCAGTCTTCCCCAAACTGAAACAGATCAAAATCCTAACTGTTTTGTTTGTTTTTGATAAGTCAAAACTTATAAATGTATTTGGGAATGGAAAAAGGCCAAGGATAGCCAAGATACTTTTGAAAACTAAGGTACACAAGGCACCTGGGTGGCTCTGTTGGTTGAGCGTTCGACTTTAACTCAGCTCATGGTTTGTGAGTTCAAGCCCCACATCAGGCTTGCTGCTGTCAGCCTGTCAGTGCAGAGCCCACTTCAGATCTTCTGTTCCCCTCTCTCTGCCCCCTCCCCTACTTATGTGCATGCGCTCGCTTGCTTGCTCTCTCTCAAAAAATAAAACATTAAAAACAAAGAAAGATAAGATACAAAGAACCTACATTATCAGATATCAATATAATGAGGTGCTGGTATAAGGATAAATAAATAGATCCATGAAAGAGAATAAAGAGCCCCCAAAACCGATCCACGTGTATCTGGACACTTGATATTGGACAAAGGTGAGAATGCAGGTCATTGAGAAATGGCTAGTAAACCTGGTCAACTGGGGCTCTATAAGAATTCCTCCCATAAAACACAAAAATCAGCTCCAAAGTAGATTAAACCCCTTAATGTGAAATTCAAAATCATACACCTCTGAGAAGTATACAGCTTCTATAGTATAGTATAGGGAACAGTATAGGAGACTATCTTTATGGCCCTGGGAAAGGAAAGATTTTTTTTTTTAAACAAGTAGCATAAAGCACTAATGATAATGGAAAAAGCAGCCAGAAAAAGAAACTCTTAACAGCATTAAAATTAAGAACTTTATCCACTAAAGGTTTTATAAGGAGAATGAAAAGACAAGAAGACAAGAGACAGGGGTAGAAGACAAGATATTTGCAACTAAGAAAAATGTTGTCAAGACAGCAGTGAGACACCACTACACATCTTACAGAATGGCAAAGCTTTAAGAACCCATTGGTGTGTATTATGGAGAAACAGCCAGTCTTCTATGCTGTGAGTTGGTGGGTGAGCTAGCGCACCACTTTGGAAGGATGTCTGACATTATCTATTAAAGTTGAGGACAGCTGTTTCATATGACCCAGAAATTTCCCTCTTGGTTGACACCGTGATGAAACCTACATGCATGTGTATCAGCAGTATGTACCATAGCAATGTTGTATGTAACAGTACAAACTCGGGAAATTTCCAGATGGTCTACTTACAGTAAACTGGGCAAATAAATTATAGTATTTTTATTCAATGGAATATTATATAGATGCCAAACAGCCAAAAAATAGAAAAGGCCACTACACAGTGATCTACGTAGAGATGACTGTCCTCTTTATATACTCTTTATATACTGTCTTCTTACTTATAAAGTAAGAAAAGGACAGACCAGCAGGGGTGAGAAGAAAGTAAAGAGACTTCTTAGGAAACTATTGTGGCAATGGCAGGGAATGTTCTGTCACGTACCAACATGTGCTAGACATTGTGCTAGGCTCTCACAACCATTTGGTACAGTAGGAATTATTTTGCAGGCAAGGAAACTGAGGGTCAGGCAGGCTAAATGGCTTGCCTGGGATACACAGAGACTGGGTGGCAGAAACAGAGATTTAAAAACAGGCATCAAATCCCACATTCTTTCCACTGGAGTAGAAGGTGTTGATTGCCTTGCAATGGCCATTCGCCAGCTCTCCTTTCTTTCAGAAAGCCAGATTTTATCATGGCACATCCACCCCTCTATGCTGTCATCCTACAGATGACAGAGCCAAAGATGGAGCAAGCCTGCCCCCCCGGCCACTCTAGAGCAGCCCCGCCACCCCATACCACTTAGATGTTTTTGCTCCCTTTTATTTTTTCCTTTCTTTATTTTTGGAAAACAACTCCTGGACCCAGTGGTCCTAGAACTGTTAGGGTTAGGGGCACCTAGGGGGCTCAGTTGGTTAAGTGTCCGACTTTGGTTCAGGTCATGATCTCACAGCTTGTGGGTTCGAGCCCCGCGTTGGTCTCTGTGCTGACAGCTCAGAACCTGGAGCCTGTCTTTGGATTCTGTGTCTCCCCTCTATCTGTCCCTCCCCTGCTCATGTTCTGTCTCTCTCTAAAAAATGAATAAACATTTATATATATAATTTATAATATATATATGTAAAATTGTTAGGGTTCTTGAAACAAAAAGGAAATGCAGAGTTAGGGGCACTTGAGTGGCTCAGTGGGGTAAGCATCCAACTCTTGATTTCAGCTGAGGTCATGATCTCATGGTTTATGAGTTCAAGTGCCGCTGTCAGTGCAGAGCCTGTTTGGGATTCTCTCTCTCTCTGTCTCTCTCTGCCGTTCCTCCACTTGCTCACTCTCTCAAAACAAATAAACATTAAAAGAGAGAGAGAGAGAGAGAGAAGGAAATGCCATTAGAAGGCAAACTTGCCATTTCCTTCAAAAAGTATGCGGCAAATATTACAGCCCCCAGAATTGATGGCTGTAACACGCTCCAGCGCCTACAGCAGGGCTGGTTTACACGGCCTGTAGAGGAGCCCCAAGCTGGAGGGCCCCTGAGCGTGACCAGCTACAGCAGCCAGTGTGACAGCTGTGTTCCAGAAGCATGGGACATCGGAGAAAGCACTGCGGGACAGGCCCCTGCCTCACGCCGCTCCCTTACTCATTTGCCCTGTGAAGCTCATAGGCCCCTGCCGGAGAGAAGCCCAGACAGCTCTGCCCTCCCACTTGCCCTCACTCAGCACTTGCTCCTGGCCCAAAGCAGTTTATCCCAACGTGGAAATCCAGGGCCACCACACTTGCATCCCCCACAAGAAGTTCTCTGTCCCAATCTCAGGAGGTCCTGTTGCTGTCCAGGAACTGTCATGCTCTGCTGCGGACATTCTTGTCACCTGGCTCCAGTGCCTTTAATACTCTGGCTCTCCCTGTTCAGCAACCCATCCTCCTAGCTCTTTTTTTTTTTTTTAATGTTTTATTTATTTCTAGGAGAGAGAGAGAGACAGCGTGAGCAGGGGAGGGTCAGAGAGAGAGGGAGTCACAGACTCTGAAACAGGCTCCAGGCTCTGGGCTGGCAGGCAGCACAGAGCCCGACGCGGGGCTCGAACCCACGAACCGCGAGATCATGACCTAAGCGAAAGTCGGACGCTTAACCAACTAAGCCCCCCCGGCGCCCCCCCCCTCCCCCCCCCTCCCCCCGCCATCCTCCTAGCTCTTCTAGTGTCCTCCTGATGGCAGGTTAGGGAGGAGAGTGATTGCCCAGGGCTACGGCTTTCTCTTTTCTCTTTTCAAATCCTAGGATCCTTTATCCCTTCTCTTTTGTCTCCTTAGAGTTTTCTGCAACCTTCAAAGCTGAGCTCTCTCTGGCCTTTGGGTGTGGTCTGTGGTGGGCTGTGTCTCTGGCAAGAGCAAAGGCCTTGACACAGTGTGGACTTCAGAGAGCAGCTTGGATGAAACCCCAGAGGCCTGGAAATGTGGAAAAGTGGGTTAGCCCGGCTTACATAAGGACTATTTGGTACCACTTTAGTTTCGGTTCCAATGTGGGAACAACCTTGCTCCTTAAAACCCTTCGGATCACATGGGTGGTGTGGACTTGTGCTTCTGTCAAAGCCAAAAGCTCAGGTTATTTGGGCACTGATGGTACTCTGCCAATTCCTTGTAGAAAGATGGGATCTGCACCTGGGCCTTCCAGGTCAGAGTCTTGGTAGGACATCTGAAGCCTCCACTTGCTTCTGAATTTTCTGGAACCAAATTGCTTTTTTCTCTCATTTCAAGATCCTAGGAGAGAGAACCAACAGTAATAGGCCATGTCTGGAAGCAATTTGAGTGGGGGAAGGGGCACTTCGAGGCCTGCCCAGCCCTGTGTTCTTTGTTCAGCCTAGGGAATGGAGCCACAGCTGCCCGTTCCGGGCTCTTTTGGATAATTGCCCCCAGAAATATAACCTCTAGAAAAACAGCTTGCAACGTATTGCAGTCTCTCTTAAACAGATAAGATGATCAGAATCCAAAATGACTATTTTTCGTTAAGGAAATATTTCAAGAGGGGTGAGAGCACTAAAAAGAGCTGAATGCTCACCTCTGAGCTCCTGATGAGTGAGAAGGAATTTAAGGCCACTGTGACTGTGTATGTGACCAGAAGTCACATTAGACTCTGCCACGACTGGCAAATGTAGCTGGTATTCTTCCTGCAGCTCCTGTTATTCTCAGCTGGAAGTGATGTCCACACTCTTTCTCCAGCCCTGCCATCACCCACAATGCAAACCTACACTGAGCAACCAACCAGCAAGAGCCCCAGAGCAGCCTTGATAATGGGCAGATGGCTGCAGCCCATGGAGTATCAGCACCCCATGTGGACTTTTACATGAGAAATAAACCCCCATTTTGTTCAAGCTGCTGTAGTTTTATCTAGGTGGCTAAATAAAAAGTTCTAGTATCATGTATTTTTTTAAAATTTAAACATTTATTTACTTTTTTTTTAATATTTTTATTTATTTCTAGGAGAGAGAGAGCGTGAGCAGGGGAGGGTCAGAGAGAGAGGGAGTCACAGACTCTGAAATAGGCTCCAGGCTCTGAGCTGGCAGTCAGCACAGAACCCAACGCGGGGCTCGAACCCACAAACCACGAGATCATGACCTAAGCGAAAGTCGGACGCTTAACCGACTAAGCCACCCAGGCGCCCCAACATTTATTTACTTTTGAGAGAGACAGACAGAGTATGAGCAGGGGAGTGGCAGAGAGAGAGGGAGACACAGAATCTGAAGAAGGTTTGAGGCTCTGGGGTGTCAGCATAGAGCCCGACACGGGACTCAAATTCATGAACCGTGAGATCATGACCTGAGCCAAAGTCGGATGCTCAAGGGACTGAGCCACCCAGGTGCCCCTAGTAGCATGTATTTTAAAGTTGCTAAGAGAGTACAACTTAAATACAAAGAAAAAATGTTGTAACTATTGGAGGCAATGATGTTAACTAAACTTTTTGTAATCATTGTGCAATATATACATGTATCAAATCATGTTGGACACCTTACTTATACAGTGTTATAACTGGTATGTCAATTATATTTTAATAAAACTGGGGGATTAGAGGTGGGGGGAGTTCTGGCAAGCCTAGAAAGAAGCAAAAGAATTAGGTTCAAAGTGCTGGCAGTTCAGCAGCTACCTTGGGAGCCAGAAGGGAAGGCCCCGGGCAGCTTTCTCTGTATGGAGCATTTCCCTGTATCTCTAGGGCTGTCTGCTCCATGGTCCCCCCCCACAGTTCAGCTTCCTGAGTACCCCTAAAACTTCATCTTGGAAATATATTTAACTAACTGTATCTGACCGTCAAGCCTATGTGACCTTGTGGGTCCAGAAAAGGAAAAGAAAAACAGACAAAAACAGCAACAGACTCTTGACTCTTGGTCCAAATTCTCAGTAGAGAAAAGTGTCCTCTGACCTTTCTGCAGGGGCAATATCATAGCCAATGCAGTTTGTCTGAGGCAAAATTATTGCTAATTGAGAAGTGTTCTCTGCCTTTGGTGGATTCCCTGCTTTCAAGTGCTGGTTCAGTCATCTCTGGGATGGTAGGGAAACATGCCCACTGGGGGCCATGAGAGGGAATAGTTTCTCTTAGGAACTGATTTGACACATCTCAGGAGAGAGAAGGGACAGGCAACTCTAGAGAAGACAGTTTTGTGGCTCCACGCAAATCTTATTGGCTCCTTGGCTTCTTTCTTTTCCGTGGCAGCCCCAATCTCTTCCTGTGTGAACATCTCCTTTGAAAAGGCTGCTACGATCAGGTGGGCTGGGTGGGGTTAGCTAGGGGAAGGTAGATGGCCAAGGATTGGGAAGTGCAGGTGATGTGGGGGATATGGGGTGGGGAAATTGGGGGAATAAACCCTATCGCCCAAGATCAAAGCTAGGGAAATTCTCACTGCCAAGTCCAAAGGTCAGAGGCAGAGTGGAAAATTAGACACAAAGCTAACGTCAGGAGCCAGCGGAAGTGGCAAAAACGGAAACAGGCCAGGGAAGAAGACCAGGAGGTACATGGTGCCCACTGAGAATGAACTGGCAACAAGCCGAGCTTCACTGGTTTCAATGTGGGCTCGGACAAAGAGGGTCCCAACGAGGAAGACAGGGCCTACCTGGGTTGAAGCCCTAGCAAACGGAAAAGAGGAGAACCCAGTGTTTCTTAACCCAATTCTGTAACTTTCCTAACACCACACTGTGTGCATTTGTGCATTTTTCTTACATTGCTAAAGGGAACAGCACCCCCCAGAGGGTTATCTTAATGCTTGAATGTGATCATCCCTCGAGGAGGATCGCTGCTGGCTCTCCGGTCTTGGCATGGGCCTCGAGTGGTGGGAGGCCTCGGCTACCCTCTAAAGGAGCCGAATCCCCCCGCCAAGCGTGCCCCAGGGGCTCGCTGCGGCGCTGCTGCCGTCTGAACCTATTCCCCCCAGGAGACAGAGGAAGCGTGAAGTCAGCAGTGGAGGATGGACACACGCGGATGGACACACGCGGAGGGACGCCTTAAAAGAGGGGGAGTGTAACTGCTGCCCCTCCAGGCAACTGCAGGCGCTGCTCAAATGGGGACGATGACGGGCTCAAAGGTTAACGTGAGGTGGGCCCGCTTCTGCATAATCCGTCCGTTCCGTCGTATTGGGAAAAATAACGTGCCCTCGCCGCTCTGGTACTGGATCCGGGCGAGGGCTCTGCGGCGGCGCGGGGCGCAAGACGCCCGGCTCCGCGTTCCGGCCTTTGTCCAACCTCGTGCAGGGTCGCGCAACCGCGCCCCCCAGCGCCGGAGTCCGCCCAGGCGGAGAGGGGCGGAGCCCGGCTCCCAGCCCGCCCCCCGGGGGCCGCGGCGCGCCGGCGTGACGTGACGCGTGCCGACGTCGGCGCACGCCGAGACGGAAGAGGCGCGGGCCGGGAAAGGAGCTGGCCGGTTGCTGCGGCGCCTCAGTCCCCATGGCGCTGTGGCGCGGCTCTGCGTACGCCGGCTTCCTGGCGCTGGCGGTGGGCTGTGTCCTCCTGCTGGAGCCGCAGCTGCCCGGCTCGGCGCTGCGCTCGCTGTGGAGCTCGCTACAGCTGGCGCCCGCGCCCCCGGGACCCGGCTCCCCTGAGGGCCGCTTGGCGGCCGCCTGGGACGCGCTCATTGTACGGCCGGCCCGGCGTTGGCGCCGCGTGGCCGTGGGGTGAGTGCCTGCGGGGCCTGCGGCTCTGGGTCTCTCCACGGAGGTGCGGCCGCTCCGGGCCTCCTGGGGCCACCTTGGCGGAGTCCGGGCGGCTGGGGAGCTGGGAGGTCGAGCCGCGCAGAGACGGGTTCCCAGATGTCCCCGGGAGGCCCCCTCGGCGCTGGTGTCCACGCCGCTTCCTTGACGAGAAGCGTCGGAGGTCTGGGACGAGCCTTGTTCGTCGCTGCTGCAAGGACTCACCAGACTGCTGCTTGCTCTAGCTAGCCTCTGCGTCCCTCTTCTCGGGAGGACCCGCCTAGTAGCCTCTTGCAAATCCCGCGCAGCCTGACATCCTCCTGTTCCAGTCTCCTTCGTTCCTGTTTCAGCTCTTCTGTTTCAGCCTTTTTGCGGTCAGAGACACCTGGTTCTTAACGACGCGTATCCTCTTGCTTCTGAACTTCTTGAGTGAGTGGCGTGCTCGCTGCCTTTAAGTGCCGACTTTATTTCCCTTGTTTTCCCTTCCCGAACAAGGAAGTGTGGGAGACCACCACTCTACTGAAACTACTCTCTCAAAACTCACTGGTGACTTGTTGATTTTCTAGTTCAGTTGCCCTTATTTTAGTTTTTGTTCCCAACTCTCTGCAGGCTTCCACGCGCTAAAGAGGTTCGCTTTTTGAAACTTTCTTCTTCCCCTGACTTCAGCGACGTGGCATATATACGGTTCTCTCAGCTCACAGTGCCACCTTTCTTTGTGTTCCTCTCCAAAAATGTATTCTCTTCATACTAACTTTACACCCTGGCTCAGTTAGACTTAAATATCTTGCCTCCCCCTAAAAGCCCCATACGAAAGCAGACCATCTGTGAAGTATTCTGCTGGATTTTTCAGTGCTGGGGGAAGGCTAAGGCAGAGCAAAATTATCTTGAAGGTTAGACACAATAATCGTGTGATCTAGCATGGTGTCTGCTGTAAAGAGCACTCGCATGTCAGATATATAGATATAGATATATAGATATATTTTAATGTCAGTATCTTGTTTCTTGGGATTTATCCCCTTTTACCTCTTCTTTCAAGTTCAGGCCCTTTCACCGACTTCCTTATCAGCTTCTTAATTGTCCTTCCTGGTGTTAATGCACATTCGATAAAAATGATCACCTACATGGTATGTGTCAGGTCCGTGCTAAGTTCTGAGGAGGCAGAAATGGGTGAAGCAAGATCCCTGCCTCATTTGTTGAAAAGAGATACATTCATTATTAGTGCACATGCTGTCATAGTAGAATGCCACAGTCTGAGTGGCTTAAACAACAGAAATTTATTTTCTCACAGTTGTAGATGCTGATAGTCTCAGATCAAGGTGAGGTGCTGGCAAGATTGGCTTCTAGTGGGTCCTCTGTTCCTGACTTGCAGATGCCCCCTTCTCATATGTACCCATATGGCCTTTTCTCTGTGCATGCACACTCCTGGTGTCTCTTCCTCTTACTATGTGGACTTTAGCCCTCTTAGGTTAAATAGTCCCTATCTCCAAAAACAGTCACGTTTGTGGTTTGTGCTTCAACATATGAATTGGTGGGGGACAGGGGCACACAGTGCTGTCTGTAACAATTATCAAAAGTGCTTTGCAGAACTAGTGCTAAAAACAAGGTAGCCTTGTGTCCCACAGGATTACTGATTCTTCCCAGGATGAGGTTTTGGAAAATGCTCCATCTTTCTGAGAAAGTGATGTTACATTTACTATGGCTGAATCACAAATCCCCCCAAAACTTGGTAGCTTAAAACATGGTCATTTTATTATCCTTTCTGATTCTGAGGTTCAGTTAGGCTCTGCGAGGCACTTCTCACGTGCGTTGTCACGCAGCTTCAGTCAGATGGTGCCTGGGACTGGAATCCTCCTACAGGTTGGTTGTGGTTGTCAGCTACGGCCTCAGCTGGTGTTTTCTCCTGAGCAGGCGTTCTGTGCAGCTACGTAGGTTTCTCATAGCAGGGTAAGGAGACAATGTCCCGAGACGAGCAGGCAGAAGCCTTAATGCCTTTTACCACCTAATCTTCAAAGCACATAGCATTAACTTCTACCACAGTCCTAGGTCCAACTGGTTTCAAAGGGCTGGGATTTAGAGCGCATCTTGATGGGAGGAATGTCAATGTCACGTTGTAAAAAAGAATGTGGGATGGAACATCTTGTGGCCATCTTGGAAAATATATTCTGCTATAGTGATATACTGCATGGGATATACGCCCTGGAGAAGAAAGGGGATTTCTCCACACAAGGGTGGGGGAGTAAGTCTACTGAAGCAGAGAGAACCAAATGTGAAGTATACAGTTTGGGAACAGCAAGTTGGCCGTGTTTTGAGTGAAGGACCTTATGGTAGAGAGAGGTTAGTAAATGATGCTGAGAAGGGCCTTTTATATCAGGGAAGGTGGTGGGAGAGCAGTAAAGTTTTATAAGCAGGTAAATAAGACTAAGTTCTTCTTCGTTACATTCCTTTCAGGAATGTAAAGGATGGGTTTTGAGCCGTGGCTCTAACCTCATTGACAGTTTCACATCATTTTTGTGGGTAACAGACATCCGTTGGTAACATTTTTCATTACCCAAAGTGATTTTATTTTAGCCCTAAAAATGGCAATATGCGAGGCATAGGTGAGAGAAGTTGCAGTACGTGCACTAGAATTTCATTTGGGGGAGGGGCTGTTGTAGTTTGACTTCTCAGGAGAACACACACATTCACTTGCACTCTCAATGCACAATTTAGTGTGGTTCATGAGGAGGAAAGTCTTGACATCCTGACCTTAGTTAAGAGGCCGTTGTGAGGTCTGGGTGAAGGGAGAGAAGAGCCTTTTTTCATTGACAGTTGTACTCGATGTGAGATTTGTTAACAGGTTGAGTGTGGTAAAGAAAGGCAGTCCAAAATGACAAGTTTTCAGCATCAGGTATTTTATAACCTTATATAGGCAGATACAAATATTGTCATCTAGTAGCAGAGTCACAGGTAAGCCGGTTTCTAGCTTCGACCGTGTTCATGCCACATTACTGCCAAAAGTGATTAAGAAAAGGGAAAAAGTTTGTGTTGAAAGGTAACAGGTTGGATTTCAGAGGAAGGGCACTGTACCTGCTTGTGGGATTTCAAATGAAGCTGAGCCTTCAGCTAACAGTGAAGCTGAAGTTTAGGAGCCATATTGAGAACAGGCTTGCAGGCTTTGGGGATACCAATAGTTAGGTTGAGGTCAGAGACTGGATAGGATCACCCTGGAAGAGAGCAAGAAGGGAAGGTAAATGGCAAGGGTGGAATTCTGGAAGGCACCAGCATGTAGGGGGCTGGTGGAAAGGACCCAGAGAAAAACTGGATAGGAGGAGTTTCAAGAAGATGGTCAGTGGCAAGCACACTACCACACCTTTCTAAAATGTGCCACCTCCTCTGCTCCAAAATCAGACTCTGGTGCCTAAGACCCAATGGGTGAATCATGAACCTAATGTTCATTCCTCAATACCTGGCTTTCCCCTGACCTTTCGAAGCATGTCTTACTCCACTCCTCTGTTCAACTCTCCATTCTAACTAGATCCACATTCTTATTGTATCCAGACAGAAAGTTAATCCCATCATCTGCAACTATGCTTGTGCACGCTGCCTGTGAGGGCTTCAGTATCAGATAAATCTAGGTTTGAATTTAGGCCCCTCCGTTTGTGCCCTTTGGAATGTTAGTCAGCCTCCAGCCTCGGCTTCTCTCAACTGAAAACAGTGATGACTCCTTGCCTGTCTTACTGCGTTTTGCAAAGTAGAGTGATCTCTCTGAAAATGCGTGCCTTACCATGCATTGCTTCAGAAATACCAGCCTTCTCTCTCTGTCCAGAGTACCATCCAGAGTTCTGCGCAGGGATCACTGCCCCTGCCCCTTTGGATTTCTTTTCTCTGCACTTCTGCCTCTGGTGATTATGATTGCCTATTGTAAATATCTCAGGTATAGGGTTAAACCTAGGAAGAACCTAAGGAAACATTTTATAGATAATGAAACAGAAGGGAGGTGATGAGAACCACCATCCTTGCCTTTAAAAAACTTACAGCCTAGAAGGGGAACTGTGCCCCCTTCCCCCCCCCATGCCCCCCAACAAGCTTCTGACAGTAAGGCCTGGAAGTCCAGGCTCCCCTGCCCTTATAGCTCTTCTTGTTTGGACATTCAGTATCTGTTGCCTTGCTTTATTTTCCAGTTATTTCATCCATGTCTTCCTTTCCTCCAAACTCATAATCTTTTATATCTTTCTTACTCAACTGTGAAATTCTGCGTAAAGTCAAATGAGCATAATTTTGTGGTTCTTTTGCTCCCTCCCTCTCTCGAGTTCCCCTGATAATAAAATGACGTAGGCAATGTGCTTGTTTACATTTTCAGATGCTGTTGAATTGAGGTGAGTGCAGAGGAAGATTCTTGCTCTGGTCAAAGGGTAACTAGAAAGCACATGGAGAAGTACTTAGTTTGGTGTCTGGCACAGAGATGTTCAGTGATCTTTTTATTATTAAAAGCTACTAAATAACATGTTTTCCTTTTATAAGATTTTTTCCCCTTAGTATTCATGGCATGATTAAATTGAGGGGTGGAAAGTGTTCCTATGGTAGTTACATTTTTTAAAATCAGAATTCTAGGGGGGGGATAAAATCAGAATTCTGTTGGGCTTTGTCTTATGTTGCAAAATATGCTGAACATTGTTCCTTTTTGGTTTTGTTTTTTTGTAACTTCTGTAAACTTCCACCATTCTCATCTTTAAAGAATCAAACTGGGGGCACCTGAGTGGCTCAGTTGGTTAGGTGTCCGACTTCGGCTCAGGTTGTGATCTCACGGTTTGTGAGTTCAAGCCCCACATTGGGCTCTGTGCTGACAGCTCTGAGCCTGGAGCCTGCTTCAGATTCTGTCTCTCTCTCTCTCTCTCTCTCTCTCTCTGCCCCTCTGTTACTCGCACTATCTCAAAAATAAATAAGTATTTTTAAAAATTTTTAAAAAAGAAGAGTATCCAGTATCCTATGGATATTTATAGATATGATATGGATATGAAGGTGATGTATTTGTGGAAGTCGCTGTCTTCAAGTATGGGCATTCCTCAGTGTCTGAACTTTGTTCTCCATACTCCGTACCCAAATCCATTGGGATACATTTCCTAGATAGGACTCTTTGGTGGAAATAGGGTCTCTTGCTATCCAAACTTGCACTGTCTGAAACTAGGGAACCTACTTGAATCTGAGAGCCAGGGATAGTATTCCTATTAAGAGTCTACCCTTTAGACATGTAATGTTGCATCCAGTAGAAATAAAGAACACCCTGTATGAGGTGGAATTGAGACCAATTTCTAAGGTGTGCTTGGTTTATGATCATGCAGGACTATGAAAGGGATGTCTTTTAAACACAGTTCAGCACCTGCCATATGAATGTCAATGTAAAGTAAATTTGAGCATTTAAATGCTGATTGGTAGGCAGAAATCTTTTTTAAAGCACGTGATCCATAGGGGAAAAATAAAGCATCCTTAAGATGAGAGTGTCGTCAGTTTGTATCACTAGGAGAGGTCTGTCTCTTCCTTGCCATTGTAAACCTTATATCTAGTCTACATATGAACCTTTTAAAAATTATATTGTTTTTCAGTTGTAAAAGTAATACGTGCTTTTAAGAATTAGAAACAAATCTAATGAAAAATGAAATTCCTCTCCCTTACCCAATCCCATTTTTCTTAGGGATTACCACCATCAATGACTTTGTTAATTTCCACATGTAGAGGTTTTTTTGGTTTGTTTGTTTTTTAAGAGACTAGAAGGGAAACATTGTAGGTGTATTCCATATTAGAATCCAATCCTTTGAGCCTTCTTTATTGATTATATTTTATAGTTTCAAAGCTGCTTGGATTTCACCTGGAAGCCCAGCCCCCTTCTCAACAGGAGCTATTGGTTGGCCTGCTGTGGGCCTAGGTCCTCTCAGGCTTACAAGCTGCCTGTGTGGTCATCTAGCCCCATTGGCAAGAATGACATCCTCAATAGGCAGAGGCAGGAATAAAGGTGACTCTGGGGTGGGGGACAGGAAGTCCTCATCTAGCTACCCAAATTATTTGACCCTTCTCTTTTAAGGGATGGCGTTTAGTAAAGCAACATTAAAAATATAAGCCAGAACTTTTCTGTGCACACGTAGGAGAGAGGCCATGCCAGACAACCGGAGTGCTTTATAATTTGAGTCTGCAGAGCCAACCAGGTGATGCAGCATTGGTTTCTTATGATCCCTTTAAGGTCATGGATTGATCTAATGAATCCCTGCCAAGTGATGAGTTGTTACAAGACTGTAGGTGTGCCTAAGTCTTTAAAGCACCTCTTAACTCTTTAAGAGTTTCAGCTGGGAGTACTTAGACATTTAGGTATTTAGTGTCTTAACCACCTTCCAAATGTGTCTTTGGAGGGAAACTCTCTGATACTTGACTTTTGACCAAAACTTACATTTTGCTTACTTTGCACTAAGCAGTGTTCCTAAGCATATATTAACTTCATCTTCAAAACAGCTCTATAAGTTAAGTACCCATATTACACCATTCTATGAATGAGGAGATTGAGATACAGAAATTTGACTTGCCCAAGTCACAAAGCCAGTATGAATCCAGACAGTTTGGCTCTGTCAGCATTTTCTCAGAAGTGCTGTATTTGTGTTATCATGATATCTTTGTTCTAAAATGCTGAGCAGTTGTCTTCTCTTTGTAGCTTATAAAGATTTGCCAACCTATTGAAAAGAATCCTGTGTTCTTTTTTTTTTTTAATTTTTTTAATGTTTTATTTATTTCTAGGAGAGAGAGAGAGAGACAGCGTGTGCAGGGGAGGGTCGGAGAGAGGGGGAGTCACAGACTGAAACAGGCTCCAGGCTCTGAGCTGGCAGTCAGCACAGAGCCCGACGCGGGGCTCGAACCNGACTGAAACAGGCTCCAGGCTCTGAGCTGGCAGTCAGCACAGAGCCCGACGCGGGGCTCGAACCCACGAACCGCGAGATCATGACCTAAGCGAAAGTCGGACGCTTAACCGACTAAGCCACCCAGGCGCCCCGAAAAGAATCCTGTGTTCTGATCCAAAGAAATATTCTGGCATATGTCCAAATAAAGGAATCTTCCTTCTGCCTATGCTGTGTACTTCCCAGTTAAGGTTTCAGATCCACTTCATCTGTTTTTCTGTTTGAATACAGTTTCTGGAAACATTTCTCTGTTGTTAAATGCAGACTAGCTGCCTTGGTGCTTCTGGTTTTTTCTTTCATGCTGTCTCTTTCCTCCTTCCAGAGTCAATGCCTGTGTGGATGTAGTGCTCTCAGGAGTGAAGCTCTTGCAGGCGCTTGGTCTGAGTCCTGGGAATGGGAAAGATCACACCATCCTGCATTCAAGGAATGATCTGGAAGAAACTTTCATTCACTTCTTGGAGAAGGGAGCAGCAGCTGAGCGCTTCTTCAGTGATAAGGAAGCTTTCCATGGCATTGCCCAGATTGCGTCAGAGCTCCCAGGAGCCCAGGTCTGTTTGGTTCACCAGCAGTAAATTAAGAGAAGGTGGGGAAAGATACCTTTTTGTATGGTTCCTAGAAAGAACTGATAAACTTTTCCTTCATTCTCTCCCAAGGGTGATTGTTGGGAATCCAGTTCTACAGCATTTTTCCCTGTTTGTAAGATGTATGTCTGAACTTGCATTAACTCCACTGTTTCCAGTCGGTTCAATTCAGCCAACATTTATGAAGCATCGGTACTAAGAGTTTGGTTCTGGTTCATCCATGAAATTTCTCTTTTTTCGTATTACCCAAGTTTAAGGTGGGAAGGATACCTACCTCTTAACTTGTTTGGGTATTGCTTGTGGCTGATAATGTAGAGTAATTATAATATGACTGAGTCCCTCCTGAGCAGAATAAGGCCAGATGCACAGAGAACTGGTTGTAGCTTTTACATGGCAAGGGAGTCCTCACCTCTGCTCTAGTGTTCCATAGCCAGGCTCCTTACCTCGACATTACTGACTCTTAGGGTTGGATAGTTCTTTGTTGTAGGGGCTGTCCTGCATGTTGTGAGATGTTCAGCATCTCTGCCATCTACCTTTTGGATGACAGTGGCACTCCCCTCCCTCCCCAGGTGTGACAATTAAAAATGTCTCCAGACATGGTCAGTTGTTTCCAGGGTTAGGGAGAGGAGAGAAGCAAACTGGTTGAAAACTGCTGGTCTAGATCAGTGGTCTCAGACCTGAAACACAGAATCATTGTTACACTGAATTTGTTGTTTGAGGACTTTGTTTTGAGAACCCCCAGTCTGCAGGGTAGAACCTGTCTGAGATGGAGAGAGCTTAGAGTGCCCACATGGTCCATATATTTTCTTGAGGTCCAGATATTTCATGGAGTAAGAGGAAGTTGTGGGGCCAGAGACCTCAGGCCCTCCCCTCACCCCAGCATACCTGCTGCTACACGTGCCCTCTTGCCTCCTGAGGCTGAATTTTTATTGTTTATTTCAGCCTGTCTCCACCCCCAGTTCTTCTTACCTAAAATCTTCCCTTGGCTAGTCACCCAGTCTGGACATGGTTCTTGCTAGCGGAGCTCTTAATGCCATTTTTAATTGGTACCTTTCACAGGCCTTTCTTTATGACCACTTTTATTTTGAGAACTTTTAAGATTTTAAAGGTTTTTTTTTTTCCTTTGAAGCTTCCCATTTGAACATTAGAAGTGGGCATGGGTTTTACCCAGCCGAGTTTGTAAAGAGGACAGCAAGCTGTTAAAATGTCAGCTACGATCATTTTTACAGCTGAACTCAGTAGTGAGATTCTGATCTCTTATGAAAGAATCTTGATAGTTACAACATGATGATAGGTGTGCTGCTAAAAGCCTTTATGATTATAGTATTTGAACCACTAATTCAATTTCTGTTCTCTTCTGCCTTGATCCTGCCTTTTGTTTCATAACGCAAAAAAAATTTTTTTTCTACAGAAACTTCACCTAGCTTTTTGATTGTCCAAGTCATTTGTTAAAATTATGAAACCTAAAATGTGTTATTTACCTTCCACTAGGGTAACACTTAATTTGGAGTCTTTTCAAACTCCCTTAAGCTGTAAGGCACATTGATAAAACAGCAGTTAATAACTATTATACGAAAAATCTAAAATCCACTTCATAGAATCTTAATATATTCCCCCAAGATTTTTAGTAAGTTCTTTTGGCTGTCATTGTCAAATATAAATTAATGCTAACATGTCAAAAGACCAGATTTTAGCCTGTATTACAGAAAGCTTTACGTTTATTTAAAGGAAGCTGTTACTGTTTATCTGAATCTAAAAATTGGCCAACACAAAGCTTAGGATGAAAGTGATGTCTAGAATCTAGAATTGTGTGTTTAGTCTGTGTGTCTGCATGTGACTGAGGACTGGAAGGTGAGGTGGTGGCATCCCCTCTAGGCAAGACTATTGATGAGGCTTCTCAGTTTTCCTAGTCAAGCATCAGCCTTAACTCCTACCTATCAGGTATCCAAAGCGTGTGGATCCATCCTTGGCAACATGGAACATCAGTTGTCTGCTCTCCATCACCAGGTCTGCTGCTGAGAGAGGTGGTATTTAGGAGAGGTTCTGTGTTAGAGTCTGTTACCCTTAGATTTGCTCCCAAGTAGGCGTTTGTTTTTGTTTTCTTGTTGTTCTTTTGTTTATTAATTAATGTTTATTTTTGAGAGAGAGAGAAAGAGTGCAAGTTGGGGGAGGGGCAGAGAGAGAGGGAGACACAGAATCCGAAGCAGGCTCCAGGCTCTGAGGTGTCAGCACAGAACCTGATGTGAGGCTTGAACTCACGAACTACGAGATCATGACCTGAGCCAAAGTCGACGTCTAAGCCACAGCCACCCAGGCCCTAGGAAGGCCTTTGTATTTTCTAACACATCTTTCTCAAAACTGAGCAACAAACATTCACTGAGCGCTTAACTATAAGAAGCCAGTCCTGCCCTGAGGGAGCTAGTCATGTACCCAGATGAGAGTAGCCAAAGTGGACAAGGGCTGTAGTGGAGGTTTGAGTATAGGGGCAGCAAGGGATCTATAATCCTGTCTGGGAATGGGACTGTGGAGGCTGAGGTGGCAGTGGGGTAAGAGGGACAGAAAACATGGCATAAGAGGTGAGTACAGCTGTTTCTTGAGAAGTAATTAGGCATTTACCAGTGCCTGAGAAGGGGCAGGCATCCTGAACAAAGGAAGCAGCGTGTACTAAAAGCACAAAGACCTAGGAAGGCAGACTCAGTTGCAAGCATGGTGTGGGAGGAAAGGGCAGGAGAGGAGGGTATAAAGGAGGGCAGGGGGCAGGTAAAGAAAAAAAACCCGTGTGCCTCACTTAGAAGTTGGATTTTAGTTCATTGTAGTATCGAATGATTTTTAGGAGAATGACACGATCATACATTCATTTTAGAAGGATTGTAGTGTAGGAGATAAGATTTATCCACATTTTTCATATTTCCTTTATCTGTTATGGCTTCCTGGAAGCTCAAGGCCAGATTTGATCTACAGTTACGGCAGTTATACTGATTTTCATGGTTGGTATATTTGGTTTTTTTCCACCTTTGCTTGTACTTCATTGTGTCTGTTAACCTATGAGGTTAATGATCTTATTAACCTCATCTGTGTGGCATTGTTATAAAGTAGCCTCAAAATGTTTTGGGGGGAAAATGGACCATGAATTCATTAAATTAAAAATTATTAAACTTGCCTAACATAGTTGTGCTAAAATATTGTCTAATAACTTTGAACTATCTTACAGCACTATGTAGGAGGAAATGCGGCTTTAATTGGACAGAAATTTGCAGCCAACTCAGATTTAAAGGTAGGTCAAATACCCAGCTTAAAACCTCCATCTTTTACTAGTGTTTTCAATAAATTTAGGGGCAAGAATGAATATTCAATATATATAGGACCACCTAGTATGTGCCAGACCCTAGGTCGCTTGTTAGAAGGCAATATAGTAATAGTAGGACAGTGGTAATAGCTAATGCTTTTTCAGTGCTTACTGTGTGCCTGACAGAGCTTTACATAAGTTAGCTCAGTCCTGGCAACAGCGGAGCCCAGTTGGTACTCTTGTTGGTACTGTAATAGTCTTGCTTTCCACATAAAGCTGAAGGCATTGAGAAGTTCATGGCTAATCAGAAATGGAATCTTCTAATCCAGGACCCTATAGCCCACGTCCTTAAATACTATATCATGTGATGGTTAAGAGCCTCTGGGCTCCAGAATCAGGACCTAGGACTGGGGAATACGCAGTGACGAGAGAAAATGTAGATGACTGTATTGATGAGCTTGGATCCAGAGTGTTGGAAAATGAAGGCCTCAGGTAGAGGTCAGTGGTGGTGTCTTCAAACATTTGGTTTAAATAGAATTAAAAATGACTGCTCTGTTCAAAATAACGTAAGCAGGTTCTCTGTTATGAGTAGGTAAGTCTGGAGTGGGGGGGGACAGCAAGGAGGTTATTGCTGTTGTCCTGCTGTAAAATGGATTAGAGCAGCCAGAAGGGGAGAAACCACGTATCTAAAGCCTCCTAAAATGGAATCCTTTCTATGTGAGGACAAAGCAGATAGACTTAACAAAGATGATTCTGGAGTAAACAAACTTGAGAAGTGCAAAATAGTTGTGGCTACTGATGACAGGGAGGGGAGCTGTAAACAGTCCTCAAGTTTGGGGAACCAGCCTGAAAACAGAAATATGGGTCAGGGGCACAGAATCAAGACCCCAGAGATATACCCCGAAATACAGATAATCAGCTGGTTGAGGAGAAAAAATTCATATGGAGCCACACTGTACACCACCAAGAGATGGATGTGCATAGATGTGAGTACATGTTAAAGTGTGAACATTGCGGGGCGCCTGGGTGGCTTAGTCGGTTAAGCGTCCGACTTTCGCTTAGGTCATGATCTCGCGGTTCGTGGGTTCGAGCCCTGCGTCGGGCTCTGTGCTAACTGCCAGCTCAGAGCCTGGAGCCTGTTTCAGTCTGTGCCTCCCTCTCTCTCTGACCCTCCCCTGCTCACGCTGTCTCTCTCTCTCTCTCTCCTAGAAATAAATAAAACATTAAAAAAAAATTTTTTTTAAAAAAGTGTGAACATTGCATTTTAATAAAAATTAAAGTTCTCATGAAATATGAGGGTGAAAAATACAAATTTTTTGCAGCCAGTTTCTTTATAGGTAGTAATTAACTCCCAAATAGAGATTAGAAATTCTAAAGCTGACTTTCAGAAATATCGCCAGTTAATAGATTGAAGAGAAGGTCAATTATAAACTCATTAGAGCCCAGATTCTTCCCATCAGACTCTTGGTCCCTAAAAGGCCACCTGCCTGACCCTGAGAAGCATTCTGGCCTCTGGGAGGACAACACTCTAGAAGTCCTGGGTGAATACAAGATTGACCTTTAACGTTGACCTCTTCAGAAAATAGCATTTACTGTTGGTTCCTGGCAAATCTGGGCCTAAGACTAGTCCAGTTGGGAGGCATCCTGATACAATAAGCCTGGCCTTAGTAGGAGATTGAGAAAAGAAAAGGGACATCTACACAATCTTCACAACAATCTGAAGAAATAAAGTATTATTACCTTTTTGGACATGACAGAAAGAGGCCCAAAGAAGTTAAGTAATGTGGCCCAGGACACCTAGCCAGTAAATGATTGAACCAGGATTCACATTCCAGCTCTGCCTTGACCTCACCACCCATAACTGCACTCTCCTGAAAGGCTTCTCAACATGGACAGAGTGATCATTTGAAAACAACCAGAGATTAAGGCCTAGGTGTTTTCCGAAGGTAATAGTAATAGCTAGCATTTACATAGTTCTTACTAAATCCCATGCACTGTTTTATGTGCTTTACATATATATTAACTCATTTAATCTCATAATGCCCGATAAAGGAAGTCATATTATTCTCATTTTTTATATAGAAGAAATGGGGCATGGAAAAGTTACAACTGTTCAAGGTCACACACCTGGTAAGGGGTAGAGCTGGAATTTGAACCCAAGTAGTAAAGCTCCAGAGTGCACATTTTTAATCACCATGCTATATTGTGTTTCAGAAGTAGACCCTGGTGAATTAGGCAAAGGCATATTTAGTGAAATGGTAGAATAGAAACCAGATTGCAAGGATAAAGAGTGTGTTTAGTAAGTGTATATTATTTAGCCAGGAATTAGGAATAGATGTTGGATTTTATCAAATGCTGTTTCTGCATCTATTGATATGATTGAGGTTTTGTTTTTTAGTTTGGTATATGGTAATTACATTGGTTTTCAAATGTTAAACTGACTTTGTATCCTTGGGATAAACTGTACCTGGTTCTGATATATTTTCCATTTTATATATTGCTAGATTCAGTTTATTAAAATTTTGCTTAAAAATTTTACATCAATTTCCATGAGGGATATTGGTCTGTGTTTTTCTTATATATCTGCCTGCTTTTGGTATCTGGGTAATAATGAATTAGGAGATACTTGAGTATTTTTTTAAAAAGAGCTAAAGTAGAATTGGTATGATACCTTCCTTAAGTGTTTGTAGAATTCACTGGTGAAACTCTCTGGAGTTGGAGTTTTTGATGTGGAAAGGTTTTTAACAACACATTTGATTTCTTTAATAGATATAGAGAAGTTCAGAATTTGTATTTCTGCTGTTGTCTTCAATAGTTTTATCTTTGAAGGAATTTATGTCATCTAAATTGTTGAATTTATTGGCATAAAATTAATCGTAGTACTCTCTTACTCTTTTAAAGTCTGTAGAATCTGTAGTGATTTTTTTTTATCTCATTCTTGATTTGGTAATTTATATTGTCTGTTTAGAGGGAAGTTCATCTTTTTTTAAAATTTAATTTATTTTGAAAGAAGGGGATAGAGCATGTGTGTACATGGGGCAGGGGCAGAAAGGGGGAGAGAGAATCCAAAGCAGGCTCCATGCCCAGTGCAGAGGGACGTGGGGCTTAATTCCACAACTGTGCGATCATGATGTGAGCTGAAATCAAGAGTCGGTTGTTTGATGGACTGAGCCACCCAGGCACCCCATCTTGGGTTTTTTGTCGTTGGGTTTTTTATTGAAATATAGTTGACACAAAATAATACTGCAGCAAAATTAGAATTAGTGTTTCATTTTTTGGGGGCCCATACCCAGAAGTAGAATTACTGGATCATGTGGATTATTTTTTCTATTTCTAAAAATAGAAAAAAATTTCTATTTTTAATATTTTGAGGAATCTCTGTATGGTTTTCCACAGTAGCTGCACGAGTTTACATTCCTATCAATGGTGCCCAGGTTCCTTTCTCCATATCCTTGTCAATACTTTTTCTTAGCTTTTTGATCCTGGCCATTCTGAGATGCATGAGGTGGTCTCTCATTGTGGTTTTGATTTATGTTGTTTAGGGATGTTTAGGGATGTAGAGCACCTTTTCCTGTGTCTGTTGGCCATCTGCATGTTTTCTTTGGAGAAATGTCTGTTCCCGTCCTCTGCCCATTTTTTAAATCAGATTTTTTTTTAAGTGTGAATTGTATGAATTCTTTATATATTTTGGATATTAACCTTTTATCAGAAAATCATTTGCAGATATCTTCTCCCATTCAGTAGGCTGCCTTTTCATCCTCTTGATTTCCTTTGCTATGCAACATTTTTTAGATTGTTGTAGTACCTATGTTTATTTTTTCTTTTGTTGCTCTTGCCTGAGGAGACAAATCTGAAAAAATATTGCTAAGACATCAGTCTTAGAGGCTAAGATGCTAAGATGTCTGTTTTATTTTAGGAGTTTTATGGTTTCAGATCTTAGATTTAGAAGGCTTGGTTGTAATCCATTTTGAGTTTAGTTTTGTATATGATCCAAGAAAGAGGCCCAGTTTCATTCTTTTGCATGCAGATGTCCAATTTTCCCAACTAATTTATTGAAGAGACTGCCTTCTCATTGTATATTCTTGCCTTCTTTGTCATAGATTAACTGAGCATATAGATTGTGGATTTATTTCTGGGCTCTCTGTTTTGCTCCATTGATCTAGTGTCTGTTTTTTAAAATTCTAGTACCATACTGTTAATTGCTATGGCATTGTGTAGTATAGCTTGAGATCTGGGAGTCTGCGCCTCCAGCGTTGTTATTCTTTCTCAAAATTGCCTTGGTTATTTGGGGTCTTTTGTGGTTCCATATAAATTTTTTTTATTACTCTGGTTCTATGGGAAAATGTTATTGGTTATTTTGATAGTGATTATATTGAATCTGTAGATTGGTTTGGATCGTATGGACATTTTAACAATATAAATATTTCTAATCCATGAATGTAGTATATCTTTGCATTTATTTGTGTCCTCTTCAGTTTCATCAGTGTCTTACAGTTTTCAGAGTACAGGTCTTTCACCTTGTTGGTTAAATTGATTCCTAGGTACTCCTTTTGACCTAATTGTAAATTTGATTTTTTTTCTTAATTTCTGTTTCTGCCTGTTACCATATAGAAATGCAACCAATTTTTGGATATTTGTGTCTTGTAACTTTACTGAATTCATTTATTAGATCCCACAGTTTTTTGGTGGAGTCTTTGAGGTTTTCTATATAGAGTATTGTGTCATTTGCAGACAACTGTCTGTAATAGTTTTACTTTTTCCTTAACAGTCCAGGTGCCTTTTATTTATTTTTCTTGTCTGATTACTGTGGCCAAGACTTCCAGTACTATGATGAATAAAAGTAGCAAGAGATACATCCGTGTCTTATTCCTGATCATAGAGGAAAAGCTTTTAGCTTCTCACCATTGAGCTTAACACATGATGTTAGCTGTGGGTTTGTCATATATAATGGTCTTTATTATGGTGAGTTATGTTCCCTCTGTACCCACTTCGTTAAGAGTTTTTATCATTAATTTGTCAAATGCTTTTTCTGCATCTGTTGATAAGCATATGATTTTTATCCTTCATTTGGTTAACGTGGTATGTCACATTGATAGGTTTGCAGAAATTAAACCATTCTTGTGTCCCTAGAATAAGTCCCACTTGGTTGTGATGAGTGATCTTTTTAATGTATTTTAAATGCAGTTTGTTAATATTTTGTTGAGGATTTTTGCATCTATGTTCATCGTTGATACTGGCCTGTAATTGTCTGTTTTTGTAATGTCTTTGTCTGGTTTTGGTCTCAGGGTAATCCCGGCCTGGTAGAATTAATTTTGAATCATTCCTTTCTCATCCTCCTCCTCCTCTTGTTGTTGTTGTTTTTAATAGTTTGAGAAAGAGGTTATAACTGTTCTTTAAATGTTTGATAGAATTCACCTGTGAGGCCATTTGATCCTGGACTTTGTTTTTTGGGAGTTTTTTGATTACTGATTTAATTTCATTACTAGTAATTGTTCTATCCGGACTTTCTGTGTCTTCCTTGGAAGATGTTTGTAGCGGTATGTCCGTTTCTTCTAGGTTGTGCAGTTGGTGCATATTTTTTGTGAATAGTCTCATAATGCTTTGTATTTCTGTGGTGTCCATTGTAACTTCTCTTTCATTTCTGATTTTATTTGAGACCTCTCTTTTTCTTGATAATTCAGGCTTCAGTTTTATCACTTTTGTCTTTTCAGGGAACTAACCCTTAGTTTCATTGATCTTTTCTGTTATTCTTTTAGTCTCCATTTCATTTATTTCTTCTCTGATCTTTGGTATCATTTCCTTCCTTTTACTGACTTTGTATTTTGTTTGTTACCCTTTTTCAAGGTTAAATTATTTATTTGAGATTTTTCTTGTTTGTTGAGTTAGACTGCATTGTGATAAACTCCCCTCTTATAACTGCTTTTGTTGTGTTGCAAAGATTTTAGAACACTGTATTTCCATTTTCATTTGTTTCAAGGTTATTTTTTAAAACTTCCTCTTTGTGGGTAGGGCACCTGGGTGGCTTAGTCGACTTCAGCTCAGGTCATGATCTCACAGCTCCTGAGTTTGAGTCCCACATTGGGCTCTGTGCTGACAGCTCAGAGCCTGGAGCCTGGTTCAGATTCTGTGTCTCCCTCTCTCTCTCTCTCTCTCTGCCCCTCCCCCACGCACATGCATGTACTCTTTCTCTCGCAAAAATAAACATTAAAAATTTTTTTTAAATAAAATTTCTTCTTTGATTTCTTTGTTGGGCAATTGGTTGTTTAGTAGCATATTGGTTTGCCTCCACGTGTTTGTTTTTTCTCAGTTTTTTTCTTGGAATGAATTTCTAGTTTCATATCATTGAGGTCTGGAAAGATGCTTGGTACGATTTTAGTCCTCTTAAATTTATTGAGACTTGTGGCCTAATATGAATTATTCTGGAGAATGTTCTGTATGCACTTGAAAAGAATGTGTATTCTGCTGTGTTTTGGTAGTGTTCTGTATATATCTGTTAAGTCCACCTTGTCTAATTTGTCATTGAAAGCCACTTTCCTTATTTCTTTTTTGTTTGGGTGATTTATCCACTGATGTAAGTGGAGTGTTAAAATCCCCTACTATTAATGTATTACTGTCAGTTTTTCTCTTTATGTCTGTTAATATTTGCTTTATATGTTAGGTCTCCTATGTTGGGTGCATAGGTATTTACAATTGTTAAATCCCCTCATGGGATCATTATGTGATGACCTTCTTTGTCTTGTTAAAGTCTTTATTTTAAAGTCAATTTTGTTTTATATAAATATTGCTATCCCAGCTTTTTTGTTTGTTTCCATTTGCATGGAATATCTTTTCCATCCTTTCACTTTTAGTTTTTATTTATGTTTAGGTCTCAAGTGAGTCTCTTGTAGGCAGTATATTGATGGTTCTGATGTTTTCATCCATTTAGTCACCCTGTGTCTTTTGATTGGAGCATTTAGTGCGTTTACACTTAAAGTAATTATTGATAGGTATGTACTTATTGCCATTTTGTTAATTGTTTCCTTGTTGTTTTTGTAGTTATTCCCTGTTCTTCTCTTGCTCTCTTCCTTGTGATTTGATGATTTTCCTTAGTGTTATGCTTGGATTCCTTTCTCTTTATCTTTTGTGTATCTGTTGCAGGTTTTTGGTGTCTGGTTACCATGAGATTTGTATATAATGTCTTATGTATATAGCCGTCTATTTTATGTTGGTGATTGGACACATTTTCTTAAAAGCCCTTTATTTTTATTCCACTCCCACCCTATGTTTTATGCATTTGATGTCATATTTTACATTTTTAAAAATTTTATCTCATAACTAGTTATTATAGATATAGTTGATTTTACTATTATTGTCTTTTGCATTTACACTAGCTTTATAAGTGACTGATCTACTACCTTTACTATATGTTTTTACCAGTGAGGTCTTTTTCTTTGATAATTTTCTTCTTCTTTTTTTTTTTTTTTTTTAATGTTTTATTTATTTCTGAGAGGGAGAGAGTGCAGGGGAGGGTAAGAGAGAGAAGGAGATACAGAATCTGAAGCAGGCTCCAGGCTCTGAGCTAGCTGTCAGCACAGAGCCCGATGCGGGACTCGAACCCATGAACCGTGAGATCATGACCTGAGCCGAAGCCGGACGCTTAGCTGACTGAGCCACCCAGGCGCCCCTTTCATAATTTTCTTCTAATTATGGCCTTTTCTTTTCCACTTAAGTCCTTTAACATTCCTTATAAGGTCAGGGGCGCCTGGGTGGCTCAACCGGTTGAGTGTCCGACTTCGGCTCAGGTCATGATCTCACGGTTCGTGGGTTCGAGCCCCGCGTCGGGCTCTGTGCTGACTGCCAGCTCAGAGCTTGGAGCCTGCTTCGGATTCTGTATCTCTGTCTCTCTTTGACCCTGCCCTGCTCACGCTGTCTCTCTCTCTGTCTCTCAAAAATAAATAAAACATTTTTTTAAAAAATTTCTTATAAGGTCAGTTTAGTGGTAAACTTTTGTTTGTCTGGGAAACTATCTTTTCTTCAATTCTGAATGATAATTCTGCTTAGTAGAATATCCTTGGTTGTAGCTTCTTTCCTTTTATCTCTTCAAATATATCGTGTCACTCCCTTTTGTTTTGCAGTTTCCACTGAAAAGCCAGCAGATATTCTTATGGATATTCCTTTGTGCTTAACTAATTGCTTTTCTCCTGCTGCTTTTAAGATTCTCTCTTTATCTTTAATTTTTGGCATTTTAATTATTATGTCTTTGTGTGGATCTACTTGGCTTCTTCATCTTGTCTGAGGCTGCCAGTGCTTCCTGGATGTGGATGTCTGTTTCCTCTCCCAGGTTGGAGAAGTTTTCTTCAAATAAGTTTTCTTCCCCTTTGTCTCTTAGACCAATCCATTCTGTGTCCTCCAAGCTGCTGTTGATTCCCTCTAGTTTATGTTTCATCGCAGTTGTTGTTCATCTCTGATTAGTTCTTTTTTATATTTCCTGTCTCTTTGTTGAAACTTGTACTGAGTTCATCTGCTCTTCTTCCAAGTTCAGTGAACATCTCTATGGCTACTACATGGAACTCTGTCAGGTAGATTGCTTGTTTCTCGTTTCGTTTAGTTCTTTTTTCTGAAGTCTTGACGTGTTCTTTCTTTGGAACATATTTCTCTGTCTCATTTTCTGTCTCCCGGTGTTTGTTCCTATATATTAGGTTTTACAGCCACATCTTATGCTCTTGAAGGTGGTGGCCTTATGTAGAAGGTATCCTTTGGGGCTCAGAAGTGCAGTCACCTCTGGTCAAGCAGGGGCACTCTGGAGTGTCACCTGTGTGGGCTGCACACATCCACCTCTTGTGTCTGGGCTGCAACTGCTATAGGCATGCTAGTGGGTGGGCTTTGCCTGGCTAGCTCAGAGGCCAAGCCAGTGAGGGGTACTGGTGGTTGGGTTGGCCTGCCTCTGCCTAGGGCAGAAGTCACTTTGGAGGATGCAGATCCCAGCTGAGGCTGCCTACCAGGTGTGGTAGGGCGAGAGCCACTACAGAGGGGTGCCTGCCAAGGTGGGCAGGCTGGGCAGAGGAAGTCCGCGGGGGAATGTGGGAACAGGGTGAGCAGTTGTAGTGAAGTAGATAGATAGTGCTAGAACTTTTGCCCCATAGTGTCAAGCCAGCTATGCTGAAGGAGGAAAAAAAAATGGTACCTGCAAATGCTTCTGTTCGCAGAGAAAGTTCCTGCAGATCCCTTTCCCTCCGGCACATGTCCTAAAATTAGTCAGTAAATGTCTTCTATGGCTCAGGTGCTTTTCAAACTGCTGCCTCTGCACTGGATCTGGGAGTGATTGAGATTCTGTGCAGGCCCTTTGATATTGAAGTCTCCATTTACTATAACCTTCCTGCTCCCCCAGAGTCAAGCCGCTCTGATTTTCAAAGCCAGATATTATGGAGGCCTATCTTTCCAGTGCAGATCCCTAGGGCAAGGAGTGCCCAGTGTAGGGTTTGCACCCCTCACTTCTCAGGAAGACCTCCACATCTGTGATATCCCTCCCACTTGCTGGTCAGCACATTGGTAGTTTGGTTCACGACCAGGCTGTGTCTCTTTCCCTTCTGCTCATCTCAGTATGTCTTTTTCCTTTTGTGGAAGAGTTCTGCTAATCTTTAGGTCATTCTCAGGGAGAGTTGCTCTATATGCAGTTTGTTTGTGGGAGGAGGTGTGCTCAGGATCTTTCTACTTTGCGGCTTCCCTTCATGATCCCTTTTTTTCCCCCTTAGTCAGTTTGCTTAGAGGTTTATCAGTTTTATTGATCTTTTCAATAATTAATGAGCTTAGGTTTTATTGGGTTTTTTCTCTATAATTTTTTCTTTTGTATTTCATTGGTTTCTGTTTATGTTGTTTAACTTGCTCTTCTCTTTCTACTTTAAGGTAGAAGCTAAGATCATTGATTTGAGACTTTTCCCATTGTCTGATCTAGTGGTTTAGTGCTATAAATTTCCCCTTAAGTGCTTCTTTAGCTGCATCCCACAGATTTTGATACATTGTGTTTTTCTTTTCATTCAATTCAAAGTGCTTTTTAATACCCCTGTGATTTCTTGAGATGGGCTATTTGATAGCCCATCCATGAACTATTTAAAGTGTGTGAGGGGCACCTGGGTGGCTAAGTCAGTTAAGCGTCCGACTTCGGCTCAGGTCATGATCCCATGGTTGGTGGGTTCGAGCCCCGCGTCAGGCTCTGTGCTGACAGCTAGCTCAGAGCCTGGAGCCTGTTTCGGATTCTGTGTCTCCCTCACTCTCTAACCCTCCCCTGCTCACTCTGTCTCTTCTCTCTCTCAGAAATAAATAAAAAACATTAAAAAAAAATTGTGTGATTTAGGGGCACCGGGGTGGCTCAGTCAGTTAAGCATCCGACTTCGGTTCAGGTCATGATCTCACAGTCGGTGGGTTCAAACTCCGCGTCGGGCTCTGTTCTATCAGCCTGCTTCAGATTCTGGGTCTCCCTCTCTTAAAGTGTGTGATTTCATTTCTAAATATTTGGGGGTGTTTCCAGATATCTTTCTGTTACTGATTTCTATTTTAATTACATTCTGGTCAGAGAATATGCTTCTCTGACTCCTGTTAAATTTATTGAGACTTTTTATGGCCTGGAAAATGGTCTTAGTGAAGTACAAAAGCATGTATATTCTGCTGTTGTTGAATGGAATATCCTATAAATGTCAGGCCAAGTTGATTGGGAATGTTGCTCAGGTCTTGTATATTTTTATTGATTTTGTGTGTGTTTATCAATTATTGAGAGTCAGTTATTAACATCTACATCTGTAGTTGTAGATTTATCTTTTTCCTTTGCAATTCTGTACCTTTTTGCTACGTGTATTTATAAGCTCTGTCATTAAGTATATAACTATTTATGATTGATATATCCTCTTCAGGAATTGACCCCCTTTATCGTTGCCAGGGATAAAGAAGGTCATTTTATATTCTTTGAAATCCATTTTGATTAAAACTTACCTTTGTAGCTTTCTTTTGATTTGTGTTAGTGTGATATATCTTTTTCCATTTTTCTGTTTTTTTCCCTCATGGTGGCTTTATTTTTAAAATTTATTTCTTGGGCGGTGGGAGGATGGGCAAAATGAGTGAAGGAGAGTGGAAGGTACAGGCCTCTAGTTATGGAATGAAAAAGTCATGGGGATGAAAGGTATAGCGTTGAGAATCTAGCCGATTGTATTGTTAAAGAGTCTGGTGAGGGATGGTAGCTACACTTGTGAGCTTAGCATAACATATAGACTTGTTGAATCACTGTATTTTACACTTGTAGCTAATGTAACATTGTGTGTCAACTATACTTTAATAAAAATTATACTAAAAATAATTGTAATAATATATCTAGGGGTGTCTGGGTGGCTTAGTCAGTTAAGCATCTGACTTCGGCTCAGGTCATGATCTCACAGTTCATGGGTTCGAGCCCCATGTCAGGCTCTGTGCTGACAGCTAGCTTGGAGCCTGGAGCCTGCTTTGGATTCTGTGTCTCCCTCTCTCTCTGACCCTCCCCTATTCACGCTGTCTCTCTCTCTCAGAAATAAATAAAACATTAAAAAAAAATTTTAAGTAGTAATAATATATCTAGATAAAAACATAAAATAGTGACTTATAGATTTCATAATTTAGTTAATAAATATATTTCTTGTAGGCAGCATATATTTGGGGCTTGCTTTTTAATTTCTTTAATGTTTGTTTATTTTTGAGAGCGAGAGACTGAGTGCAGGCAGGGGAAGGACAGAGAAAGGGAGACATAGAATCCAAAGTAGGCTCCAGGCTCTGAGCTATCAGCCCAGAGCCCAACATGGGGCTTGAACGTACAGACCACGAGTTCATGACCTGAGCCAAAGTCTGCTGCTTAAGCAGCTGAGCCACCCAGACACCCCATGGGGCTTGCTTTTTAATCCACTTTGACAGTCTTGTTTAACTGGACTGTTTAGGCCATTTACATTTAATGTATTTCTTAATAGATTAGATAAATTTAAATCTGACATCTTGCTATTTATTCTGTTGTCCAAGCTCTTTATCATCCCTTTTTCCTCTTTTTCTGCACTCTTTTGAGTTTTTATATTATCTTCTTTGGTTTATTAGTTATAATTCCTTGTTATTTTAGTGAAATCTTTAAGAATTATAGTGTACTTTTTAGCTGTCCCAGTCTGTTGTCCGTGATATCACACCTTATGTATAATGTAAATACTTTGTAGTAAATGGGTGCTTCCATTTCCCCCTTCTGGTGTTTATAGTGCTATTGTCATATGACTTACTTCTGTGTATATTATAAACCTCATACGATGTTGTTACTATTGGTCTTTAAGCAGTTGATTATCTTTTGAAGAGATTTCAGTAATAAGAAAAAGATCTTTTTTTTTTTTTTTTAATTTTTTTAATGTTTTATTTATTTCTAGGAGAGAGAGAGAGACAGCGTGAGCAGGGGAGGGTCAGAGAGAGAGGGAATCACAGACTCCGAAATAGGCTCCAGGCTCTGAGCCGGCAGTCAGCACAGATCTCGACACGGGGCTCGAACCCACGAACCGCGAGATCATGACCTAAGTGAAAGTCGGACGCTTAACCGACTAAGCCACCCAGGCGCCCCAAGAAAAAGATCTTATATGCTTATGCATAGTCACATTTCTGGTGCTCTTTATTCCTTTGTTTAGATCTTTATTTCCATCTAGTATCATACTCTTTCTGCCTGAAGGATTTCCTTTAACATTTTTTGTAGTGCAGGTCTGCTGGTGATGTAGTCTTTCAGATTTTGTATATCTGGGAATTCTTTTAAAGTAATTTGATGGGGGGGCGCCTGGGTGGCTTAGTCGGTTAAGCATCCGACTTTTGCTTAGGTCATGATCTCGCAGTTCGTAGGTTCGAGCCCTGCGTCGGGCTCTGTGCAGACGGCCAGCTCAGAGCCTGGAGCCTATTTCAGAGTCTGTATCTCCCTCTCTCTCTGACCCTCCCCTGCTCACGCTCGCTCGCTCTCTCTCTCTCTCTCTCTCTCTCTCCCCTAGAAATAAATAAAAATAAATAAAAAATAAAATAAAATAAAAGTAATTTGATGGGGCATTTGTAGGTCTTACTCTGTTTTTGGTTTTTTTTTTCCTGTTATGGATCATTGTCCTTTGTTGCTAAATGTTTAAGTGTTTTTGAAAATCATTGTTTTCATATATTTTGTCTGTTTTCTGTTGTTGTTTTGGGCAGAAGGGTAAATTTAGCCCTTGTTATCTCCTCTTGGAGGCTTATGTTCTGGCCAGGAATTAGAGAAAAGAAGTAAAGTGGTAGCTGTACAAACAAGCAGTTAATTAGCAAGTAAATGCCTTTTGAAGCTTCTAGGTAGAGCATATTAAATCTGAAATGGTGTTGATCATCTCTGCAGACTTTCCTTTACATCCCTGTCCAAGCCCTCATTGTTTGGTGGTTTTGAGCATGTTGGTCTGGCTGGGAGTGGGGTCCAGACCTGTCAGGGCAGAAGCAGCAGCTTATGGGAACTGAAAACAGCAGCACATGTGAAATGACTTCTTGGAGAAATAGCCAGGGAAAGGCTCAGGTTAGAGTTGAAGAAGAGGTTCGGGGAATGTTGCAGAGCCCCTTCCCCCAGCTTGCTGAATTGAGGTGCTCTTTAATTCCCATCTCTGGAAGGCTAGTCTGCTCACATAACAACTGAGTGCAGTAAAGAGCCCAGTCCAACAAATTAGGTCCTGTGTGTGGTTAGGGAGGCTCTTTTCTATAATGTGTAAAAGTCAAACTGAATTGCTTTCATCTGGCCACTTTGAGTAGGCAACATCCCATTTGTTTGCCTATATAGGATGTGAGTGAGTGAAGAAAAGAAAGTGGTGGAGTGGGTCTTAGGTTGCTTGAACAGCCATAATAACAAAATACCATTCTGGGCAGCTTAAACAACAGAAATTTATTTTGTCACAATTCTGAGGCAAATCAACATTCCAACAGGATCCAGCTTCTGAGGGCTGCTTTCTTGGCTTGCAGCCACCTTCTTGCTTTTCCCTTACATGGCCTTTCTTCAGGAGGTATGCTGGAAAGAGAGAGATTTTCTCGTTCTTAGGCCACCAATCTACTGGATTAGGACCCCACCCATATGACCTCTTATGACCTTATTTAACCTCCTAAAAGCCCTGTCTCCAAATACTATCACACTGGCAGTTAGGCTTCAACATAGGAATTTGGGAGAGGACACAAATTTTCAGTCCCTAGCAGGGTGTATGAGATTCAGCAGCTACACAAGTACCTAACATGTATTACTTGGGTCTTTTGTCAGCCCCTCATTTCTGGTGGCCATTCCTTCCAGAGGCCCAAGCCCTGTTAATAGCTCCTCCAAACCAGAAACTTTGGAAATTAGATTTGGATTCTAGTTTTTTGTTGAAATGAATAGGAGTGGTCTGGATGTACCTCTTCTGTTATTATATTGATTCCATGGGGACAGGGACAGGCCTCCTGATAGGTTTCCTGTTTCTTGTCTCCAGGTTCTTCTTTGCGGTCCAGTTGGTCCAAAGCTGCATGAACTTCTTGATGATAATGTGTTTGTTCCACCAGAGTCATTGCAGGAAGTGGATGAGTTCCACCTTATTTTAGAGTATCAAGCAGGTAAGAGAAATGACGAAGTAATGGTGTGAGACTGACAGGGACAGGTGTGTTGTCAGATTGTGGTGTGACTATGCTGGAAATTTATCTTTGTACGTTGGTGGGACCCTTTCTTGCCTTACTGCAAGTTTCCTGACCTCTTGGTTCTGCTGAGCTGATAACTGACCATTGTCTCAAGAATGACAGAGTATTACAGTATTGAAGAAAATCTCAGATCTGCAAACAACTAATCTAAATCCAAGAGAAATCAAGCTGTAAGAAAGTAGGCATCTTGAATGAAAATGTGTTAAACGTACATATACAAAGTTTTTCTTTATTACTAAGGAAAGAGAAGGGCAGGTAACATCTGTTCAACACTGTGCTGGATTGTGCTCTAGGCTTTTCTGGCCAACTGTTCCAAGCTGTTTCGGATTGATTCCAAGCCTCTGGCAAACTTCTTTTGAAGCATTTCATTTTCCCTTGGGTATGGAAGTGGAAGTGTTTGTATTTCACAACACTTAGATTTCCTTTTATATAATATTCCAGTGTTTTATCAGTCCAAATCCAGCCCATCCATCGTCCCTCCTGGTAGAATTTGTGTGTTACAGAAATTACAGATCTAATTCTTAGAGAATCCTAAATACTAAACATATTTTAACTGTTTATTTAATTCTGTATATTTTCTGTTGGATCTTTCCTTTGCTCAGAACTCCGACTCTTAAATTTCTGATTCAACAGATTATTAAAGACTCAAGCATATAAACAGACTAATTGGTCCCTTAAAGCAGTACTTAATAAGCTTCAGTGAACTGCTCCCAAGTCAGTTAAGAGAATCTCACCTTCTGGAGTAATTAACTTTAAGATATGAAATTGAGTGTTTCTTAAAAATTGGTTTTTTTCCTCCATGTATGAAAAAGGAATTGTTTGTTTCTAGTTCTCTTTTGGGTGCGTATTGGAATCTGGAAGCTTCCTGACTTTAGGAAGGGCAAGATCTGAACATTATGGACGGAATGTTGCAGTAGGCAATTCACATTTAATCATATACAAGTTTTGAGTTTCTCAGAAACTCAGAATGATAGTTCTTACTGCCTGAAGATTGTGGTGAGGATTAAGAGGATTACTGTGTACTGTGAGCACCTTCAGTGGAAGGCACGAACAAGACTATTTGACTGGAAGGGTCTAGAAGAGCTAAAGATGTGCCTTTGAGGTGCTGCTACTGCCAGTTCCAGGCTCCTGTCAGTTGCACCCTGCTGGTGCTCACATGGTGAACTGGGGACCTTTCTGGTTCCTGGTTTCTCTCATGTTCCCTGCCAGCCGCAGGGTGGAGAGACTGCTCTCTTCAGTATGATTTTGCTGTTGGATTTCACAGCTGTGCCTCGTGTGGAGGTAAGAAGATGGCACAGCTTACCTTGAAAGGAGACTGTCTCCGTCCTTGGGTTTACGAACCCCGCACTTCAGTTTTTCTTTTTTGGGCCTTATTTTCTTAGAACAAAGCAGGGCCTCCCGTTGAACTTTATATGACGTTCATTTAAATGAAATGATATGAAGTTACATTCTCACTGGCCCTTGGAGGGAATCTAGTCTGGTGGCAGAAGCCCTCAGGCTGCTTCCCTTACAGAAGTCCGTCCCCAGCTTCTCTCAAATTTAGATGAATAAATTCCCAGAGAGGATTTGTCACCTTTCATTTCTTCCTCCTTCCCTGCCAGACTCTCTCAGAGAAGCTTGTTTCTAGGCTTTGGGCCAAGGACCCACTGAGTCACTGCACAGGTTTTGCTGACTTCGTGGCCGAAGGGCAGGACTTAAATTGAGTGAAGGGCTCACTTAAGAGAAACACGTTCAGAGCTCTGTGACAACAGGGCGGCGTGGAGGTTCCTGGCTCACCCTGTCTGCGATCCAGTCGTTCTGTCTCTCTGAGGCCACTTCATCAGTCCTGTGTCCTGTGGGAACAGCCAGGGAACAGCTCTCCACTTCCCTCCTTGTCTTTCCCTTGCAAAGGCCCGTGGGTTGCCTCTGTCTCTTTTTCCCTGAAGAAATCCCTTTGAGTGCCCTGTTGCTTTTTTCTCCAGGGATAAGTTAGGCGGTGCCTCTTGGCAGCTTTGCTCCCTAAGGGTCAGTTCCCGGTTCTTGCCCTGTGCAGGACGCTGACGTAGATTTCTCCTCTGTACAGAGTCTTGTCATTTGTGGGGCATGGGTGGGATTTGGAATCATACCCACATTTTTTGTTGTCACAGGCATTGAAGTCCTCAGTCTTTCCTCTTGTGCACTTGTTCCTTTGCTCATTCATTGTCCACACGCTGCATGCGGGGGCAGTGTGAGGTTGGAGGGGCTGGTGACAGACTTGGCCCCTGTGCTCAGCTCACTGCAGGGCAGGGGCTCCTGTGCAGATGATTACAAAATCACGTGTCACATCCTGAAGCAGTCACAGCAGTGGCCCAGGGGCAGAAGCAGCTGAGTCTACTGGGGTTGGCAGAGTTAAGACAGACTTCGCAGGGGAGGCCGCACTTGCTCTGGGTCCTCCAAGATGAAGCAGGATGGGAGTGTTGTACTCAGCTGTGTAGACCATTACTGGGTGTGTTCTTTGGACAAATAGTAAGAAGGGGGCAGGAATGAAAAGTATGTGGCATTTTAACCAACATAACCATTGTGTTGGGGCTTAGTAAATAGGAAATGTCTTTCTCTGTTTTCATAGATTTTTATACACATAGAAAATGTTTTCAGAGGAATGCATTCAGTAAAGCTGAACTCAAAGCAAAGATGGGCTCTCCCACCTTCACACCCACTCCAGAGTAAGCCCTGCACACGCATGCACACTCCCCATGGAGAGGCAAGGCTTCTGGTTTGGGAGGCCTGTTTTAGAAAGGAGGAAGTGGTTTGCTGATCAGCCTGAAGTAGGAGGAAAGCCTCTGCTGTGGTCTGCCTGCCTTGGGGAAAATCTTTCTGAAGGAACATCCAGGAAATATGATAGAAACCAGTATAAAAGCAGGCTTCGGTGTATGGGCTCTAATTTTGTAAATGGGATGAATCCTTCACTTGGGCGGAAAGCTATATAAACCCAGATTATAAAGCCTTGCAGCTGAGTCTCTAGAATTACCTTCATGCTGGCTGGGGCTCATTTAGGAATTGCCCTATGCAGAAGCAAGCCTAGTAGCACTGGCCCTTGGCTTGACTGAGGTTCCAAGTCTTGAGTCTACCAAGTCTTGAGAGAAAGAGTGCTGTGCTCCAGCTGTGAGACTTCACCAGGTGAGCCTGGGGAGGGTACCCGTCACCTGTCCTGCTTCAGGACAGCCGTAGTGCACTCCTCATAAATGCTTGGCAGCTGTAGGGTTCCGATAGGTAGCTCTCTGCTCACCTGCACAGAAGGATCTCCAACCGTGGGCCTCACCACCTGACATTTAAAACCCAGCTCCCCAGGAGATTCTGATGTGTGGCGGGTGCTGAGAGCCACTCCCGTGGATGGGCCCAGATCCTGAGCTCCTCCCTCTGCTGGGGTCAGTTCAGCAGATGCTGAGTGGGACTCTCCACAGGGGCCTGTGACAAGTCCTGTGAGAATCAGAGGCGTACAGTGTTCCTTTTAGAGAGCTGGCATTCCATTTGGGGAGATGTGGCACAAATGTGTGCGAAGTTAAGGGATGGTGTAAGTTTGAATACTAGTTCAGAACAATAGAAGAGATAGCTCAAAGCAAAATGCTATTCACCAAACCACGTGAAGGGAGATCTCTGTGGATACACCTCAGGCCAGAGCAGTCAGCGGCCACTTAGGAAGGAAGTAGCATTTAACCTTGGCCTTGAGCAGTCATTATTCCAAAGCAGCTCGCTCACAGAGAGCTACAGCAGCCAGATACTCTTACCTTCTGGAACAAGTGCAGGAAACCGCCCACAGCAGCCGGGAAGAAAGGCTGCAGTCAGCCTGACTTTTGGAATTTCAGCTTCTGTAGGTCTCTGCTAAATGAAAGGTGCTCGGGGCGAGGCTGTGAGTCGGGAAGTGCTTCGAGAAAGGCAGCATGTCCCGTGGGCAGGGGCACAGGTGTCCTGTATGAGAGCCCAGTGGGCAGTGGAGCTTTCCCGGGACTAACTGCCAGCCCCTTGCCAAAGGCATAGAGCACCCAGGCCGTGTGTGTTGTTTTGTGGGGTTGGGGTTGGGTTTTGGTTTGTTTGTTTCATTACCAACCACGGTCCTCCTGGATGCACGCCGTGCTGGGCCATTGTAGCTGGGCTCCACTCAGCCATTAGCCAGCTTGCCCAGAGCCAGGGCCCCAGTGAGGCCTTCGTGAGCCCCCACAGCTAGGAGACTTAAAGCCTCTTCCTTTTCTTCCCATTGTGTTGACTGGGCTTTTCTAGGGGAGGAGTGGGGCCGGTTAAAAGCTCCACATGCCAACCGCTTCATCTTCTCCCACGACCTTTCCAACGGGGCCATGAATATGCTGGAGGTGTTTGTGTCTAGCCTGGAGGAGTTCCAGCCAGACCTGGTGGTCCTCTCTGGATTGCACATGATGGAGGGACAAAGCAAGGAGCTCCAGAGGAAGAGGCTCTTGGAGGTAATAGCATTGTCACAGACTCTCACAGATCTCAGCTGCCGTTTTTCCTCAGGTTCCTGCCTCTTTCCGCCTATGCAACTTGCGCCACATGGTCTTCAGTCCTGGCCACCCCAGGAGCGTTCACGGCAGCCGGCTCTGAGTCCTGCCTCCTGGTGCTCTTCCAGGTGCCCGGGCAGGAGCTTGCCTGAGCACCTCCTCTTGCCTGAGCCTCTGCACCCTGCGCCACGCTGGACGTGGCTGCCAGCCGCGGTGTTTGTGGTCTGCGTCCTCTGTGTCGTGTGTGCCGTCTCTTCACATCAGCTGTGCCGCGGCTCCTACAGGCTCTACCACAACTGGAGCCAACCGCTCGGTGTAGGCCCCTGGGAATAGGCTGGCTCCATGAGCACACAGGGGCAGTTCTTGGTGCCCTGAGTCTGTGACCCCAGTGCCTCCCTATTGGGAACAGCATCCCCTGTCTGGAAGCTGTGGTGACCCCCGAGGCTTAGAGCTTTCATGATGATGCAAAAAAGGCAGTGACCAGAGGCACTGCCTGTCAGCCTTGACCCTTTCTTCCCTCTTGCATGACTTCTGTCTCTAATGGCACTGCTGCCGTCTTCTCTTTGCAGGTTGTGACCTCCATTTCTGACATACCCACTGGTATTCCAGTTCACCTAGAGCTGGCCAGTATGACCAACAGGGAGCTCATGAGGAGCATTGTGCATCAGGTAACCACTTGGGCAGCATGTGAGGCCCTCTGGAGCCCTCACCTTTGTGGGCCTTGCTGACAAGTGCCCTTGTCCCATGGGGCCAGCTCTTTGGGCTCAGGGCCTGGCTTACTGAGGTGGATGTTCTGTCACACAGACCCGGGGCTGTGGAGATCCAAATAAGGAGCCAGGGTCATTCTGGAACAGGATCTCCTACTATGTTAGAAGTATGGCAGCGTAACTGGTGGATTGGTGGGTCCTGTTTCTCCTGAAGTGGAGAAGTTGGAAGTGGATGGTGTTTGTGGTAGAACTCCAAGGAGAAAGTGCAGGTGCACTCAGCTGCTCTCAGTTGGACCTCCAGAAGCTCAGAGGAGAGGAGCTCTGGGGGAGCTGCACTCCCTCACCACCAGGCACCAAAGGATTCAACTCCTGCCTCTGGACGGCAGCAGTGCTTAGGTAGATCCAGGAGTGTAGTGCTTGCACACAGACTCCGGAAGGCGGCGTTGGGAGGCCAGTTTGTCGCTCTCTAGCTTTATCAGCTTAGACAAGTTACTTAACCTTTCATTGTTTCAGTATTTAACCTGTTTAATGGGTAATATATTCATGTGGTTCAAAACCCAAAAAATACTAACATACACAGTGAAGTCTCCCTCCCACTGTTAGTAATGTTCTCGGTGTTTCCTCTGTATGCCTCCACAGCCACTGTGTACAAATATAAGCAAACATGGGAATATATCCTTATTCATCCTTTTTTTACCCCAAAAGACAGCACAGCGCACTGCACATCGACTGTTATGCACTTTGCTTTTTCTCACTGATGGGACTTTGGAGACCTTTTCTCCACCATCCCTTGGGGACCATCCTGTCTGTCTTTTCACAGTAAGGCGGCAAAAGGGAGCGTGTGGGGCCCCCAGGTTGTTTACCCTGCACCATCTTGATGGGCATCTTGGTTTCTGTCCTCTGCTGTCCCGTAAAGAGGTGCAGGGGAGAAACTTGTACGGGATTTTCATTTCCCTGCAAGCAAGTAGGTATGTATGATGAATTCTCAGGAGTAGAGCTGCTGGGTGGAGCAGAAAAAGCCTTTGTAAATTTAATGCTGCCAGATGCCCTCCATGAGACCTGTGCCCATTTACCGCCACTAGAATTCTTTACAAGTGCTTATTTCCTCTTTTCCTTACCACCAGAACGTGATTAGAAATGTGTATTCTTTTACCAATCTGACGAGTGAAAAATACTTGAGAATAGTTGTGTTTTCTTTTAATAGACTTTACTTCTCAGGGCAGTTTCAAGTTCACAGCAAAAGTGAGTAGCACACGGCGCCTTCCCACATACCCGCCACACACAAGGCCTTCAACCCGCCCCCCCCCCCCGCCGCCGCATCGCAGCTGTGAGTGCCCGACCTATATTCGCGTCGCCACTGCCCACGGCCCGTGGTTTACATTGGGTTTCGCACTTGCTGTTTCTCAGTGGAGTTTTTAATTTGCATTTCTCTTTTGAGGTTATCTTTTCACTTTGTAAAAAAAGCCATTTTTATTTCATTTTCTGTGTGTCTACGTGTCTACTTAACCTTTCTGAGCCTCAGTCCCCTTATCTATAAAACAGAGGCAGTCCATCCACTAGAAAGGGTTACAGTAAGAATGGAATGAAATAAAGCCATCCACTCAGGGCCTGGCACAGAACATGCCATAAGTGGAGGTGCTGTTACATTGGTGAAGGTACAGGCCATTGGTTTTTAAACAAATACATTCAGATGCACCCACACATACCCCTCCCCTCCCGCCCACCCTCCAGGGCCTCCTGTTTCTTGCACATTCACCTTACGTGCGGTTCTCTGGCTCCAAGGAGAGAAGTGCTAAGTAAGAGGTAGTGAGGTAGACACAGTGGTTCCCCTCAAGACAGAAACAGGCCCAGCGGCTCCCGTTCAGTACCCTTTTGCACATGGTTATTTCTGAATACAGTCTTCCCTACCCTGCACCTGCTTAAAACGCTTAGCTCTAACCTAAAACATTTCTCCTTGCTTCTTGGGGTAGTGTACACGGAACCATGTGACCCTGACTGTGTGTTGCTAGGGCCTTCCATTTACCAGTACAGCACCCTGCTGGCACTCAGGAACGGAGAACCCTGTCCCACCAGTAAGAAGAGGGTCTGCTGTGCATGCAAAGGCGAAAGCTAGGCCCATGGAAAGCAATACAAAATAGGTGTCCCCTCTGCCCTTTGTCTTAGATGAATATAACAAGACTTGAGTCTAAAACGGTGTTACTGCAACTTTCTGGTTAAATCCCGAGTGATAATGAAGGTGGAGTTAGAGGTGTAATAGAACAGCAGCTTGTGGTCTATCACTTCCCCAGCGCGTGCATCAGGGGTGGGGAGTTCCATGGTAAGAAGAAAGATGCTGTACTGCCTGCCTTCCCTGACTTTAGTCATTGGCTGTGTCCTGAGGCATCTTGGGAGCCAGATGTTCATCAGAAAGAAACCTCCATTTTGTTTTTGTTAGCAGGTCTTTCCCGCAGTGACTTCCCTTGGGCTGAACGAACAGGAGCTGTTATTTCTCACCCAGGCAGCATCCGGACCTCATTCGTCTCTCTCTTCCTGGAATGGCGTCCCCGATGTGGGTATGGTCAGCGACATCCTCTTTTGGATCTTGAAGGAACATGGGAAGAGTAAAAGCAGAGCCTCAGACCTCACCAGGATCCATTTCCACACGCTGGTCTATCACATCCTGGCAACCATAGATGGACACTGGGCCAACCAGCTGGCAGCTGTGGCTGCGGGAGCTCGCGTGGCTGGGACGCAGGCCTGTGCGACAGACACCATAGACACCAGCCGGGTGTCCTTGAGGGCACCCCGTGAGTTCATGACCTCCCACTCGGAGGCAGGCTCCAGGGTCGTGATAGACCCCAGCGAGCCAGTCGCAGAGTGGCACAGGGAGGGGGTGTCCTTCCACTTCACACCAGTACTGGTGTGTAAAGATCCCGTTCGAACCGTGGGCCTCGGAGATGCCATTTCCGCCGAAGGCCTCTTCTATTCAGAGGTTCACCCTCATTACTAGGGAGGTGGCTGTGGGTCACTTTTTTGAGGGAGAGCTAGCCAGTTTAAGAATTACAGGAAAACTAGGATGGCGGGTGTCAGAACAGTTTCTAGATCTAATTGAAAGATAGCCAAAGAGACAACAGATTAAACTGTATCAGATACATTCCAGCCTGTTGACGATTTCACAGAAACATTTCAGGTTTTAATCAAAATTTAGCTGTCTACTAACGCGACTGGATTTTTGGTTTTTTATGTTGTGTGTTACAGAGGTAAAACTTGATTCCCATATCCCCATTTTATGTAGCATTGTCAAGTCTCTTAGCCCAGACTTTGCCCTGGAGAGCATGTCAGCTGTAGAAAGCACTTCCCGTATTGCCCCCTGCCCCCTGCCCCGCGGAAGGGCATAAGCGCATGCTCGCTCACCCCAACTCCCAGTCTCCAGCAAAGCCTGATGCGAGGGTCCCGCGTTCTCTGGGCTCCGCGCTCATGGGCAGGATCATGATTTCCATTCAGTGTTACAATGAAAATATTTAATGAGCACACCTTCTGAGTCTTCAGCTCTCAACCTTAAGAGAGAGCCACAAGTGAAGACAAAGCCATCACTCTTGAGCATCACAGTCACAGCAGAGGCCGGGGACCCTGCGCAGCCTTTGAGGGAGGCCCGCGTTCTGTGTTTGTTCGGAAGCGTAGCTGACCTGCAGGGCGATCGTGGGGACTGCCAGGCCCTACCTTCGTGCCCTGGCTCCTGAGGTTGTAGGCTGGCTGGTCAGACGCCCCCATGCCTGGGTCCAGTCTCATCCCCCAGCTCTGGGCACACTTTCCACAGGGAAGGACTGATCTTTGTTCATTCAGATCCTTGAAGGAATTTGCGTTTACAACTGGAATATGCTTCTGTGTGTGTAACGGATCATGTTTGTTTTACATCAACACACCACATCCATTAAAAAGTTTTACCTCATAAGAGCCCCAGGATCATGAATAAATGTCATGTTATGTATTTATTTTTTTATAAATCAAGGAGACTTCTGTGTGCTTTTCAATATATTAAAAATAATTTACATTTCAGGGATCGTAAGTCTATGATTTTGTTTCTTCCACCACCACTGTGGAGCCAGATAAAGTATGAATTCTGACCTTGACTAAGGTGTGAGTTGTAGGTTACTCTGCTCTTGAAGTGTTTATCTCGTCTTCCCTTCACTGGGTAGGCAGTCCTGCACACTGAGCCTCAGCCATAAGTCTGTCCTCTGTTGATTTAAGGTGACAGAAGACTGTAGTTTCAAGTAGCAAAGCCGCTATGAAACAGCAGTTTTAAGTGTTTGTTGAGCCTTCTCAGTTGTTCAAAGAACAGTATAAACATGGCCGCGGGTGGCAGGCCCACTTAGGTCAGGGGTGATGGTTTCATACCTGGCTCATAGCAGCTTCTGGAGCTGCAGAGCTACCTCAGGCGCTTCATTTATGACCTCTCCTTCCCTGCTTTGGGGAGGAAGGAAAGGCTTGATTACTCCTTTAAAGAAAATTTAAGCCTAGTACTTGAAATTCAAAGCAAGTAGCTTATTAAGGAAATCTCTGGCTGCTGTGTCTCTGCTTCCAACCTCTAAAATTAACACTTACGTTCTAGCCTGTTTGTATTAGAAAGGCTTAAGTGAAAAGAGATTTCTGTTTTCCCAAGGAGAATTGGAATCATTCATTGTTTACTTTTTGTAAACCTAAGACTCGGAGAGAACGGAGGTGTTTGCTGTGTGACTTTTTCTTCCCATCTAAATTGTGTCTACTGCCGCCTGCCCTTGGTCTATACAAGTTCTCTAGTTTGCACGGGTGGTGTCAATAAGGTATAAACAGCGCGTACCTTAGAGCAGTGTTTTTCAAAAGATGGGTCTTGAAGTATTTATAGTCACTAAATCAGTTTGGTCGTTAACACAAAGATGCATCCTACTCGGGCAAGTATGGTTTTGTGAAGCCTTAACGTGGGCCTGAATGAGTGTGTGTAGTTGGGAACGTACGCGCGCCCCTTTGAACGCCCACCCTCTGGAGGAGTCCTCTAAGCTTTAGAAGGAAGACTGGACTCTTGGGACGTAGGAGAGACTTTGTGGAAGTGAGCTGGTGGGGCAGGACACAGGTGGGGCCTCAGGCCTCTCAACCCATTGCTCCGAAATGTATTTTACAGAAATTTTCACGTCTGACTTGATGTGAAGAAGTGTAAAAATCCACTGGACTAGGAAAGGGTGCCTAGTGAGAAATGAGCCTTCCCAAAAATGTTCTAACACTCACTCTGACATTTGCTTGAGATTGATTTAATGCCCAAGAAGCGTCAGCACACAGAACACTGCTGAGGTAAGAATCTGGCCCAAACGGTAATCTCTATCTTGCAGACTGAGTTTGCATTTTATCCCGTCGAGTTTACTGGGGAGAAGTGAGTCATCAGAAGAAATCCAGATTCTATGCAGGGTGTTGCAATGGCAATTGTATGACAGGGCATATTACCTGTACTGAGCCTCACTTTCCTCATCTGTACAATGGGGTGTTGATTAAGAGAGAATGTTGTGCAAAATATTTAGCACAGTACATGGCACATATTTAAAAGTTCAGTGATTGTCAGTTACAATTACTAAACTGAACAGGCAATATCCTTGGTCTCTTTAGAACTGTTTGTTTTTAAAACATTGAGAAGCTACCACAATGATGATTTAACATTTTACTTTGGGGTCTTGTTATAAGTAAATATTTGCATACAGTGAAGCTATACAAATTGCAAGTGTACCATTGAGTAGGTTTGACAAATGCATATGCCCATCTAACCCACATGCCTATCCAGATAGTGTTCCCATCCCTCCAAAGTGGCTGAACCATTTTACTCCCACCAATGGTGTAGGACAGCTCTGGTGGCTTCTCAATGTCACCAAGATCTGGAATTGTCCATTTAATTGTAGCCATTTTGAAGGGTACAGAGTGGTATTTCACTGAGGGTTTACTTTGCATCTATAACAAATTCTTTTTACATGCTTATTGGTCATTCATGTATCTTTGTGAAGTGTGCAAATCTGCCTGCTCTCCCCCTCCCCACTCCCTCCAGTTGGGTTGTTTTAGATCTGCTGTTTGGGTAGTTACTTTTTTTATTGAGTTGTATGAGTTCTTTATATATTCTGGACATAAGCTCTTTGTCAGATATATTTTGTGACTGTGTTTTCCCAGAATATACTCCCAGTCTGTAGACTGATACTCATTTTCTTCATGGCTTATTGGTCTCACGCGCTGGGCTATTCCTGTCCTGCCTGTAGTCTCATAATTTTCTTCTAGGAGCTATAAAATTTTAGGTTTTACATTGAGGTCTATAATTTATTTTGAATTACTTTTGTGGATGCTAACAGATTAGAATCAGATCCACTGTTTTTTCTACACTGCTCTCCAGTCATTCCAGCAATGATGAAAAGACCGACTGATCTATTTGCCCCCGTGCGGTTGCTATTTTGGTCATGTCTGGAAGTGAGGTAGGTAACGTAAGTCCTCCAACTTGGTTCAAGACTGCCTTGGATGTGCTGAGTCCTTTGTATTTCCCTCACATTTGAGAACCAGCTTGTCAGTTTCTATTCCCAAACCAGTTGGGCTGATGATAGGAATCCACAGACCTATTTGGAAAGAATTTTGATCTCACCAAGAGTTAGTTTTCCAGTGTGTAAACGTGGCCTTTCTATTTTGGCCTTTTGCACTGCAGTGTTTTTTCAGGGTACAGGCCTTACATGTATTTTGTTAAATTCATCCCTAAGTATTTCAGGTCAATACTACCTGATGGTATTTTAAATGGATTTTTTTTTTTTATGTTTATTTTTGAGAGAGAGAGACCGCATGAGCAGGGGAGGGTCAGAGAGAGAGGGAGACACAGACTCTGAAGACAGGCTCCAGGATCTGAGCTGTCAGCACAGAGCCCGACTCAGGGCTCAAACTCACGAACCGTGAGATCATGACCTGAGCTGAAGTCGGCAGCTTAACCGACTGAGCCACCCAGGTGCCCCCTGGATATTTTTTTTTTTTTAATTTCATTTCCAAACTGTTCTTTCATGGTATATAAAAACAAGTGACTTTTGTACACTGACCTTACCAAATCAGGTTATCACTTGCGGTATATTCATTTACTTGTTTTTAGGATTCCTTAGGTTTTTCTATATAAATAACCATGCCCTTTTCTATGCCTTTTTATTTCTTGCCTTTATAGCATTGACCAGAACATCTAGTATAATGTTGAACAAAAGTGATAAAAGTGGACATCCTTGCCTTGGTCCTCTCCTTAGGGGCAAAGTACTCAATATTTTACTGCTTAAAAAAAGCAGGAGCTTTGCGGCAGAGTTCGAATCCTGATGCTGTCACTTACCTTGGAAAATTCATTTCACATTTCCCAACCTCAACTCCTCCTTTACAGAGTAGGGATAATAGTATCCTGGAAGGGTTCAGTGAGGCCAGTCCCGTCCTGAACCTTTTCTTCCGTGGCATTCCCTAACACCACCCTCTGTCTCTTCTATCGCTGTCACTTGCTTCTGGCTCCTCTGTGGGCTCTTCTGCTTCTCTCTTTAAATACTGTTTCCCATTTTGGGTCCCCCATCTTCTTTTTCCTAGCTTTCCTTGGGGGGCTCCTTTCAAATCTGTGGTTTCAGCTAGTGCTCAAATGAAGTCACTCCTGTACCTTGATCTTCAAGCCAGATTTCACATCTGAAATCTATTCCAGTGTGTAGTATCACCATCTGGGTGTCTCAAAGACACCCTTAGAAGGTCTAAAACTAGACCCCACAAGCCTCCACCAGAGTCCCCCGTGTTCCTCTTCTCTGGTTTGTGGGCTCTCCCAGCAGCAGATGCCCATCTGACAGTCGCTGTACCTGCTACATGCAGTCCCCGATAGTATTCTGTTGATTTCACCTCCTAAATCTCTCTTTCAACCCCTCCCCCTCCTCCCCATCTCTCAGTTTCACACCCTAATCATTTCTCACCAAGACCTTTTCAGTCACAGGCACAAAAGACTACACACCGATATAAAAGTGAGCTTTCTTAGCTGCTCAGGGTGTAAATGCTGGTTCTTCTGCATACCAGCTGCATGCGCCAGGGCACTGCTGTTTATTTCTGATATGGGAACTGAAGAGTTTCCTGCTCACTTAGCCACTGCTTCAATGTCAAAATAGGGGAGTCACAATATAAAAACTCCATAGTTTGACTTGGCAATAGGTGTGTCCTCACCTTCAAATTATAGTAATTATAGGACACTTCAAGTACAAAATGGGGACTGGCCCTCAAACAGATTGCTAGCCTACCATCCATCGGGGCTGTTGCAGCGGAAGCCGTGTTCGCACTACATAGGAACTTGGCCTTGAGGCTCCTTCTTTAGTTTCAAACTAGTTTTGGAAGTAGGTAATAAGGGAACAGTGTGATCATAGGTTCTTTTAGAAAGTTTTTATTGTGATCTCTTATTTTTATACCTAAGTTAACAACTTTCCCCAAAGGGATGATGATACATAATCTTAATTGTAAAAAGGACATATAATGTACTGATAGCATCTGGCTGATAGTCATTGATTGTCTTAAATAAAAATTAGTTAAGAGGCTCTTCTTTTCCTTTTAATTGCTGGTGCTGCCACCAGACCAGCCCTTCACTCCTACTTCTTATCACACAAACATGATCTGACTCTACACGCTGATCTCTCTCAAGAACAAGATGCAGGGACTTGTTCTGGATTCCCCTGGACAAATAGAGCTGGAATATTCAACAGACTGGGCCTCAATTTATGAGGGGTTTTTCATCATTTCCCCTTAAATACAGACTATTAGAGCTGGATTACTAATCCAAGATTTGTGTTTGCTTTCACGGCTGCCATGCCCCCCAGCCTGAGGACCACCTTGGCAAAGCCAAGGCTTCATCATAAAAGGCTACTGGGCAGAGGTCTGTCTCAGACTTTCCTTCCACAAAGGATGGGGGCAGTCATCCAGGAGACAAAAGTCCTTTCAAAAACAAACAGCAACATGTGCCTTGCCGGCTTCTCGAGCCATAAACACAGAGCCATGACCTCTGCTCTTCTGAAAGGACCTGTCTGGTCCCGGCAGACGGGGCTGATGAGTGGCTGCGTCGGCCTCCGGCTCCTCGGGATCATCACGGCACATCCTGCGTTGCTTGGTGCCCCAGGGAACATGCCGTCTGTGCTGCCTGTGTCACGTGACCTCTCCGAATGTGCTACATCCTCGCCAGAGAAACCCCTACGCTGGGGTCAAAATGTTATTTTTCTCTGATGTGTGCTGATGCTTCATTTGGATGTGCTTCCACAGTGGGCTCTGGCTCCAGCGGAAGGGATGGTGGCTTTGTGAGATGGGAAGTTCCTCCAGCACCTAGCAACAAAACAAACCACTTGGATTCTCAGTGCCATGCTTCTCAAAGAAATCACTTATTGTCAAATTTCAAATGGAACCCCTGTATCTTCAAGGACCAGTGGGGACTGTGATGTATTTTTGCAGCTATGAAGTTTTACCATAGCTAAGAATTAAAGCGACAGTCAAGTTTGTCTCAATGACTCACTAAAAAAACCTTTACCTGCGCCACGCTGACTTGCTTTAATTGTCATGCTTTAGCAGAACAGAAGGTGGTGTCATATATTTCTAAACTTGAATACTGTAAACCATCCGACGAGGCCTGTTCCCTACGACACAACTTGCCTTAAGGAAGCAAGTGCCCGTTTGGCCAGCATATGGCTTTTTCCCCTTCTAGGAACTACTACTGGGACATGTTCTGAGTCTGAAAAGTGTCAGCCTCACTTACAGCGGTCATCTCTCTATTGGCACATGCAGCCTGTACCCACAAGGACTCCATGGAGCTGTGCATAGCCTCCTACCTGAGGGGAGCTTCCTGTATGCAGCTGCTGAAGACATTGCCTGTCCTAGAGCTTGATTAGAGCCCAGGGGCTGCTGCAGACTGGCGGCTTTGCTGGCTGAAGTGGTCCGGTGCTTTGACTTGGTATCTTTAACTGGTTTCGTCCAGACCAGTGCCTCCCCGACCTGGAGGGCAGCTCCCAGCTTCTGGGCCATGTCCACCATCTTGTGCCCACATGGGAAGAAAAAAGAGTCACAGATATCACTGGCAGAGTGAAGCCTACCCACCTCTTCCACCAGGGAGTTCATCTGGAATTCTGTCTAATGGTACTCGTATTTGAAAGAGGAAGTATTCATTGCAAGGAAGTCATTCTCAAACAGCAGAGAACACAGATGGCCCTCAGTGAACGGCAAGGGAGCGCATATAGGATCTCAAAACCTAACAATTCAACTTTGGTGCCTTATAGAGCTCAACTCCTGCCTTTCCCACATGAGGAGAAGTGAGGAGGAGCTGCAAAGAGACAAAGACCTCATGGCAGTTGTATTATCAATAACATAACTCAGTAAGCCTGAACTTCTTCGTACCATTTTCTTCTAGGGAAGTGATTTCTGAGGCTATTCCTAATTGGAGATTTCATGCTGCCAGGAACATCAAAGCCAAAACAGGAATGAACCTATAGAATACCTTATAGTTTTGGATTATTTGGGCTTGACTCAGAAGCCTCCTAGGAGCTAATAAAAGACAAACCTCGGAGTCAAATTCCAGAGAGCTGCTGTCCTGCAGCAGGTGGACTTTCTTCTCCATCTCTTGATACTGGGCCAGGGCGCCCTTCTTCTCACCCTGGTTGTACAGCAGCACGGCGTAGTTCAGGTTCACTAGCGGGTTACACCTGTGGCAAATGGAATCTGTGGGGCTCAGGCTCTGCAGCAGTGTCATTTCAGAGATCTCTTTCTCTCTCTCTCTCTCATTACACAATACACAAAGACTGTCTTTCTCTATTCCACAGCAAAGTAAGAACACACATGCCACGTGGGCCTTTGGAGAAGAATCAAGGAAGTAACCACCGAACCAGCAAAGCAAGAGGTATTGGGACCAAGTCTGATGTCTCAGCCCTCAACGGAGGCCACCAGGTCAGGTTTGAAAAGGGGATCTCTACCTTGCTGCCTGGCAGTTACCAGCAGAATAAACCCCAGGAGAGTTAAGTTGATCTTAAACTAAATCCAGAGTCCCATCTGATATTCCAGCTAGCCCATGGCTATCAGCACCCAAAGCCCACTGCCAGCTCCTTCTCAGCCTCCTGCTAACTTGGGGCTGGAAACATCTTCTCAGAGAGAGCCAGTGTCCGTTCCCACTGAGCCAGTGTGCTTAGGGACCACATCCTTCCGCAGTCAGGCACCTCCTACCCAAAACTGGGCTCTGGCGCCACCTGGTGGCTTCTGAGATCCGACCCGTCCCAGTACCACTCGTGAGGGAGCAGCGTACTTATCCAGGCGGACGGCTTCCGCGTAGGCTCTCTTGGCATTCTCTGGGTCTTCCAGATTGGTCAGAGCCACTGCAACAAAGAAAGTGGGCACCGTGGTTGGAAAGCCCCATGTGGAAAACAAAAGGAATGTTTCAAGACCACAGCTCATTCAGCCCCCAAACTGAACAACTCCTTTGCCCTCTCAGCTCCTGGCACCACCAACTTCGGTCACCCAGCTTAGATGCCCAGTGTCACCTGCTTCAACGGTTTCAGGCTTTCCATTTCTTCCCCACGGCAGTGTCCCCACCTGCCTCCATCCATGTTGCCACCAAGCTGCCAGGCATCTTCCTGCCTTATAAACAAATCTGACCGTGTCACCAACCTACTTAAGAATACACTGCCCATAACCATGATCTTTAAACTTTTGTATAGCAACAGAACACACTCTCCTTTGTAATCAGCATTTTCTGGAAACCTGATGTATAAAACAAAGGAAAACAGAGCTGTTCTGAAAGCCAGGCCCACTCCACATCCCCACCAGCTATATACTCAGCTCTACCAGACACTTAAGAAGAGATCTAATAATATGGCTAGATAACCTCGGCCTCCAAGATAAAAGGCCAAAGTCCTAGCATTCTGCTCCTGCCCCCCGCTTCACGTGGCCCCAGACCAACTTTCCCGACTCCTCCTCACTACACTGCACAAGACGACCACTCACTCAGCACAGGACACATGGTGCGTCCGTGGCTGCAGGCCTTCGTTCCCACAACCTGCCGAGCCAGTGAGTTCCAGCTTAGCCTTCAAAATGCAGCACGAAGGCCAGCTCCAATTTGGGAAGTTAGAAATGCAGCTCATGCCTTACAGTAGGGCTATCTGTTCACAGAACTGAGCTCGCTTTGTATTCAGGCAACCCCCAATTAACCACTATTCACTTTGCTTCTGCAACTGTTCTCTAATAAATAAGCACCCCACAATAATAATAATAAATAATCACCACCACTACCTGAAGACCACTGTCAATGAGAATATGGAAACTGCTTTTGGGGGCGCCTGGGTGGCTCAGTTAGTTGAGCGTCCGACTTCAGCTCAGGTCATGATCTCATGGTTTGTGGGTTCGAGCCCCGCGTTGGACTCTGTGCTGACGGCTCAGAGCCTGGAGCCTGTTTCGGATTCTGTATCTTCCTCTCTCTCTGACCTTCCCCTGCTCATGCTGTCTCTCTCTTTCTCTCTCTCAGAAATAAATAAAACATTAAAAAAAAAATCCTTTTTTTAAAAAGACTGCTTTTGGGCTTACACTTATTAAGGCCAGTATGTGGAGAAATATCCCCCAGAAAGAATATGAGTCAGTACTTTAATGTTATAGTAACACTCACACTAATAATAATAGGCCAATGATATAATGACAACAAAACCAATAGTTACTATTCACTAGTTATTTAACTATTATGTAATCCTCCCTTGTACTAGAAGTATATCTAGTAAGTAGTGGAAGCGGGACCCTTCCTAGAGCCAAGCTCTTAACACCTGATGGTATCTGGAATTTAGTTGGACTCTCGCTCCACTCCTCTTCTTTATATAAATGGACTGTCAGCCAAGGGAAAACAACTGGTAAGGGATGAACTAGGGATGATCTTGATTTTAACCTGTTGGTCTCTGAGTGAAATGCCCCCAGGCTAGAAGCAACTAGCTATTCTGTCATCTTTTTCAGGCTCTAGGACACTAATCTAGATTCCTGTGGGATCTGCAAGGCAGGGGCTTCTATGGGACATTTAACCACTGGCCTCTTATGATTCTAAGTCCTTTCCCCTCCTCACAGACCACAAAGGGGGTTCTCCACCTAAGTGTCTCTTACCGGCCAAGAGCATGTAGAGCTCCCCCATCTTCGGCTGGAAGTTGATGGCTGCACTGAGGAAATGGAAAGCTGATGCGTACTGCTGCATGGTCAAGTGGACAAGACCCAAGTTATACAGAATCTTCCAATCGAAGGGTGCCAGGTAGTTGGCTCGTTTCAGGCAGCTGATGGCCTGCAGGAGAGATGGGACACGAGATGAGAGGCTGGGCTAGGCTCGGCAGACCCAGTAACTTGCATGTACGAACACGAACAGGGAAGGTGGGGAGATACTCACTGCCACGTATTTCTTCTTGCCAAAGAAACACATCCCGATATTATTCCAGAGTGGAGGACTTTCTGGAACGGCACAAGCTACAACTCTGTACTTGGTGAGCGCAACGTCAAAGTCCCCGTGCGTCTGCATCATGCTGCCTGCTGCCAAGATGGCCTGAAAACACAGGACATGGACAGCTTGTAATTCGGCTGTTCCCAAATGGCTATAGCGGTGAAGTAGACATTCTGGGTGTAGATACTCAGCAGGCCCATCAGCATAGACAGGACATAAAAAAACTTCTTACAGGGACACAGAAGATATATTCAAGCTACTGGGACAAATGCTGGTGACAAATGTCCCTACACCTCACTGTGGCTTTCTCGGCACAGTCCAGAAAAAGAAAAGAGAAAATATCAGTGACTCTACCCGGCTCATTTGTTTCCTACTTCTGGCCAAGGAAGTCAACATTTCAGAGAGTTAAGGCCCTTTAAGGAAAAACCACCTTTAATCTGCCCCCCTGCACCCCCTACTTGGTAGCCCCAAGTGCTCTAAACAATTCAGAAGCTCCTGTCCTTGGCCACTGAAGGTACAGCTCCTTCAGCCACCAGATAGGGTGAGCGAGCTTCAGGCCTCATCAGGCCGGCCCTTGCACCTGTCCAAGGAAAGGGATCAAGATGGGGAGCTGACAGAGTCAGGCGAACATGCCTTCTGTGACTTCTCAGACAGGACTGAGTCTATGTCTGTCATCAAATCCGTTCTGCGTCTCCCTCCGTCATGTTCATCTTCTGCACGATCTTCTCAGCCCCAAAGTCATATCTGGACAAGAGTTGTCATCACCAATCCATTAAGAATCTAGAAGCCATGTCACCAGAATGACCTCTGATGGCAGTCGTGGAGGCTCTGCCCTGCTCACTTCCTAAGCGGCACACAAACCCCACGAGCACTACAACCTCACTCTCTGCAGAAGTTATAGGCCTGTTATAACGCAGGTGCTCTTTTAGAAAACATGAAGCAGAGCGCTAACATTTTACAGCATCTTCAGATAAGAAGGGCCACGTCTATTTTAAAATTTGCTAAGAAAAACGTTAATTGCTTAGGTATCCAAATGCTCTCTAGGGCCAGATCGCCCTTGGCAGCACTGGGAGCATCTGAGTAAAGGCTCTGGGGTTTGATGGTCTGCAATACCTTGTAGTTGGTAGGGTCATAGGTCAGCGCATTTCCAAGATGTTCGAATGCCTTCTGGTAAATGCCGAGCTTGGAGAAAAAGTAAACCAGAGAATTACATCAGGGGTTGCTGGCAGTTAAGGAGTGGCCAACCACGCCCTGAGCATGTTGAGTTCTCATGATTAAGAAGAAAACAGCTACAGATACCAGATAAAAAAAGAAAACTAAAAATCTCCTCTGTTGATTTGTCCTCTGATAAGGTCAAAGTATCTATTTGCCAGGAACCACCTCTGCCATACTTTGCACACTAATGCCTCTTGGCAGGAAAAGGGCTGTTGGCCTCATTCCCCTGGGGCCAACCTCCCAAGCCAAAGCCCAGGGAGGCCTAGGGTTAAGCTCTGGATTCTTTTTAAAGAAAAACAAAACAGCCAGAAAGGCCACCATCGAGGCAGAGCTGGAAGAGCAGCTGAGCAGGAACTTGGGGACCTCCTGGGGGCGGGACAGGGAGAGACCCTCAGAGATCCCTAGGCTTCAGGTCCACAGGCTGATACAGAGAAGTGGAGGTGCAAAAAAAAAAAAAAAAAAAAAAAATGCCATTCAGGTTCAGGAAAACTTGTAGGGGGAGGAAACTTCTTATTCTAGACAGCGCTTTGCCTTCTGTTTCCTGTAGGATCCGGCCAGGAAGAAGTGACACAAACGGCCTCTGCCTCAAAGCTGTGCCAGTGCCAGCCTGCATCAGGCTTTCTCCCCCAGCAACACGGTGCCGGCCCACTGACCGGTCATTTCTCATATATGCTCTTCCCTTAAATGGATAAGTAGCCTCAAGCAGGCTTATGTGCTTCTGATTTGAATGCAAATTACTTCCTTTATCGGACAGAGAACATCAGATGCAGAAAGTAAGGCTCACGTGTCTCATGTGACCTTTTAGGACGATATGTGAAAGTAAAATCAAAATTCAGGGAAACCACAATCCACACACATCCAAAAGCATTTCTAACACCAGTGCACGAATGAGTAAAGGGTTCTCATTACCTGTAAGTAGAGTAATCCCAAAGTCGTAAGAAGTTCTGTATTCTCAGGTGAGAACCTGCAACACAGATAGGTGCTCAGAGGGAAACCTGATGTGTACGAGACACAGCAGGACACCTGCGCAGTGATGCATGCTCATGCGGCACCTGGTGGACACTTCTGTGCCTCCGACTCCCCATGAGCATTCCTGAAGGTGATTTGGAAACTTCCTTCTAAAGTAAGTCATCTCAAGCCTGGCTACAATGTGGACTGCTCAGCAAGAAAAAAATGGGACTTAGCATCCAGACTCCTTTCAGGACCATTTTTAGGGCCAAAGTCCTAAGAAGAACCTATGGAATGTTCTGTGGCTGTCCTGATTATACTGATATAATTAAAGACTAATGTTCCATAAATCAAGTCAGTCTAGAAGACACACAGCTATAGCCAATTCCCTCTTGTAGGATTTCTTTTTCCTGGTCTCACTGTACTGACTATGCCAGCCAGCAGGCTTCTCTGTGTGATTTAGGAGCCCACTGGCCCTAATGCTCTGCTCTCCATAGTAAACAAAAAGCCATACTAAATAGCCAAACTAAACAAAAGAAGGAGGATACTTAGCAGCTCTAGGAAAGAATTAGCCATTGGCTTTGGGAAGTAAACACTGACTTAAGTAAAAGATTATTTGCTTTCCCAGTCCCTCACTGATCCTTGCCTTTGTCACAACACCTAAGCAACACTGAGCTGAGATGTTGTGCCTATAGGATCATCAGCAGCTTCAACAGTGAAAATGGCAAAAGGCAAGGAACAGTGTCTCCTGCACTGGTCCTATGGGGAGACCAGAACCAGAGCAGCCAAATCCCCAACTAGAGGAAGGCTGAGCTGGCCAAACAGCTTACTCAGTTCAAATGGGTATTTGCCCTCCACTTTCTGCCATAATAAATATCCATTTTGATCACCTCCCTCCCACAAACCAACTATGTAACTTCCATGATTCTGGTGGCATCTCCCCCCTAATCTCCCACCAAAACATGACTACCATCTCCAAAGCTATGGGTCCCAGACAGCAGTCTCCATTCTCAGATCCCAAATTCACAAGCTGTTCCCTTTTTCCTTTGGGAATTTTAGTGACTTCAGTCCTTGACAAGCCACTGGAAGAATGTCACCCTTCAGATTTATGTGAACTAATCTCAAAGAGCCAACTTTAAATGACAGAAGTCAGTGGAGCACCTTGGTTGCTCAGTCAGTTAAGTGTCAACTTAGGCTCAGGTTGTGATCTTGTGGTTTGTGAGTTTGAGTCCTGAGGTGGGCTCTGTGCTGAAAGCTCGGGCGTGTGTGTGTGTGTGTGTGTGTGTGTCTGTGTGTCTCCCCTTCCCCAACTCACACTGTGTCTCTCCGTCTCTCTCGAAAATAAATAATTAAAAACAATTTTTAAGGCAGAAGTCTGGGATCAAGGGTGCCACCCTCTCTCATAGAAGCTTAAAATATGCTATATGAATGGGTGGGGGGGGTGCCTGGCTGGCTCAGTTGGTTGAGCACGGACTCTTGATTTCAACTCAGGTCATGATCCTAAGGGCCATGGGATTGAGACCTGCACTGGGCTCTGTACTGAGCATGGAGCCTGCTTGAGATTCTCTCTCTTCCCCTCTGGCCCTCTCCCCTGCTAGCGCTCTCTCTCTCTTAAAAAAAAAAAAAAGTCTGCGTGGGCTCCTTCCTTTTATCCCTATAAACTTAGCTTCTTAGTGACAAGTCTTCTGTAGCTTAACAAACCAAGGGACTTTTAGGTCTTTGTAGATACAAAATGTGGTTGAAGAAAATTCAGAGAGTGTTCTAACTGGTATAACCAGAAAAGTGACTACATGGTAGAAGACAAAGGTAATTACCAGAAATCTAAGTTTAGTTCAGAGACTAATTATGAGGAATAAGGGACTGTGGCCACGCTTCCTGTTATGTGATAAAACGAATGAGACATTTTGCTACAGCTATCCTCCTTAAAACAAACAAGACCCTGTACAAAAAAGACCAGATAGTATATGTCCCTAGAGAGGAACCATGGAACAGCATCCTAAGAAAGCCAGTCAGTTCTATTATCAACAGGACTGGCCTACCCTAATGATGTTTTAAGATATTATATTGCGGGGGCCTGCCTTGGTGGCTCAGTCAGTTAAATGTCAGACTCTTAGTTTCGGCTCAAGTCATGATTTCACAGTTTGTGGAATCGAGCCCCATGTTGGGACAGCAGAGCCTGCTTGGGATGCTCTCCCTCTCCCTGTCCCCTGCTCACTCTCTCTGTCTCTTTAATAAACTAACACACACACACACACACACACATAGAAGATACTGATTTCATGCTAATAAAGGCCAGATTTTATTAGTGAATCAGATTTCTGACCCCAAGTTCCCTGAAAATACGATCTGCTATAAAACTGAAAACGACAATGGCAGAGTAGCAGCTGACTCCAAAATCTATATTCTCCTTCCTCCTGAGCACATGTGTACCCACTTACCTTGCAGGTAGTGGGCACCGCACCCTCACCAACCACTGCCCCTCACCATAGTCTGGAACATGGATGCTACATTAAGTCAGCTTCAGCCACGCAGGTGAAGACAACAACATTAAGAATGGTGGGTTAATAAAGAACCTGGATCCCTGGCCGATCTTGTGGTAAAGAGCTGTCTGGCTAGGCTGGCCGTACTAGTCTTATGTAAGCAAGCCACGGGGAGCTTTTAACCTTAGCCTGAACTGTACTCTAACTCACACAACTAGTAATCAGTCACAGGAATTGGTCGTAGGCTTGGGGGTTCATATATCTGCTCTCATTTGTCTTCTCATTGCCTTAAAGAAAACAAGCATACTTACTCCACTGCTTTCTTGTAGATGTCGATGGCCTTGTCCACGTCTCCCTCCAGCAGGTGGATCTTCCCCAGCATTATGTAAGTCAAATCATGCCTGTTAAGATGCAGGGCATTGTGCAGCTGTTCTTGTGCCTAACAAGATTGATGGAGTCAAGAGAACCAAATCACTACAGGAAAGGACAATGTCTGCATACGGCTAACGTAAAGACAGAGCCCCTGCTTTACTAATGCAGACACATTAGTGTCTCAGCAAACAGCCCCCACAGCCCCCAAAACTAAAACATACCAAACCTGCTTGCTGACAGCATAGCTGGCAACACAAGGTGTCTGCCTCTGGAGGCACTTGGGAGAATTTATACAAAATGATTAACCTTTTTGAGTGTTTTCTTCTTCTTGGTATTCATACCCATGACTCATGCTTCCTAATTCAAAGGGATGTCATAGTACAGAAGACAGCACTGCCCTGAACTCAGTTCCAGCTGCACCACTGACCAACTGCATTACCTTCCCCAGCGTGGACTGCATTTTCCTCACCAATATTTTGATAAATGAATGAACGGATTATTCTCATTTACTTACTCAACATGTATCCAACTGAGAACCTATTTTTCTAGGTACTAGGGATACCAGAGTTAACAAAACAAACCCCTTGCTCTGGAAGAGCTCATATCCTAATGGATGATCAAAAGGGCTTCATTTAAAACATTCATTGAGGGGCATCTGGGTGGTTCAGTCAGTTAAGCGTCCGACTTCGGCTCAGGTCATGATCTCACAGTTCGTGGGTTCGAGCCCTGCATCGGGGTCTGTGGTGATAGCTAGCTCAGAGCCTGGAGCCTATTTTGGATTCTGTGTCTCCCTCTCTCTCTGACCCTCCCCTGCTCATGCTGTGTGTGTGTGTCTCTCTCTCTCAGAAATAAATAAAACATTAAAAAAATAAACATTCATTGATTCAACAAGTACTTACAGAAATGTCTATTATATTTGTTCTGTTAGCTCTACAGTAAAATCTAAATAGAATTCTCCTTCTCCTCAGTACAGGTCTGACCCAAGATCAATCCCATCTCTCCCTTGGCTCAGAATAATCCAATGAATAGAAATGTACTAGCTTGGAATATTCTTTGAGGAGAAAACTCTCCTAACCAAGCATATACCTCTGTAGCCCTGCCCAGAAAACCCAAGGAGACCCACTAGAAATAAAAGTTCTCACGTGGAAAATAACATTAAAAACAAACTCAAAAATCAGATCCACTTAAAACTAAAATCCATTTCCAATGACATCAAAAACTAAAATCAGTTGCTGTCAGAGCATAAGACAGCCCACACATTTAAGACTTAAGGGTTCATTTTTTGATCTCTATGTTTTATTGAACATTTGTTTCTACACTGGTAAATTAAATGGGATGGAGATGAAGAAGGAAGAAAAGCAATTAGACTGCCATTCTCTTGTAATATTTCTAGAGTTTGTCATTTTGCTGCTAAAATAAGGGGAAAAAAGAAAAACAGATGGATGAAAAATAAGAATATGGGGATAAATGTACATGGCCCTTTGGATTTTTACTTCCCCAAATCTCTATACGCATTTCCTAGGAATAATACAAAACCCTTAGTGATACCTCAGCAAAGGCCCCAGGCAAGGACTCAAATGCCACTACCATTTCCATCAATTACCTTTTTGAACTGTTTCAAATAAATGTAGCAAACTCCTAGGTTATGACAGATCTCCTACACACAAAAGAAAGTAAAACAGCATTAAGTGTAAATCCCACAGTTGCCAGCAGAATGAAACATCAGGCATCTAGAGATTGTTACTGTTAAGCAAAGCTTATATTTTAAATGACTCTACAGGTAGTTTTTTTTTTTTTTTTTTACTAGATTTCATACTTAAATACATTAAAAAAAATTTTTTTTATGAGAAAGAGTGTGTGTGCACAAGCAGGGAAGAGGCAGAGAAAGGAGAGAATCTCAAGCAGGCTCCACACTGTCAGCACAGAGCCCGACATGGGGCTTGATCTCACAAACCCTGAGATCATGACCTGAGCTGCAATCTACAGTCAGAGAGTTAAGTAACTGAGCCACCCAGGCGCCCCATACTTAAATACAAAATGGACTCTGTAAAAATTCGAATTTTTAGGAAATAAAAGCAGAATAAATAGGTGATCTTCCGGGGTGTTTGGGGTACAGACCCAACCCCCCCCCCCCCCAAGCTTATCTTCTCTAAGAGTTGCCCTCTGCCCACTTCTCAGAAGAGACTGGCCACAGACCCTGCTCCACCCCTAAGGAAACTTGTGTGTATGTATACATCTATGTGTGTGTCAATGAGATTCCCTCTCCTAGGAATCCAGGAATTGATTAGGTGATGCGGACTTGGAGACCAACAGCGCCATCTGGGGGCCACGAAGACAGAATATATGTAGTTGGAGCCTGACAGCTGCAGTCTACAAACCCTGGCCCACAGACCAAATCCATCCTCTCTGCCTTTTCTTGTAAATAAAGTTTGAGTAGAACACAGCCACAATCACTTGTTACACATTGTCTACAGAACTTTCACACTAGAACCTCAGAGTTAACTAGTTCAACAGAGACTATATGAAGCCACAAAGCTTAAAATATTCACTAGGCCTTTTACAGAAACAGTCTGCCAACTACTGATCTACAGAAAGAGAAAATGAAGCAGAAATGCAGAGTAGCCACCTTGGTCACTAACAGCTTTCCAGTCCTAGTTCATTGTAAGACAAGCCTGCATCTACATGACCTTGAGTTTCATAAAATTGCCCAAGTTCCCTTATGCTGACTCTCTCTTTCTTTACAGTAGCTTCAGAGAAAGAAGGCAAGGGTGAGGACCTTCCTGTTAGTCGTGGAGAGATGTGGAAGCCCACTGAGACCCAGAAACATCCCTGTCTGAAGAGCCACAGACTCCAGAGCTCAGAGACAAATGGTTTAATGGGTTCCAAGTCTCCTAAAAAAAAAACAACAACAAAATAGGGATCACTGATTGAGTACCTACTTCACATCAGGCTCTATGCCGGATGGTTTTCATATATGTATTACTATAATTTCCTGGCAAATCTGAAACACAGGTATAACAGTTCTGATTTGAGAGAGAAGAAAATTAAAGCTCAGAGAGATTAAATAGTTTGCCTAATTTAAGCCAGAAGATGTCAGCACTAGGATTTTTTTTCTTTTTTTAGGTCTAAATCTTAAGAATGCCAACCATCTAGGGGCGCCTGGGTGGCTTAGTCGGTTAAGCGTCCGACTTTCGCTTAGGTCATGATCTCACGGTTCGTGGGTTCGAGCCCCGCGTCAGGCTCTGTGCTGACTGCCAGCTCAGAGCCTGGAGCCTATTTCAGAGTCTGTATCTCCCTCTCTCTCTGACCCTACCCTGCTCACGCTGTCTCTCTCTCTCCTAGAAATAAATTAAAAAAAAAAAAAAGAAGAATGCCAACCATGTATAAAAGTAGACAGGATCACCATGGACTCATCATTCTGTCCCAACGACCATCCAACCCATACTCCCATCTACCTCACTAGTTCACAAAATACCAGACAGCATAACACTTCATCCACAACCTTTCAGTATGTATTTCCTTTTTTTTTTTTTTTTAATTCTTTTAAGTTTATTTAGAGAGAGAGAGAGAGAGAGCAGGGGAGGGGCAGAGAGAGGGAGGGAGAGAGAGCATTCCAAGCAGGCTCCGTGATGCAGGACTCAAACTCATGAACCATGAGATCATGACCTGAGCTGAAACCAAGAGTCAGACGCTTAACCAACTGAGCCACCCAGGCACCCCTCAGTATTTCTTTTTTTTTTTTTTTTTTTTTTTTTTTACAAATGGTTTATTGTCAAATTAGTTTCCACATAACACTCAGTGCTCAACCCCGCAAGTGTCCTCCTCCATGCCTATCCCTCCTCCCCCTCACATCCATCAGTCCTCAGTTTGGGTCAGCATTCAAGAGTCTCTCATGGTTTGCCTCTCTCCCTTTCCCCCACCATTTCCGCCCTTCTTCTCCCCCTTGGTCCTCCGTCAAGTTCCTCCTAATCCTCCTATACGTGCCAACATATGATATTTGTCCTTCTCTGCCTGACTTATTTCGCTCAGCATAACACCCTCAAGGTCCGTCCATGTTGCTACACATGGCCAGATTTCATTGTGTCTCATTGTCATGTAGTATTCCATGGTATAGATAAACCACATCTTCTTGATCCATTCATCTGTTGATGGACACTTAGGCTCTTTCCATGTTTTAGCTATTGTGGAGAGTGCTGCTATGAACATTGGGGTACATATGCTCCTATGCATCAGCATTTCTGTATCCCTCACCCCTCAGTATTTCTAAAGAATAAGGTTTTTGTTTTAACTACCCACAATACCACTATCATACCTGAGAAATAATAACTACTCATATCAGATACTGAGTCATATTTAATAAACATAAAACTCATAAATGTCTCACAAACAATTTTTATTAAATCACAATCTAAATAATGTCCACACATGGCAAAGTACTGGGTGGGACCTGAACTCACACTTGCCTCCAAAACTTGCATACTTTCCCTTTTATCCCCTAACAGTGTACATACAGAGCTAGAAAAAGGAGAAATGCATCTGTGCTTGTCTTTTAAATACCCTGAAGGCAAACTAATCCTCAACTCTTTAAGGCAGGGCGCCTGGGTGGAGATAATAGCCTGGCTGGAGATAATAGCGGGAGGAACTATCATCCCCCTCTTGTAGCCGGACTGTGGAATACCCTGATGAGTCCAAGAAAGTAGGGCCACAGGAATTCACAAAGCAAATAGGCTACAGAGTAGCAGCTCGGGGCATGACCTCCTCTATCTCGGCCAATGGAACGGTTATCCCAAATGAGTCAGTAATACCAAATGAGCTCTTTCAATCAACTGGACAAATTAACCAATAGTCTCCATTCCTCCTGTGTGACTCTGAGCTCTCCTGTTTCACTTCCTCCCGATCTTCCTCAACAGGTTCTTTTCTTCAGCTCAGCCCTTCAACACTTCTCCCTGGGTTTCACCCTCAGCTCACTGAAGAGTGATCTCATCCAATTTCAGGGTTTTAATCATTATCTTTATACTCTTGACTCCAAAATGTTTATCTCAGGGTGCCTGGGTGGCTCAGTCGGTTAACTGTCTGACTTTGGCTCAGGTCATGATCTCACAGTTCGTGGGTTCGAGCCCCACATCGGGCTCTGTGCTGACAGCTAGCTCAGAGCCTGGAGCCTGTTTCAGATTCTGTATCTCTCTCTCTCTGACCCTCCTCTGCTTGTGCTGTCTCTCTCTGACTCTCAAAAATAAATAAAAAACATTAAAAAAAATTTTTTTTACATGTACATCTCTAGCCCAGAACACTGAAGCTTCAGATTTCTTTATCCAGCCACTCACTGGACACATCTCAATTTAGATGCCCTACCGGAGGCAAAAAATCATCAAGTTTCACTAAATTGATTAAGATTGATTAAGAAATCCTTAAAGACAGGATTTAGCTCTGATTGGTTATCATCCTCCTCTCTTCCTTCCTGTTATTTCCTATTCTAGTTGATAGTCCCATAACCCACCAATCTACCTTTGTGTCTCTGAGACCCAGCCCTATGTCTGGCACGTAGCAGATATTCATGTGTTGAAAAAATGACTAAATGAAGGAGTTAATTAATTCTCCTTCATCTGTAGCTTCACTTTGACCTTTAGCTATAAAATACTTGGTGACATCGGTCTTCAGACCTATGGAAGTGACCAAAAAACCTGAATTTTTCAAAAATAACGGTGCCATAAGAACTGCAGAAGAAATCTATGCTAGCTCTTCGTACAAATCAATCAAATCCTTCACACATACTTATGTCTTTCCAAGAATCATCAGCTATTGGGGAGAAAACCAACAGCAAGAGAAAGGAGAACCAAAATAGAGAGAGGAAGCAAAAAGTATTTCTGGAAAATAGAACAGAACTTAAGAGTCAGAGACATGGAGAGGCTACTGCAAGAAGACAAAAGACAAAGTTCTTGGAAATTAAAAATATAATTACTGACATAAAAAATAACTGAACAGTTAGGATAATAACAGAATGTGAATAGCTAACAACAAAAATCATCTGGAGGATAAGATTCAGGAAATGTCCCTGAACGTACAGCAAAAAGACAAAAAAGGGGAATATGTGAGATGCAAGTAAAGAGACACAGAGAACAGCACAGAACACATTTAATACAGTGAAAAACAGTGTGGTAGATGCTGCTTGTTAATACCCACTCTCATCATTTTTCTCACTAAGAGACCCTAATTGTGTTCAGGGTCAATGTGTCCAATGAAAAAACATTTCCCAGCCTTCCTTAAAAGGGGGGTAGTTGATATGACACAAGTGGCAGTCTATCAGGGATTTCTGGGAAAGCTGTGCTCTCCTAATACAGGCTATGTCTTTTTCTCTTCATTCCTTCTTTTTTCTCCCTTCCTGGAATGATGATGTGATGTTGGAGCTGCAGATGCCTTGTGACCATGAAGAAAAAGCCTCAGCCTTGACGTCCTTGGACCACCCAGTCAATGTTGGCAACTACTTACCTGGATATGTTTTAAGAGAAAAAAAAAGACACCCCTAACTGGCAAAGTCAATGTTTAGTCAAAATTTTTGTTGCAGTTACAATCCATAACAGATACAAAGAGACAATGGAGGAGAAGAAAATCAAAGAACTACTCAAAGAAAATGTCCTTGACCCAAAACAGGACAAGGATCTTCAGAGTGAAGGCCAACTTAGTGTCCACAGATGGGGACTGGAGGGTAACACTTTTAGACAAGTATTATTGATAGTTCAGAACTCCAGTGATAAAGAGAAAAATCCTCGAAGCTTCAAGAGAGGAAAGTAGAATTATCAACAAGCATCAGACTGGTTAACAGACTGCCAGAAAACCATGCAGCAATGTCTGCTAAGTTATGAGGAAACATGGTTTTTAATCTTATACTTAGCAAAATCATCAATCAAGTGTGAGGATAAAATAAAGACATTTTGGGCATGTAGAAATTCAATAACAATAACAAAAACAAACATATGACAAATGGAACCATCAGCGAGTCACAAATAACAAAGAACTTTAAAGTTCTCTACTTACCCAATCTTTCTGGTTAAGTTTAGCTGCTTCATTATAAACTTCAATGGCAGCTTTATGTTTTCCCAAAAGAAATCTGTGGGAGAAATGCAGTTTCTGTAAATGTTAACTAAAAGCTTTTACAGGACTAACTCCAGTAGTCCCTCATTTGATTCATATTCCATCCAGCAGAGAAATCTGAAAGCCCCTGTCCCATTAGCTGGATGTGCCGTTTTGGCCAGTGAGGCTGGCACATATCAGTAACAGAAGCACTTTTGGTAGGGACTGCACTGATGGCTATTCCGGGGTCTTGGTCTCATTCTACACCAGTTTTAGTGAAAGTCTTCTGTAATTTATTTTCCACAATGTACTATACACATGGAACAAAAAAGAAACAAACTAAAGTATATATACACCAATTAAGCAGGAGCGGCCAACATTTATCATCGCCCTCTATTAGGGACATGTCTTCCCTTCCAAGACTAAATCTCTTTCCTTGACATTGGATCACAATTCTGGAGGGAGGCAAAGGTAAACAGGGCTCTATGCAAAGAGAGTGTAAGTATGAATGACAATGTAGGTAAGAAAGTGGAGATAGGAACCCCATGGGACACTTTACAGCTCCGGAGTAGAAAAACAGTGTACCCATCAGCTTAGAAAGACTGTGGATGTTGGGGTCACCTGGGTGGATCAGCCAGTTAAGCATCTGACTTCGGCTCAGGTCATGATCTGGCAGTTTGTGAGTTCGAGCCCCGTGTTGGGCTCTGTGCTAACAGTTAAGCCTGGAGCCTGCTTTGGATTCTGTCTCGCACTCTCTCTGCCACTTGTGCTCTGTCTCTCGGCCCCCCTCCAAGTATCAGTAAACATTAAAAAAAAAAAAAAAAAAAAAAAGACTGTGGAGGTTTCTTGCACTGAGGAATGATTAGAGCATTCACTCAACAAACACTTAACTGAAACTTACTATGTCAAGTACTCTACCAAGTGTTGGAACAGTAGATGAAAACATTCCATGGGGTGCCAATAAGATTAGGGGACTTCAGGGCACAAGATATCCCTGTTTATATGATACACAATATCAGTTTTCCCCCATCAAACGAGACTATACAATATCTGAAATACTCAATTCCTTTATACTTGCTCACTTATTTTCTCAAGTTTCAAAATTAATCCACTCTTCAAAGGGGATCCCAGTATACCTATGAAGCCACTCTCCCTCTACATGTCAGGCTGATCAGGCTGTCAGAAGCAGACTCTGCCTGAGAATGTATTTTACGGCCTGAGAATGTATTTTACATCGTTCTTTGGGAGCACCAAGGGCTTCTGAGGCAGCAAATACTCACAATGATCTGGCCACCTGCTTGAGGTTATCAGCACACTGAGGGCTGAGAACAACACACGTCTGAAAGAGTTCCAGGGATTCTTGGATATTTCCTTCCAGGCGAAGTATTAATGCTGCCAAGGATAGAAAACACAGAAAAAACTCATCATGTTCTGGGAAGAACAGAGTCTGCTGTCAGAAAAAGTGAAAAAGAGGGAGGTAAGATCATACCAAAGAAATCCTTTGGATAACTGTCTCTTTAATACAATCAGCTATGACCTCGGGTAGGCTGAAACAAGTAGTAAAGTTGCTGACAATCTAAAACCTTTTTAAATAAGGTATCTCAAACCTACCTACCCTTCCACTCCCAGTACCCACCATGCAGATAATCAGGTGCCTTGCAAGTTATCCCACAAATCCTTCATAATAAGAACATTCCTGGGCTTCCCCATCAAAAACTCTATTTATCACGATAATTCAGACTTCCATCTAGTAGTTTCCAGAGTACACCAGACAAACGCAATCAAGGAGATTCTGGCCAAGAATGCACTGATATTTCAGATTTGATTTTCAGTATAGTAACCAATCGGAACCAGTAATTTTTCCCAGGCCTGAGTTTTCAGAAGAATTTTAGTGTTTAAGTATTTGAAGCACTGCGAATCTGGCACTTGTAATACTGGGAATAAAAGAGCATTTTTCTTGCCATGATGTCCTAGATATGCCAAGTGTCCTGCCAACCATGTCATAAAATTACATATTAACCTGAAGACTACCAATCCCCTAAGTGGTAAACAAAACTGTGCATTTATACCAAAGAGGCAGGAAGGAGAGTCCCTAGAAAAACTAAGGATGCCAAAGAGTAAAATTTCAGGCGGTGGTTCCTGTATTTGGTTTAAGATCAATTTCATGTACTCTCTGCTTTATCCTGTACACCTCTAGGCTTCTTCCCTTCATTCTAATGCTCTTATAAAAAATCCTTGGGTGAATGAGTTGTAGATTGGAGATTTCAGCAGTGTGGACAATGGTTTCCTGTCATTGGATGAGTTTAAAAAAAAATCCTCAAGGCTTCCATCATCTCCTGTAGCCTGAGTACAAGGGACAATTCCAAAAGCCCCTTCTGGGCTTGAAACTGCTGCCTGAGGCAGCAACTCTAACATCCATTGTGAAAACATTAGCTAGATACTGGAGAAGGGGGAAAGAATGGTAGCCAACTTTTTTTAATAGAACTAGTCGTTTCTGAGGTCAAATCCTGCATAAGAATAATGTTCTGATTTCAAAAAGAATAATAATGAATAAGACCTTTGTAGAACATTTGAACTTAAAAGTGTTTCATAAATTGTTTGTTCTTCTTTTGGAACCTAGGCCAAGAATGCCTTTCTCTAGCAAGAAGAGAATCAATAAGTCTTACCTTGAACATAGATAGCATATTCACATAACCCCTGAGCCTCCTGAAGCTGCTCTTTGATAACAGCCTGAAACAGGAAGAAAAATACTTCTAAGTCATAATTCATTGTCCTGGAGAGGGTTTCTTTTGTTTTTTAGTTTTTTGGGTTTTTTAACGTTTGTTTATTTTTGAGAGAGAGAAAAAGTGCGAGTCAGGGACGGGCAGAGAGAGAGGGAGACATGGAATTTGAAGCAGGTTCCAGCCTCTGAGCTGTCAGCACAGAGCCCAAGGCGGGGCTCAAACCCACGAACTGTGAGAACATGACCTGAGCTGAAGTCAGACACTTACTTAACTAACCAAGCCACCCAGGAACCCCAGTGTCCTGAAGTGTTTTTTAAGAAAAGTAGAGGTGGACAAGGAGCATGTGTAAGAAATCTAGTATATGAATAATTACTAATAATGTTCAGATTTTTTAAATCTCAACTCTCTTATGGTTACTTACTGGAGAACGGGTTAGCAAACTATGGCCCACAGGCTAAATCTGAGCCAAATGGCCTATTTTTGTACAGCTCTCAAGCTAAGAGTATTTTTCCTATTTTTAAAGGGTTATAAAAAACAAGAGATGATAAGGAATATGAAATAGAGACTGTAGCCGACAAAGCCCAAAATATCTACCATCTGGCCCCCACAGAAAAAGTCTGTCAACCCATATCGAGACTCTAACTAGGCAAGCTAACGGAAATAGGAAATTTCCAGGTACCACTGTAGGTGCTAGGGGCTCCCTGAGGAGCAAAACACAGGTTCTACCTTGCTCCTGTGACAGGCTGAGCTCAGGATGCTGTATGAGCTGAAAGAACAAGCACCTAAGTCTAACTCAGAGAATCAAGGAAGGCTTTCCAGAGTAAACAGTTTCAAATCCTGTGTTGACAGGGGGTGGAGGAGAAGCCGAGGTGACTGAGAGAGTCCAAGAGAGAAGGGCCTCAAACACTACGCTAAAAACGCTGAGAGCAATGGGAGAATCTTGATAAGTTTTAAACAGGAAGTAACCTGGTTCAATTTGCTCCATAGAAAAGTCATTTTGGGAGCACTGATGAAAACAGATGGAAAGGAGGCAAGATCGGTGTAAGAATTCTTGTGGTAATTTAAACAAAAATATGAGAATTAACTAAGGCATGGAGAAGGAATAAAGTGGACGATTTCTTTTTTTTTTTAATTTTTTATTTTATGTTTATTCATTTTTTGAGAGACACAGTGTGAGTGGGGGAGGGGCAGAGAGAGAAGGAGACACAGAATCCGAAGCAGGCTCCAGGCTCTGAGCTGACAGCACAGAGCCCAAATGTGGGCTCAAACTCACGGGCCGTGAGATCATGACCTGAGCTGAAGTCGGACACTTAACCGACTGAGCCACACCCAGGCACCCCTAAAGTGGACAATTTCAAGAGACAGTAGACATGGGTCACCAGAAGTTAATGATTATCTATATCATATTATGAAAAATGGGTCAGGGGATTCTTACACAGACGGATGGGTAGATGATAGTACCTAGCCCCGAGACAGGGTACAAGAGAAGGAAGGTTTGGAGGAAAGCAGATAAATTCAGCTACAGAAGAGCTGAACTGGGGCGCCTGGGTGGCTCAGTTGGTTAAGCATCTGACTTCGGCTCAGGTCATGATCTCACGGTTCGTGGGTTCGGGCCCTGCGTCAGGCTCTGTGCTGACAGCTAGCTCAGAGCCTGGAGCCTGCTTCAGATTCTGTGTCTCCCTCTCTCTGACCCTCCCCTGCTCATGCTGTCTCTCTCTCTCTCAGAAATAAATAAAACATTAAAAATTTAAAACAAGAGATAGAGAGAAGCTGAATTTGAAATGCTTGTGAAGCATTAGTAGGTGTCAGACTAATTTGAAGATCAGGAAGAGGTGTGTGAAATGAGCTGAGAAAGGGGCCAAGCATAGGACATAGGAACATCTCCAATGCTTAAGAATAAACAAGGAAGAGATGCAAACAACAGGAAACAGAGAAAGTTGTCAAAAAAGGAAAAGGAGGAGCACCTGGGTAGTTCAGTTGATTAAGCGTCTGACTCTTGATTTCAGCTCAGGTCAGGATCTCACAGTCCGTGAGATCGAGCTCCAGGTTAGGCTCTGCATTGCAATCTGCAAGGGATTCTCTCTCCCTCTCTCTCTCCCCCTCCCCTGCTCTCTCTCTCAAAATAAATAAACAAACTTAAAAAAAAAGAAGAAGAAAAGGGAAACAAGAAAAGGATAATATCACAAAAGGAAAGAAAGAACCCTTTTAAGATTCATACTGGTACTAACCATTGCTAGGTCTGTGGATTGCCAAAGGTACAAATGCCACGGGTAAAAATTTAAAACTACAACCTTAGAAGCATTACAAAGTTCCGAATGCCACAGAGACAGTTTCAAAGATATATTTTGCATGTTAATACCTGCCAGCAAGTATGTAACATGTGTAGTATGTTACCAAAGATACGGTTTAGGGGAAAAGGAATAACAATTAGTTTTTAAATACACAAATAATCAAGTTCACCATAATAAAAGAATTATAAGACTCAATGAAATAGGGGCACCTGGGTGGTTCAATCGGTAAAACGTCTAACTTCAGCTCAGGTCATGATCTCACAGTTCATGGGTTTGAGCCCTGAATCAGGCTCTGAGCTGTTAGCACAGAGCCTGGAGCCTGCTTCAGATTCTGTGTCTCCTTCTCTCTCTGACTCTCTCCTGCTCATGCTGTCAGTCTCTCTCTCTCTCTCTCAAAAATAAATAAAACATTAAAAATTCTTTTTAAAAAAACCCAACTCCATGAAATATCACTTTTCACCTATCCAGAGATGAAAAAGTTAAATTTACACTGTGTTGAACATTTGCCATCCACCATAAGACCAACAAGTCCCAGAGAGTAGCTGCTCCTTCACCCTGGTCTTCAAATGAGAAGACACATGGATCACACACGAAACTGACCCCCAGCTTATGATCAGACCCAGCCACCCCACAGCCAATCTGAAGGTCCATGAGACATAATTAAATGTCTGCTGTGAGAAGCCACTGAAATTTTGAGGTTGTTCAGCAGCATTATCCTAGCAAAAGCTAACCAATACACAGAGTGTGGGGAAACAGGAATTCATACATTATTAGTGGGATTTAAAAGCCACCACTCTGTGTGACAGACTGTTGTCTAACCAAAGCCTGTCTCTCGTGGTCTCTGTCATTACAATCTCTCACCTTGCATGCTTCATAATCCTTCCGGATATAGTGAAGATGTATCAACCAGTTCTGCTTCTCCAAAATAGGAAACTCTTGAGCTGGGGAGCATATTTTGACAAAACAAACAACATAGCCATGGTTAGATTTTCCCCTTTAGCATCGTGTTCATGTTTAACCTTTAGCATACCGCAGTTATCACATTAAATTCTTCATCCTGTGGACAAGAACGTAGTGCATCAAAAATGTACAGGTTTTTACACTAAGAGATACTTGTCCCACTTTTACACATTGAATATATGCTTCTCCTCCGTTTTTGTGGCTTAGAGTGTCAGTTTCTCAAATGATAACTTGGCCTGAAAAAAATAAAATCATTCTTTGTCACTTCCCTCTTTCTCTCTCCCTGGTTATTGAAGGTGTATAGGAAAAACTTCTTAAGGAATATTTCAGGAATGATACCAACAAAAAAATACATAACACAGTTAACGTCCCACCTGATAGATCAGAGGACCAAAAAAGAGTTAAATACGGTCCTAGCAATAAAGGTAAAACATTATACTGCCGCCCAGGAGAGAAGGCAACAAAGACCAAAAAAATCTATTTGAGCCACTGAAAATGATTATGATAAACTATAAAATGAGTTACTATCCTTTGAATTCAAAAGATTATTTAAAAATAAGGGTAAAATTTCATTAAGAAACTACTTTTCTATGAAAAAAAGAGAAGGGTTCACATCAACCTCAGAACAGTCATAAGGAAGGGGAAGCGAGGAAAGTTAAAAAGGAGATTTCGGCTCATCAGTGCTTTCATTTCTCAAAAATAAATAAATAAATAAAAATCTCTAAAGTATACATAACTAATTTTTTTAATTTATTAAATCTGGCCAGTGAGTACATGGATATTTGTATTTTTTAATGCACTTTAATATAGATTTGAGATATTCCCTTTTAAAAATGTAAAAGAAAGGGGCGCCTGGGTGGCTTAGTCGGTTAAGCGTCCGACTTTCGCTTAGGTCATGATCTCGCGGTTCGTGGGTTCGAGCCCTGCATCGGGCTCTGTGCTGACTGCCAGCTCAGAGCCTGGAGCCTGTTTCAGAGTCTGTGTCTCCCTCTCTCTCTGACCCTCCCCTGCTCACGCTGTCTCTCTCTCTCTCTCCTAGAAATAAATAAAAATATTAAAAAAAAAAAATGTAAAAGAAAGAGAATAACAGGAAACAACATGGAAATGATTTCTAATTATTTGTAATCATTCTGTTCCAGAATCTTAGGAGATACATCAAGGGAAAAGCTAATACTTATAGGTCCATAATATGACCTATAAGGAAAAGAAGTTTCCCGTGACCCAGAGTTAATGGTGTCAGAACATAACGAAGTAACACTGCTTGCTCCTTCCTAACAACAGGGAATGTCAGTGGAATTTTTAAGATAAAATTGTGACAGAAAGTATGGGTATGGTTTTATATGGCAAAAGGGAAAAAAAAGGTAAAGTGTTCAACAGCAGTACACTCTTCATCTTCCAATAGCCCACACTCTGAGTGGGACTGCCCTTCTTCCAGTCAGCAGGGGCCTATCTGAGATTCTCCAATGACTTCTGTTTCCTTCCTTCCTTCCTCAAGCTCCATCAGTCGTCAGATCTTAGCCTTTCATGTTCTGCCTAAGCACTTCCAGAATTAAATTTCCTACATGCAGATTACCAAGTTTAGAGACGGGTGTGGGTGCTCGTGCACACATGTCAAGTGGGTAACAAAATACACCACCACAAATAGGTCTGGGGCAAGTGGCTTATTGAGTAATCTTGGGCCAAGTCTCATTTGTATGGCCTATCCTTCTGTCACATGCCCCCTGAAGGGAAAGAATGAAAGAAGACACTGAACCCTTTGAGTTTAAAATACAACTAAGTATCATTGCTTCTACAGCTTTAGGCTGTAGACAAAATTCATAAAATGCAAATCTGAGCTTTTCTATTTTTAAAATTTCACGAAAGATGAGTAATTTTTTTCTGTTTTTTTTTTTCTGAAGAATGTAGAAAAAAAATATTCAATCTGCAAGATAATTTAAGAGCCCAGAGGCCCATGAAATGGAGACCTAGGGATTAGAAGAAGGGAAGGCATCACCAAATCTTACTTAAAGGTCATTTCACACTCATGGAGATAGATAGTTTGTCTAAAAGCTAAGAGAATTTTAGCTTCATCAAAGACTTTGGAATTTCAATGCCTCATAATTGTCCTATTACTATCTGTGTGATCTTGGGAAATATATAGTTTCCTCATCTATAAAATAGAGACTCATTCATTCAACAAATATTCACTGAGCACCTACCATATGTCAGGTACTATTCTAGGCACTGACAATACAAAAGTGAGCAAAATTGACCTCCTGCCTTAAATCAGAGGGGACAGGATTGTGGGAAATCAGAGAGTGCTAGTAGAAGGGACAGATGATAATAAAGTAAGTTTTATATGAGTGATATTTTTCTACAAAAGCAGAGAAGAGGACAAGGAGTATAGGGTAAGGGGTTACACATTTAAATAGGAAAGTCAAGGAATAAAATATCCTCAGAGTTGTGAAGACTGAATGACAATACATATAAAGAGATTCAAATTCTGGCATATAGTAATATCTGGCATATTGCTATTATTTTTATTATCTGCATTATTATTTTCAAAGATGAGGGAATTCTGGATGCCTTAGAAATCCCTAGAGTCTCTAAGTCTTGAGTCCACAGTTAGAATTTTACCTGTAAATGTGCAAGTTGAATTTCTTGTATTCCAAACCATTGCTCACTCCAATTCCCCCTACAAACAGGGGTAAGGGTTCTTATATGCTTTCACAAGTATTATGAGAATTACCTATGTGAAAGATCCTCTAAAACAGATAGACATGTAAAGAAAGGCAAAGTAGAGGCCCCTCTATTTTACAGCAGAGCAAGGCGGTCATCTCTGATGCTACACTTCAGGAGCCTCTGTTACCCAGAGGTCAGGTAGCCGGCTGATGAGATGAAGACAAGATAAGGCTTTTCAGCTGCTGTACAAATACCTCGTTCCTCTCTCCAGTTCCTACCCTGCCCCTCCACCATCACGGAGGCAGTAGGGGTGGAAGGCTGGCAACCTGGCAACCATACTCCTTCGGCCCTTCTCTTCTCCTGCCCCCATTCTACTCTTTTGTGACATCTCTCCTCTTTCTGTCCCCTCTAAGACACAGCAGACTTCTAACGTAAACAATTACATAACCAAATAAACATGACAATTACAAGAATTCTTCCTCCCTATAAATTGTCCTAAGTGCCAAAGTCTCTTAGTAATGGCCCTAACTCAAATTTGTATCTTAAACTTTGATCAGTGCTAGGGAATAATATCCCAGAAAAATGAAAGCTGAGAAGAAAATTATTGTGCCTTGGATTTTTAGTTGAAAAATCTTCTAAAATAACTAAGACTTTAAGAAGTACATTATAAATGAACCCTTCTTTGGTAAAGGATCACTTCCCAAATAAGCAAACACATTGCACATGGTTTTTATATGTAGAATTCCCATCCTGATTCAATACCAGCCTTCTCTGGGCCCTAGAGCAAATTATTTAATTTCTCTGGGCCTCTATTTTCCTCTCTATGATTTTCACTAGAAAACTATGAAAAAGCTGAAAGTGGCCAGTCAATAAATGTTAATTTCTTCATGTTATATACAGGACTTATAACATTTTTCTACCTTAATTTAGGACATCAAAAGATACAACAAGTCTTCTCCCTAGGTAAGGGAAACAGAAGTAAAAAGAAACTACTGGGACTACATCAATATAAAGAAGCTTCTGGGCAACAAAAGAAAGTAATAAAACTAAAAGAAAACCTACTGAAATGGAGAAGATGTTTGCAAATGACATATCCAATAAGGAGTTAGTATCCAAAATACACAAAGAACTTATACAAACTCAACACCAAAGAAATAATCCAATTAAAAACTGGGCAAGACACATGAACAAACATTTTTTCAAAGACATACATGTGGCCAAAAAACATATGCAAAAAATGCTTAACTTCACTCATCATCAGGGAAATGCAAATCAAAACCACAGTGAGTTACCACCTCATACCTGTCAGAATCAACAACACAAGAAACAACAAAACAAGTGCTGGTAAGCATGTGGAGAAAATGGAACCCTCGTGTGTTATTCGTGGGAATGAAAGCGGGTGCAGCCACTGTGGGAGACAGTATGGAGGTTCCTTCAAAAATTAAAAGTAGAACAATCGTATGATTCAGTAACTGCACTACTGGGTATTTACCCAAAGAACACAAAAAGACTAATTTGAAGAGATATGCATCCCTATGTTTACTGGAGCATTATTTACAATAGCCAAGATATGGAAGCAGTCCAAGAGTCCATCAAATGATAAAGAAGATGTGGTATATATACATGCAATGAAATATTATTCAGCTATAAAAAAGATGAAATTTTACCATTTGTAACACAGATGGATCTAGAAAGTATAATGCTAAGTGAAATAAGTCAGTCAGAAAAAGACAAATACCGTATGACTTCACTCATATGTGGAAATTTAAGAAACAAAACAAAGGGAAAAAAAGACAAACCAAAACATAGACTCGTAACTATGAGAGCAAATGGATGGTACCAAAGGGGAAGGGATAAGGGAAATAGGTAAAGGGGTTTACATTTACCTTGGGATATCTGGGTGGCTCAGTTGGTTAAGCATCTGACTCTTAATTTCAGCTTAATTTAAGACAGAGCCTCATATCAGGCTCTGCACTGACAGCACAGAGCCTGCTTGGGATTCTCTCCCTCCCTCTCTCTGCCCGTCCTCTGCTCATACTCACACTCTCCTTCTCTAAGTAAATATTTTTAATTTTTTTTAATGTTTATTTTTGAGAGCCAGCCAGCAACAGTGGGAGAAAGGCAGAGAGAAAATGGGACAGAAGGTCCAAAGCAGGCTCTGCACTGACAGCACAGAGCCCAATGTGGGGCTCAAACCTACAAACTACAAGATCATGACCTGAGCTGAAGTCAGACACTTAACCGACGGAGCCACCCGGGAACCCCAGGAGTACACTTGTTTTGTTGAGCACTGAGTAATATATGGAACTGTTCAATCACTATAGTGTACACCTGAAATTAACAATAACACTATGTTAACTACCCTGGAGGGGAGGGGAGGGGAGGGGAGGAGAGAAAAGAGGACACATTTTGAAACAAATGTAAATGTAAGAGATTTTTTTACTATAAACTTGAGCTCTGTATCAGTCAGAGCTCATGGAAACCATGTCAGAAGTTAAAACAGCGGGACCTCAATGCAGTGAACAGGTTAAGGAGCATCTGGGTAGATCAGTCAGTTAAGCATCCAACTTCAGCTCAGATCATGATTTTGCAGTCCATGAGTTCAAGCCCCAGGTTGGGTTCTGTGCTGTCCTAACAGCTGAAAGCCTGGAGCCTGCTTCAGAGTCTGTGTCTCCCTCTCTCCCTGCCCCTCTCCTGCTCACACTCTGGCTCTCTCTCCCTTTCTCTCTCTCAAAAAATACATAAACATTAAAAAATTTAAAAATTTTTAAATAAAAAGTGAAAGCCTTAAAATTTCTTTCACAAAAGACCAGTAAGTATATGAAAAAGTGTTCAACATCACTAGTCATAAGGACAATGCAAATTAAAGTCATACTAAGCTACTACAACATATCTACCAGCATGTCTAATATGAAAAAAACTGACAGTACCAAATGTTAGTGAGAATTCAGGGAAACCTGAAAGCTCATAATTGCTGGTGGGACAGTACAATTCCATAGCCACTTTGGCAGTCTCTTAAAAGTTGAGATATACACTTCATGCATGACCCAGCAATTCCATTCTCTAGGTACTTACTGTAGAGAAAACTCCTGCCACACACACACACACACACTAATGTGTAAATGAATGTTCATGGAAGCTTTTACATAAGAGTCAAAATCTGGAAACAACACAAAAGTTCATCAATAAGAGAATGGGTAAAATATAGTATATTCATTTATACAATGGAACATTAGACGGCACTTTTAAAAAATAAAAAAAAACTACTGATACATTATAGCAACATGGATAAATCTCAAAAACACTTATGTTGAGGAAAAGATACCAAAAGCTAAATAGTACATATTATATGATTCCCTCTGTAGGAAGCTCAAGCACAGACAATATTAATTTATAGGGACAGAAATCAGAATGGCTCCCTCTAAGGAATTGAAGGGAGGACTGACTGATTAGAAAGGGGCAGGAGGAAACTTTCTGGGTGATGAAAATATATGTATTTATCAAAATTCAATGGGGGAGCCTGAGTGGCTCAGTTGGTTAAGCATCCAACTCTTAATTTCGGCTCAGGTCATGATCTTACAGGTTCACTGAGTTTGAGCCCCATATCAGACTCCGTGCACAGACAATGCAGAGCCTGCCTGGGATTCTCTCCCTGCTTATCTAAACAAACAAACAAACAAACTTTCAAAAAATTCAAAAGCTGGGCACTTAAGATTTGTAGATCTTATTAGACTTCCATTTAAAAGTTAGCATTGTTCCTCAAAAAACTCAAACAATGCCATATGGTCCAGCTCCTCCACTCTGAGTAGATACACAAAAGAAATGAAAGCAGGGAGCCTGTTTCTGCATTTCCTGCTAAGATGCTTGGTCCTTCCAAGAAAGTTAAGGCCATGTTGGGGTAAAGCCCTCACTTCATCCTACAAATAGCCTAGCTGCCAGCCCAACACTTTCACTCGCATCTACTGGCCCCTCATTCTGCACAGTGATGAGGTGATAGTTACAGAGATAAGACCAATGCTCTCATTAATGCAGCCAAAGTAAGTGGTGATACCTTTCTGACCAGGCTTATATGCAAAAGCTCTGGCCATGTCAACACAGGAGCCTCATCTGCAGTGAAAGGGTGGTGGACCTGCCCCAGCAGGAAATCCTGCCCCTTCCACCACTGCCGCCTCAGCTGAGGAGAAGTGAAGCAAAGAGAGAACCTGAGGAGTCTGATAACAAGGCTTTGTCTATTTGACTAAACCTCATTTGTAGCATATTCAGTAAGAAGCTGGACTCTTGAAGGAAGGAGGGAGGGAGGGAGGGAGGAAGGAAAAAAGGAAGGAAAGAAGGAAGGAAAGAAGGAAATAAAAAAGAAAAGCAGGGACTCGGACACTTGTCCACCATGTTCACAGCAGTGTTACTGACAATAGCCAGAAGGTGGAAGCAGCTCAAATGTCGATCAACAGCTAAATGGATAAACAAAATGTGGTATATACATACAATGGAATATTATTCAGCCTTAAAAAGGAATACAATTCCAACATCTGCTACAACATGGATAAACCTTGAATGCATATATTGCTAAATATAATAAGCCAGACACAAAGAACAAATACTATATGATTCCACTTATATGAAGTATACCTAGACTAAGCAAGTTCATAGAGACCAAAAGTAGAACAGTGTCAAAGAAAACGTGATAAACACACACACACACACACACACACACACACACACACACACACACACTCTACACAGAGAGAAATATTATTCAGCCATAAAAAAGAAGGAAAGTTCTTCCATTTGTGACATGGATTGACTTTATGGGCATTATAAGTCAAATAAAGTCATAGAGAAAGACAAATATTGCATGATCTCATTGGTATGTGGAATCTAAAAAAAAAAATTGAACTACAGATTGGTGGTTACCAAAGGTGGGAGTGGAGGGTGGGCAAAATGCATAAAGGGATCAAAAGGCATAAACTTTCAGTTATAAGATAAATAAGCTCTGGGATGTAATGTACAGCATGGCGACTCAAGTAAACAATATATCTGAAACTTACTAAGAGGAGATCTTAAAAGTTCTCATCACACACAAAAATTCTGTAATTATATGAGGTATAGATGTTAACTAAACTTATTGCAGTGTCATTTTGCAATATACACATCTATCAAACCATCATCTTGTATACCTAAAATCAATACAATGTTATATGTTAATTATATTTCAATAAAAATGGAAGGGGCACCCGGGTGGCTCAGTCAGTTGAGCATCTGACTTTTTTTTTTTTTAATGTTTACTTATTTTTGATAGACAGAGCATGAGCTGGGAAAGGGCAGAGAGAGAGGGAGACACAGACTCAGAAGCAGGCTTCAGGCTCTGAGCTGTCAGCACAGAGCCCAACGCGGGGCTCAAACTCACAAACTGCGAGATCATGACCTGCACTGAAGTCGGACACTTAACTGAATGAACCACCCAGGCGCCCCGAGCACCTGACTCTTAATTTTGGCTCAGGTCATGATCCCTGTGTCATGGGATAGAGCTGTGCGCCAGGCTCCATGCTGAGCATGGAACCTGCTTGAGATATCCTCTCTCTCTCTCCTTTACTAGTGCTCTTGCTCTCTCTCTCAAAAAAAAAAAATACAGTACAATACAATAAAACTGGAAAAGAATAAAAGGAAAAAGAAAGTAGAATGGTGGTTGCCAGGTGCTGGGAGAAAGGAGTAATGGAGGAGTTACTGTTTAATGGGTACAAACTTTGAGTTTGGAGATGAATGGCGGTGACAGTAGCAGAACAATGCGAATGTACTTACTGCCACAAAAGTGTACATTTAAAAATGGTTAAAATGATAAATTTTATGTTCTATATAGTTTACCACGATATAAAAGATGCCAAAGCTCAGCTCAATTTAATCAGTGCAGTGGTAGAGCAAAAGCCAGATTACAATAGACTAAGAAAACAGAGTTGAATACATGGAGACAGTTAAGATGAACTATCCCTACAAAACGCAAAAAGCAAATCAAAAATGAATCCACTGTTACAGTAGAAACAGTGAAGTGAGATAACTGTCAATGAAAGATGCTGTGAGAGCAATTTCATGCAGAATGTAAACTAAATTAGACAACATCGAAATTACCTTCTAATTCTACAGCTCTCCATACGCAAGAACTAATACACAGAAAAAGGGAAAGGTATTAATGAAGTCAAAAGCAAGTATCTATATGGGGTGCCTGGGTGACCCAGTCGGTTAAGTGTCCAACTTTGGCTCAGGTCATGATCTCACAGTTTGTGGGTTCAAGCCTTGCACTGGTCTCTATGCCGACAGCTCAGAGCCTGTAGCCTGCTTCAGATTCTGTGTCTCCCTCTCTCTCTCTACCTCTCCCCCCTGTGCACTCTCTAAGTAAATAAATAAATAAATAAAAATTTAAAGCATGTATCTATAAAATCATTACTGAGAACCAAATATGCAGATAGTAATTAGTCCATAGAAGAAATTATTATATATAGTATATGAAATCACCTATTTCCAGATTATCTGTAACATTCCCAACCTCCACAACCTTTAAATTCTTTAAGAATTACTGACAACTTAAAAATACTCTGTGGAAGCAACCCAAATATCCAGTAACAAATAAAGTGATAAAATGTGATATATACACAATATGGAGTATTATTCAGCTTTAAAAGGGAATGAAATTCTGTACAACATGGATGAACGTTGAGAACAATATGCTAATTGACATAAGAAAGATACAAACAGGCAAATATTGTATGATTTGGCTCACAAGAAATATCTAGAAGAGGCAAATTCAGAGACAGAAAATAGAACAGAGGTTACCAAGGGTTAGAGGTGAGGAGAAAACGGAGAGTTATTATTTAATGGATACATAGTTTCGGTTTGGAGTGATGAAAAAGGTTTTGAAATAGATGGTGACGGTTGTACAACATAGTGAATATAATTAACGCCACCAAATTGTACACTTAAAAATGGTTACATAGATCTTGCCACAATAAAAAAAAAATTTCTATTAAAAAAAGACTCTGAAAGCAAACCTCAAGCCGAGATCAAGTTTCTCACAAGTAAATATATTGCCTCAGGTGGTAGAAAAACTCATCCTGGGCTATAGCCATCCCGAAATGGAAAAGGCTCCAATGGAGATTCCTTTAAGAAAGGAAATATGCCCATGAGGTAAATCAATTCACTCACCTCAATGATGGATAAGGTCCTCAACTGAAAGCCAGAAGAAAGTCACCTGAGGTCATTCATAGGGAGAAATGAAGAGGACTTAAGTAGCCCCATGTAGGACATTATTTTCTCAGAACCATCAAGTAATTCTGATAAACAATTCCAAATAAGAAGTTGCTTGTTCTTGAAAAAGTCCAGATATATTTGGACAAAAATCCCAAATAGGAAGTTGCTTACCCCTTCCACAGCTGGCACTCACTACCCTCAAGACTAGAATCAAACCAGGATATGAGCCTCTTGGCCTGTGGGGTGTGGTTGGGGGGACAACATCCAAATCCAGACACAGAGCTTCTCAGTCAAAATGCTTCAACTACTGCTTGTTCAGATGAAGTCTTTTTGCTTGTTAATACAACTTCTGCGTGAATTCCTTATGTTAAAGTTACTAACTTCCTACCTTCTACTTTCAAGTGTCATACTATTTATTTAACCAGAGCAGTGGTTCTCAACTAGGAACAATTTTGCACCCCAGAGACATATGGCAATATCTGAAGATGTTCAGATGTCACAACTGGGTGCTACTAACCTGCACTAGGTAGAGGCTGGGGATGCTGTTAACATCCTACAATACACAGAACCTCTCCCACAATAAAGAATTCATCGTGCCCAAAATGTCAATATTGCCAAGGTTGAGAATATCTGAACTACAGGTTAATAGATATCTAAGGACTTCAGAGAGAAATGTGGAAGTTTTTTGTTCAAAATACTACTTCAAATTTTTACTACTTTAAATTCATTAAATCTCAAGGTTGATATTTTTCCTGTTTTCTTTATACTTCCTTATAGTTTCCAAATTTCTATGATGAACTTATACTGATTTTCTCATCAGAAAATCATAAACTTGTATTTTAAAATAAAAACCAGTATCCTTTCCTTTGTCTTTGCCTACAAACAATTTTCCTTCAGGCAGACTCTAACTTTGCTACTCACATTTTTTATTCTTTATTGCTCTGCATCTGGAGTAGGAGTGACCAAAACTTGAGTTTACTGTACCATCTTTACTGGCAGCCCAATTTGACATCAAAATTCAGGAGAAATTACTGAGTAATATTAAGCCAAGCTTTATACAAAACAAACTATTTTCTGATATCCTATTCTTCACAATCATTTCACAAACCTGTACAATGTAAAATGTGTGATTCAGATATTTACAGTATATAAAATGTTTTTATCATAAAAGGCAAAAGAAAGTAGAAGGGAAGTATTCCGTAGCAGCACTACAAGCAAAAAGTCAGCATAGACCCAAAGAGAAAAACAGAGACGGAGCAGATGATGACAGAAACAGAAGCAAAGTCATAGCAGCTGATTTCTAAAACACGGTGCCGGAGGGAGGAGTCTGACGGCTTCCTGTGCATCTGTATTTGCTCCTGTATCCATGCACCACTTACTTATCTGAGCGTCTGGGCTCTGCAACCAGCGCTGATTACCCTGGACTCCTCAAAATTCACCCCCAGCGGCTGACTAGATTATGCTAATCAATGATCATCCTATCTCCCTTGTCCACGACTGGCAGCCCTATCCATCTGATCCAATGAAAAGAGTATTCCCAAGAAGTTCTGAGGAAAGAAGGCCTTTCTTATTTTTAAAAGAGAACCATGGGAAGCCAGACCATATCTCTGGCATCGGAAAAATGGATCCCGAATGCCACTGGCAGCTTTAATTTCAGGAAAAAGCAGGCACTGCACAGCAGAGTAGAGAGGCGGAAAGAACTTAGGACCTCATATGTCACTGAAATGCTTGACCAGCCCTGGAGCCCATTCTAATTCTGGACTTCCTCTTATGTTAACCAAAAAAGTTCCTTTTTGTTTAAGCCACTCTGAGTGAGATTTTCTATTATTTACTACTGAAAGCAACTCAGGTAAAACAAGGTCTGAAAAAGATGAGCACATCCCTCTTACAATCCTGTATTACATATTTCTTACTATTATTTTGTGGACATCATAAAAATAATATAGAGAGATACGCTGTAGGTACTCCATCATAATAGTAAAAATATAAATGGTCATTTTGTAGAGTAACTTGGCAGAATTATTAAAATTTTAAGTGTGCATACTTTTTTCCCCAATGTCCATTATACCAAATAGTAAAAACTTAAAAACAATTTAAATGCTATCAAAAGGAAAAGAAACTGTAATATATCTGTGCTATGAACTAGTATATTTAAGAATAATGAAGTTGGGGGAGCCTGGGTGGCTCAGTCGATTAAGCTTCTGACTTCGGCTCAGGTCATGATCTCACGGTTCGTGGTTCGAGCCCCACATGGGGCTCTGTGCTGACAGCTAGTTCAGATACAGCCTGCTTCAGATTCTGTATCCCCTCTCTCTATGACCCTCCCCTGCTCTATCTCTCTCTCTCTCAGAAATAAAGAAAACATTAAAAAAAAAAAAAAAGAATGAAGTGATCTTGACCTACTAACACGGAAAGCCCTCCAAGATATATCAACCTAGCAAAATATATTACAGTTACCATTTATATAAAACACACGACAGTAAACTGTATACTTATATTGCTATACACATATACACATACACTGTATAAAAGTCTAAACAAAACACATTAACTGAAACTAACAATTACCACTGGACTGGATGGTGATTTAAGGAATATTTTAGCTTTCCTGAAATTGTTCAAACTTTTTACATTAAGAATAGATTCGGGCACCTGGGTGGCTCAGTTAAACATACAACTCTTGATTTTGGCTCAAGCCATGATCTCATGGTTCATGAGTTTGAGCCCTGTATCAGAATCCTGCTTGGGATTCTCTCTCCCTTTCTCTCTCTGCCCCTCCCCCACTCACACATGCTGTCTCTGTCTCTCAAAATAACAAACCTTAAAAAATAAAAAACCTTAAAATCTTGGGGGTACATGGCTGGCTCAGTTGGAAGAGATCCAACTCTTGATTTTGGGGTCATGAGTTCAAGCCCCATGTTGAGTATAGAGCTTACTCAGAAAAAAATCAAAATATTGAAACTTAGAAAAAATACATACTCACTACAGAAGTTTTGAAAATAAAGAAAGGAACAACAACAAAAAAACCTCACACTACTTACAGATAATCATGGTTATTAATTCACCATATTTCTTCCTAATCTTTTTATATGTGCACTTCGAGATAAGTATCTACGGACAATTTTAAATTCTGCTTTTTTGAATGTCTATTTATTTTTGATAGAGAGCGCAGTGTGGGGAAGGGAAGAGATCTGAAGCAGGCTCTGTGTTGACAGCAAAGATCCCAGTGCGGGACTCAAATCCATGAACTGTGAGATCATGACCTGAGCCAAAGTCGGACACTTAACCAACTGAGCCACTTAGGTGCCCCTAAATCCTGATTTTTTAAAAATAAACATTAGGGGCGCCTGGGTGGCTTAGTCAGTTAAGCGTCCGACTTTCGCTTAGGTCATGATCTCGCGGTTCGTGGGTTCGAGCCCCGCGTCGGGCTCTGTGCTGACTGCCAGCTCAGAGCCTGGAGCCTGTTTCAGTCTGTGACTCCCTCTCTCTCTGATCCTCCCCTGCTCATGCTGTCTCTCTCTCTCTCTCCTAGAAATAAATTTAAAAAAAATAAAAATAAACATAAACATAAAAAAACATTAATTTAAATAGCTGGTTAGTATTTATATGCATGAATAGTTACTTAGCTTTGTTTTCTTGTTGAATGTGTAAGCTGTTTCCAATAAATCATTACTATGACTAGTATAATGAATACTTCTATAATGAATTATTTTTGCTTTATAAAAATCATATATATGTTGAAAATATTTGAACAGATTCTTAGAATAGGAAGTACTAAGTTAAATAATATGAGCTTTTTTTTTTAAGTTTATTTATTTTGAGAGAGAATGAGAGAGAACTCGCACAAGGAGGGGAGGGGCAGAGAGAGAGGGAGAAACAGAATTCCAGGCAAGTTCTGCTCAGTTCGAAGCCTAACAAGGAGCTCAGTCTCACAAAGGTGAGATCATGATCTTAGCTGATACCAAGAGTCAGGCATTTAACCCACTGAGCCACCCAGGCACCCCTGAAATTTAAAGTTCCTGATATTTACTGACAAACTTTTACTCAAAAGTATTGTGTCAATTCATGCTTGCATATTTCTCTGCATACAAGAGTGCCCAGATTATTTTTAAATATAAATAACTTATTCATCATTCTAGTTCTCTACACCCTACTGAAGAGGAAAAAGAGGATGATACTTAGCTACAACTTTACCTCCAAAATTAAATTAACAGTAGACTCTTGATTCCTTTAAATCTGTCTTTCTTTTCAGACTAGAGAGAAAAGAATGTTGGAAAAGTCTTGGCTTGGGGCACCTGGGTGGCTCAGTCAGTTAAGCGGCCCACTTCGGCTCACGTCATGATCTCATGGTTCGTGAGTTCGAGCCCCACATTAGGCTCTGTGCTGACAGCTCAGAGCCTGAAGCCTGCTTTGGATTCTGTGTCTCCCTCTCTCTCTCTGACCCTTCCCCACTCATGTTCTGTTTCTGTCTCAATAATAAATAAAACATTTAAAAAATTTTTTGACCCTTCCCCACTCATGTTCTGTTTCTCTCTGTCTCAATAATAAATAAAACATTTTAAAACAATTTTAAAGAAAAAGTCTTGGCTTTTTTTAAACTAAATGGTGCTGAATAAGGTCCTCTGAATCAAATTTTTGAAAAAAATCCTGAAATAACTGAAGCAAACATCTCTTAAAGAAAAAAAAAAAAAAGACAAGAATCAATCACTATTAAAATAGGCCTAACCCACCCTCCTACACTGTTGGTGGGAATGTAAGCTGGTGCAACCCCTCTGGAAAACAGTCTGGAGGTCCCTCAAAAAATTGACGATAGAACTCCCCTATGACCCAGCAATAGCACTGCTAGGAATTTACCCAAGGGATACAGGAGTGCTGATGCACAGGGGTACACAGGGATACATGTACCCCAATGTTCATAGCATCACTCTCAACAATAGCCAAAACATGGAAAGAGCCTAACTGTCCATCAATGGACGAATGGATCAAGAAGATGTGGTTTATCTATACAATGGAATACTACATGGCAATGAGAAAGAATGAAATCTGGCCATGTGTAGCAACATGGATGGAACTAGAGGGTGTTATGCTGAGTGAAATAAGTCAGGCAGAGAAGGACAGATACCATATGTTTGCACATATAGGTGGCTTAGGAGGAACTTAACAGAGGACCATGGGGGAGGAGAAGGGGAAAAATATTTGGGGAGAGGGAGGGAGGCAAACTATGAGAGACTCTTGAATGCTAAGAAGAAACTGAGGGCTGTGGGGGGATGGGAGAGAAGGGAAGGGGGGTGATGGGCATGGAGGAGGGCACCTG